>NC_092511.1:90322800-90622800 GCF_047511675.1 Marmota flaviventris
CATGCTAGAGAGAATAATATTTACTGAATATTTAGCTAAAAAGCAATACAACTTTAGAACAAAAGCTAAATTCATTAAGTCAGAGAATATAGAAGTTAGACTAAGTTGAGTCCCCTTCCCTCTCACTTAAAATCACACTAGAAAGCAATGGAAATTTTTATGCCAAATTAGTCTTGTCAGTCATAATAAAAATAAAGGGCTTTTCTTCTTTGATTATATAAAACCTTTTCCTAAATGCTAAGATTTGTACAAAAGGAAATATCTCAAAGATTGAATCTGCAGCTTGTGGTTAAAATGTCATAAAATTATCTTATAAACCAGTTGGATTTGTATAAAGAAAGTGAAGTTTTACCAGGGTCTTCCTCAAAGCTTGTCCTTTGACCCTATAATGCATGAACTAGTTTCAGCAGCCAGATTTTTCTGATATTAGTTACTAGAACATATTTGTCATTTATGGACCTTCAATTTGGAAATCAAGAGGAATCTCTACAAATATATATTTCACGAAAGAAAACAATAACCAAGTAAACAGTAATAAAATATCACGTGACTTTCTATCATTACAGGGATATTCTTGCAACTTAATTCTGGAATCCTGTTTTTGATAAGGTTGTATTTTTGGATAATGAGATTTCCACCTAAAAATTGACTTTAAAAGGAAGAAAAAAAGAAAAGGTCTTAATAATCATTCTTGCTTTGGCGGGGGGTTGAAAACTCAAAACATCTTTGCTTCTTTAAAAAAATTAATTTTCCCTCTCTGCAGATTATCTCATGGAGGTCATCTTGTCAGGGTCTAGTTTCCTTTATCCATAGAAACCACATCTGCTGCCATGTAACTGGCTACCCCAGGAGTATATTCAATACAAGTTTCTTATCTTTCCAGGCCTTAGGCCATTGCAACTTTCTGGCCGACAAAAGTCTCAAGTTCCTGCATGGAATCTGCTCTGGTCACGACAGCCAGCTTCCAGGAGTCTGTATATTAATCTTTTACCCCTTATGCAATTACCTACTATCCAACCATAGGTACTACACAGTGCAGGCACTCTTACTGTCCTATTTCTGTTGCTGTGACAATGTACCTAGAAAAGTCAACTTATAAAGAGGAAATGTTCATTTTTGGCTCATGGTTTCAGAGGTTTCAGTCCATAGTTACTTGGCCCTATTGTCTTTGGGCCTGTGGTAAGGCAGAATTGTCAGTGTAGGGAGTTTATGGTGCAAGAAATTACTCACCACGTGTTGACCCGGAAACAAACAGACAAACTGGAAGGGGCCAGGATCCCACTCTTCCCTTCAAGGGCACGACCCCAATGACCTCACTTCTTCCACAGGGCCCCACTTCCTAAAGGTTCCACTGCCTCCCAGTTGTGTGCCAGAGGCTGGTGACCAGACCTTTAGCGCATGAACCTTTGGGGAATATTTACAATCAAAACCATGACATACACACAGTGCTGTGTGATAGGAAACCAAAACCGAACTGTAAGACTCTTCTGAAGTTCTATAGTCACAATTTAACCTCAAGTCACCCCTGGGATGTGAGTTAGAATTGCACATCTGGACCCCTTATAATAAAAATAGTGTGTAGGGGTAACTCAGTGTGGATACGGATCATGAATTTGTAGTGACTAATTCATTGAACCATAAAACTTGCTGCAGCACTTAGTTCTACCACGTGCATCTTCAAAAAACAGAAACCTGGACAAAGAGGGTGAAGGGCTTGCTGGCCGAGCAGGAGGTGGGAGAGCCCTGAGGGAATCCACACTGGTGTCCACAGAGGGTGGGAGGTGGCAACAGCAGCCGAACGACAAAGCTTTGGTGATAAAGGAGCAGGGACATGGGCAGGGGGAGGCTTGAAGGGTGTGTGTTTCTGCCATGGAGGGTCAGTGGGGACCCCACACTTGAGGAGTTGGGAAAGGGGCCAGCTGGAGAATCCAAGCCAAACCAAGTCCCTTCAAGGGGATGAGCAGAATCTTCCAGCTGGTCTTAAGGGAGAGCTCACGTTTCCTGTAGAGAGCGGAAGCTTCTTTTAGATTCGTCTAAGAAAAAGCCGCTCCTGGGAGCCAGAGATCTGCTATGATCTGGATACGGTTTGTCTCCCAAAGATTCAAGTATGGGAAGCTTGGACCCCATTGTGTGATGTTGAGGTGGAAGGACCTATTTTACCCCTTATGCAACTACAAATATATATTTCACAATACATTTGTATGGAAAATGGGGATCAGAGGGATGCAGTTCAGTGGTATAGTGCTTGCTTAGCATGTGCTAGAAGACCTGGATTTGATCCCTAAAACTGCCAATAAATAAATAAATAGAATAATGAATCAAAAATGTTTAAAAAGGAAGAAAAGCAAAAAAGGGGTGAGCTTTCTAGAAGGTAATTAAGTCATGGGGGTTCCACCCTAGTGAACGGATTAATGTTTTTTAATGTTGATCTTGCGGACTGGATTGTATTCTGAAGGTGTGAATTAATTCTTGTGAGCGCAGGTTGTTAAAAAGCAAGGGCACCCCAAGCATTTGGCCCCTCCTGCGTGTGGTCGTTTCCCTTTTTATTTCTCCACCATGTTGTCATGTAGCCAAAGGGTCTGTGCTGTTTGGACCAACTATCACAGTTGTGAACCAAATAAACCTCATTACTTATAAAGTTTTCAGCCTCGGGGTTTTTGTCATAGTAAACAAAATGGACCAATATAGAATCACTCCCAGTCCTCCCCATCTGGGCAACACTGGTCTGCTTAGCTGATACTTCAAAGAGGCATCTCCAGTAGTCCTTACCAGTTCTCTGAGTGGCAGCTGGCTCAGCCCACATCTTTAGAGGTTTTCTCACTGATGTTGCTTTATTTCTCAAAGGAAAACAGTATCTTTCAATCAAGGGAACACACTATTTAAGGCATGCATCTTCTGCTGATACTTTCTACAAGCCCCCCCGCCCCCCAATTTCCTCTGTCCTTGGGTTTGTGGTGGAAAAGAAGATCTGGAGCAAATATCCTGCATAGTTAGCTAAGACCATTTCCACTATCAATTCATTTGTCTACCAAGAACTTAGGCTCCTCTTAGGTGAGCTAGTTTGGGTGAGACCTCAGTTCTCTGTGTTGAGGAATGTGAAATGTTCACTCTCAAACCAATCAGCTTGAGGCAGGGAGGGGCACGCCCTGGGCTGGACCAGGAGGCATATGCTCAGGGGTGGCTATAAGGCTCAGAGTGAGAAAAGGTGGGAGAGATTCAGGACCTGATGGAGGGGAAAGAGTCAGAAGCCCTGGGTTTGATTCTGTCTCTGTCCCTGGCTGAGGAGGCCCATGCAAGTCAGAAAACCTCCCTGAGAACCTGGGTCCCCGCTGAGGAATGTGACGCTCACACCAGTCAGACCTGGGAGCCTTCCAGCCTGGGGTTGGGAGGCCGCTGAACCTCCACACCTGGCATTCCTGCCTGTGTCTTCTCTGGACCTGACCTGGCTGTGCATTCAGTTGAACGAAATCAAAAGGGTAAACAAGGACGATAAACTTTACAGACCACGCTTTAATCATTGAGAAGCTGGCAAAGAACTTTCCAGAAAAAAATTGAAAAGAAAAATCGAAGATACCAGAGAAAAACACCGGTTAGAGTGGACTAAATTATCTAAGGAGCTGTTTACCCTAAACAAAAGAGGAGAAGCAAACAGACAGCCCACAAAAAAATACAGGCTAGGTCTGATGAGATTAGACATTCTAGCTCTCTGCTTGACGTGAATCACGGGCACAGGGAGAAGAGAGTGTTTGTTTACGAAGTGCCTGGTGATCTCATTTCCATCTTGTCCAGTTGCTGACTGACAGATACTTCCAGTTTTCTGTAATAAACCTCAGTTGCATCCACACAGAGATACACAGTCAGCTACTTATCACACATGCAGAGAAGAGTCTGACCCTCCCAGGATCTTCTGAAAACTCAGGCTTGGCCCAGGTTTGAAAAGAAAGACTTTTTTTTTTTCCCCTAATCTGTGGAGCCAGTGCTTTCTGGGTGACCCTGAACAAATTTCTAAACCTCTCTGATCCCCATTTTCCATACATAAAATAAGTCATAAAACAATGATATTTACCTCAAAGAGTTGTTAGAATTAAATGAGATACAAAGTGCTTTCTATGAGGACACAGGAGGGTCCTTAATAAAGCTATTACATAAATATACACTTTTGAGTAGGCGTTATCTTCTAGAGAGGTTTTGGTTCTCAACAAAACTGAACAAGAGGTGCAGATTGTCCACAAATCTCCTGCCTCCGCACGTGCCCAGCCTCCCCCGTTATCAATGTCTGTCTGTTCTATCAGAACCACCTGGAGTCCATGGTTTACAGTAGAGTTCCCTCTAGTTGGGATTCGATCTGTGGTTTGGACTACTGTAAAATGGCACGTATCCACCACTGTCGTGTCCCGGGGAGTTGTCTCACAGCCCTCAAAATCCTCTGCTCCACCTGTGCGTCCCTCCTTCCGTCTTTCCCCTGACATCCACTATCTCTGCACTGTCTCCATAGTGTGGCCTTTTCCAGTTGGACATTTTTCTTTTTTACTTAGTAATATGCATTTAAATTTCCTCCATTTCTTTTCATAGCTTGATAGCTCCTTTCTTTTTAGCACCAAATAATATTCCAGGGCCTGGCGCACCGAAGCTTCTTTATCCAGCAGATGTATTACTTTTCTTATGATTATTTTTCACCTTGGGCTGGCTCTTGGGAAGTAACACCCAGGAGGAACTGGTGAGCCCGCTGACCAGGTAAGACATCAACACCCAGGAAACACCCACAGAAGGAGACGGTAAGTGGTTGGTCTAGCTTGGTGCTGTTGTGCATGTCATGCTGTTGTGCATGCCACCTGGGTGGCACAGAGAGAGACCAGGACGAGATATGACGAGGAGCTAATGGTTGTCGAGGACAGCACATGCATGGGAAGGGCATGTGGGACTGGCTGCCGTGTCCTGGGTGACAAGGTCGACAGAAGGTGGCTGGGCACAGGAGAGGAGATGGGAACCAGGCAGGCGGTGACAGAGAAGTGGGGTTTAGGGAGGAGGAGAGAGTTGAGTCGGAGGATGGGCTTGCGACTCAGTAGACAGACACCTAAGTCACCTCATCTAGACATTCAGGAAGAGACGATGGCAGGCCAGGGGGGACTGGGAATGTCGTGCTACCACAAGGAAGTTGGGATCCAGTCTTCAGGGGGTGGAAAGTCCCCGAGGCCTGAAGAGGCCAAAAGCCACTCCAGGAGGGAGGCGGAAAACATCTGTTCCAGAAGGATCTAAAGGGGAATGGGATGGAAAGAGTTTAAAGGGCATTTTAGAAGAGAGGGATTGAGAATTCTCGGTTTCAGACACTTTGAGGTGGAATTGCTGATGACAACTGGTCTGAAGTCTTTATAAACATAGGAATTAGTGCTCTAGAAGACATGGGAGTGAAGGTAAAGGATGGGAGGTCCCTACCGGGGAGAGAGAGAGAGAGAGAGAGAGAGAGAGAGAGAGAGAGAGAGAGAGAAAGATACAGAGGTGACAGATGACAAAAATAGAGATGATAGGCAGATGATAGAGATATAGATGAGAGTAGATAAGTGGAGGATGATGATGATAGCTAACTAGCTAGCTAGACAGATACAGACACACACACACACACACACACACACACACACACACACATTTATCCATGATCCATAGCCACCCATCCTACCAGAAGAGAAGGAAGGCTGACTTTAAAGCCCAGCACGGGGAGAGCAAATGCTTCGCCTATTTGCAGGCTTGGAATGAAGTGCAAGGAGCCCTGGTATGGGGTGGGACTGCAGCACACGTGGCCTCACCTCGTGTCAACATCTTTCCTGGGGGACACTCACCCTTCCTGACTCTAGCTCTGGTGAGGTCTAAACCAGCAGGACAGTGAGTTCTCCTCCACCTCCACCCTGGTCTCCACCCTTGGTTCCAATGATCACGCCACAGGACCAGCAAGAGAATAAGACAAAGTAGCAGATGAAGCCAAGACAAAGCCTGCTTTCATTTGACTTCTTAATCTTGGCCTCCCCTCTCTCTCCAGGTCCCATCACTTCCCCTCTATCGGATTGTACCACTGTAGCTCCCTGAAATTGCAACCAGTTCACGGAGGAGGCTGGTGCATCAATTGTTGCACTGGAGATGGGAGCATGTCATAGGGAACCGTGAGAAATCAGGGCTATCAGAAGAATCCCAGGGAGAAAGTCTCTCCCAGCTTTATATTCCTGATAATGTGCCCAATGCAGACTGAGGCTGACGTGGTTTAGGACTTGAGAAGTGTCTGCATGTTGGGGATGGGTATCACACCTTCCTCTCTGGATAATGCAGACTGAATATTCTCCAGCTTGTCAATTAAGCCCTTGCAGGGGGCTTCCCCTTCACAGCTACGAGCATTTCTCTCTTCTCTGACCACCCACCCCACCTAGTGACCAGCTCTGATCCTCTGCTCTCCTTTGTTCTGCTTCAAAGGACAAGAGTCCAGCTTGGTGGCTCAAGGCAAAGGTCCTGGAGCAGAGATGGCCCTCCCCAGCCGTGTGTCTAAGATAAGTCTCCAAGCTCCTTTGTTCCTCCAGCTCCTTTTCTGTGAAGAAGGGACCATAAAGATGGGGCCATTCTGAGGATCTAATGAGCTATGCAATGTCACAGAAGAGCTGTTGACCTCCAGGAGGCTTACTCTGGGGTCAATTGTGATTGCCAAGGGTTAGGGCAAGCAACCTCTCCTCCCTCCTGCCCCAGGTATTTCCTTTTTACCTGAAGCTCTGGTTTCCTGGCTTCTGATCCTGTGTCCATCGGTGGCCTCTTAGAAGTACCATCAGCTGCCTCCCCGTCTCCTTCACCTTTCTCCCCTTCCAGCTAAGACTGTCCATCGGGAAGCCCTTCTCACTCCTCCCAACCTAAGACTGGTTTCCACTTGAAATGGAAGGAACCCTTTCCATCCTCAAAGACCCCTTATTATCATCTATCTGTGACTTACTTTGAATGACTGAAGGGCAAAGAACTGCTGACCTCAAAATCAGAGCCCGTTGGAACTTAAGCCATTGGAAAACCGTGGCTTTGCCTCACATAGCTCACCCTCTTGCTCCAGGAAGAAAAGGCAAGATTGGAACATAAGAGGAATATTTTTAAAACCCACAGTTTTTCTTTCAAGACTAGTGACATCTCCATCATTATGGCTTCTAAACCAGGTCCTCAGGGACTCCTGAGAAGGTGCAGGCTCTGTGGAGAACACAGGTCCCTAAGGGATACCTGAAACTGGGTGCTTTTTCTCAGTCCTTTTGGTACAAAAATAACTGTCTCTCTGATATTGGCCTTGATGCATGGTTCCCACGTCCCCTCTCTTTTTTTTCCCCACCAGACTTGGGAGCCATTTGCGGAATTCAGTCTAATTTAGACTTGAGACAAGACAACCTGCTCCTTCCCCCATGGAATTTATCAAGGGAGACTGGGACAATTATGAAGGAAGTTTCCGTTTCCTGCCATCTCTTCCTGTGTCACTTTCCCTCCTCCATCCCTAGGGCACATCTTCTATCCTCCTAGAGCTGCAACCCTTCTCTTTCTCAGGAATTGCTCATCACCCCTGCCACTCAAGCTGGAGACTCTCCATGTTGGATGCTTAGAACTTTAAAGGTTGAATGAAGTCATCCAATTTAACTTCCTCATTTAGCAAATAAGAAAATGGAGTCCTAAGACACTAAGGGAAGCCAAGGTCACAAAGCTAATCAGCACTGAGTCTGAGACCAGATGCCAACCTCCTGACCCTTGAGGCGATGACCTCAGCCAACATGAGATTCTGTCCTCCTACTCCTGGGGAATTCCATCTTTCCTGTTTTGGTCACCCTGCGGGACATCTGATCTTCTGCTCCCCTAAGCCTCATGAGTCAGAAATTCTGACTTTGGTGCTTTCTCACTCGCTTCTCAAGCATCAAATTCTGGAGCAGTACTTGAATTCTCCTGTAGGCATAAAAGTTGTGAAATTCTCCACCTTCCTATTATTTATCAGAATGATAGACAGGTGTCACCAACCAGGTTGATCTCTGAAGAGGTGCTGGTTGCTGCACCTTACTTGCAATTTCTCACTTAATTCTCACAACCATCTGTGAAGGAGGTGGGAAGCTGTCCTTATTTTACAGATGAAGAAATTGAACCTTGAAGGGTATGTGGAAGTTGGCCAAGACAAACCCAGGAAGAAGAGGAACCAGGAGTTCAACCCCTGACAACCCGCTCTAGTACCGTGAAACCTTCTAGACTCGAGGTACTAATTCTCTCTTCTCTTCTCTTCCCTTCCCTTCCTTTCTCCTCTCCTCCCTCTCCTTGTTCTTCGTGTGTGTGCACACGCACATACAGAGTGGTAGGAATCAATGGATATCACCTTGTGCATACTAGGCATGTACCCTATCACTAAGCTACATCTCCAGTCCTAAAGCATTGTCCCATACCAGCCACCTCAGTGTTACCTGGGAACTTTAGAAATGCAGATTACCAGCCGTACCCCCAGATCTACTGAATCAGAAACTGGTGAGGGGGCTGCTTTAGGGGCTTGCACACTGCGGGTCTCTAAGTTCCCTCCCCATGTGATTCTCATGCCTGCTAAAGCCCGAGAGCCAAAGTGCAAGACTATGTGACTATCTCTTCGGGGGTACTCAATGCCCCTAGAATCATTGCACTGAATCAGTTGAATAAATCTCCATGGCGTGAAAAGCACTTTACTCTATTTTACAATGATAAACCCTTGGGAGACCTTCCAACAAATAGAACATGCAAATAGAACATGGAGAGACTGAGCCAGGGCTGACCCCAGCAGGCTTCACTGTAAGCAATTCTTTCTCCTTATTAGGTACCTAGTCTCTCCTGGGCCACATCTGAAGATAAATAGCCAAAGTCCTAAAATAAATGAGAGGCACACTCTCTTCAGATAGATCAATAATGTTCTCCACTCTGGCATGGACCTTCTCTGCAGACAGGGAACAGATCCCTGTCAGTACTTATTTTAGCAAGGCTGTGGAATCTTCTCTGCCCCATCTTAAACAGTCTAGTTCTTATCCACCATCTGGGCACTAGAAATAAATGATCTCTTGTGTGGAGAGACGGTGGAGTTTACTGTTGCCCCGAGTAGCCTGGCTTGAAGATATTAAAATCTATTGGGACATCTGTCATGCCATCGATCAGTTTGCATACCTGCGGGGGGATGCAGCTCCTGGCAGAATAGTCCTAACACACTGGAGACCAGAGCCAAGGAGCAGGCAGTGTTCGTTCCACATCATAAACAGGTGTGCCAGGGATTTGATGAGAGGCAGCCTCATTTAGTCCAAGGGAGTCTTAAAATAAATTTTTTATCAGATGAGTAAATTCCTCTCTTATCGCCTCTCTCCAAGGCCACAGGGAGAAACTGATGTGAGAGAAATGCTTTAGAATACTCATTTTGGAAAAATGTGTATCTGATGACAGTGAAAGGGAGGTCATTAGGGTGAAGGTGGGGGTCTGTGGAGAGAGAATAAGAAGGTAAGGGGAGGTATTGGGGAGTGACCTTGATCAAACTATGGTACATACACATAGAGTTTGCCATGATGAAACCCACTATTCTGTAATATGCGTCAATAATAAAGGAAAAATGTGTCTGAACTATGTGAGGGGAACCTAGTGAAGGACTTTTTCTTTTCACCGTATTTTCTGCACACAGTAGGTGCCCATTTAAAGAGGTGCATTGACTGCTGTAACTCCTCCTGTTATTTTGATTGACAAGGACTCCAGCTTGCTAGCTGTTTGGATCCTGTCCTTGTAACAACAGCCCTATTCATTCGTGTGTTTCAGTACTTATTCATTTATTATTTATTCATGTAAAGCAGGCCTGTGCTAGAAAACAGAAACTAAAAGATGCATAAGAATCTCCCATGCCCCCCTTGCCTTCCAGGAAGTGATCATGTGGAGATGGAGGCCAGCCAGGAAGCCTGGCACCGTGGGGCAAGAGAGTAACAGGGGCCATCTGCCTAGTGCCTCACAGGCTCTGAGAACATTCTCGTTTCATCAATACCAAACAGTCATCCTGTTTGGTATTGATACAGATGACATCTTGTGAAGCAGGCCAGCAGGCAAGACTGCGACGCAATTTGAAATATGAGGAAAGATGGAAGATTCCCTGATTTGAAGACAACTTCTCCAACTAACACTTCTCCAGCAGCTTTCACGGGCTGTGACAATTTTTCTGTCTGAACAAATTCTGTGCCCTCTTCCCCAGAGCCACCTACTAAAGAGTAGGTCCCCGAAGATGTTGATTGGTGTCAAGTGTGTTCTCTCATGTGGGCCACTAAGCGTGCTAAGAGCTGTCGGACTCAACAGTAATGTCAGGGCCACTGCCAGAGAAGAGGGGTGTGCAAAGAGGAAAAGGGAGTGAACATTTCCTCTGAGCCTGGGAGGGGAGTGGAGGGAGCCAGGGGCTTAGCTCAGATCCTCTGGGATCCTGGTGGATGCAGGATTCAGAGACCTTGAGAGCACCTAGGAGAGATCTCTGTTTGCAATGGCCTCTGGGGAAGTACAAAATGCACGCACTGGATCCTGCTAGCAAATTGGGGTCATGATGAACCACTACAGATAGACACCTTCAGAATAAAGACACAGGGAGTTCTGGGCAGGGGGCTGATCTTTGTGGCTTATCTCCCACCAGTGCTCAACAGTATAAGGGAGTTCTTTGTCCCCTCCTTCTCTTCCCACATCACATAATTTTATAGAAGGCTTCCTTTCATGGGCACAGCACATCCTAGTTAGAAAGCACCCCTTCCCCTGTTGTCACAGTGGCTCTCCAACCTGCCCAGGAGGTGTCTGTTATCCATGTTTTGGCAAAGATGGAAATTAGCCATCCCGAGTGGCACAGCTGGAAGATGGCAGAGCCCGGCTTTGAATACAGGTTTATTTCTAATGCAACCAGTGGAGAACAGACAGTGCACACCAGTGAGCCCGAAAAGAGGGAGAGCTGCTGTGGATTTCAAAATTGAGAAACGCTGAACTAGAAGGAAACATACATTAGGAAGGACGTTGAACCTTACAGTCATCCTGTTTGGTATTTTGTTTATGTTTCTCTAACCGTGAGCTTCATGCCTTCATTACTGACATGATTTTGTTTGAATTAAACATCTGCTGTGTGCAAGGCACTGTCTCACACTCAAGTTCTCAGGCGCCAAGTCTAGTGAATTTTTCATTTAGGCGCAGCTGCCCAAACCCACTGCCTGGCTCATGTCTCTCCCTCTGGGTTTTCATGCTGGAGCGCAGTCTGGGCCATAAAGGACGTGCAGTTTGTTGGAGGTCCTTAAGCATGAACAGGTGACACGTGTCTTCGGGATTCTGGAAACCATACCAGGGATGGGTCATCATCGCAACAAAAAATTAAGTGGGGAGAAGTTTCCCTCCTCCTCCTCCCATGCTTGGTAAAATAGCATCCCTGAGGCAGAACAGTTTAATATGCAATATAGATATCTCACACCAGGTTTTCTGATCAGCAAACAAACAAACAAACAATCAAAAAACAACAAACAACAACAACAACAAACAAACAAAGAAACCAAACCAACCAAACAAACAAAAACAAAAAACCCAGGGAATTGCCCCACTCTCAAGGGTTGCTGAAATGTCTGTCTCCAAAGTCATTAATTTCCTCTCCCACAGACAGGCATGTGGACAGGGGACTACAATAGGGCTCTCTCTCTCTCCCTGGAATCAGGACCCTTTAGAAACTGCAATTTGATTGTCACTGAATAAACTGCTACTGTGTTGTTGGGGGATAAATACAAACAAGTGCTTTGAAATAGGAAGAAAAGTGTCATCTCAAGGATGCCTAAAAGTACAGCTCCCACACAACCCCACTTCCAAGAGCTAGAAAACAACCAAGTAGAGGATAAATAAGACTTTCATTAAAAAAAGAAAGAAAGAAAGAAAGAAAGAAAGAAAAAGAAAGAAAGAAAGAAAGAAAGAAAGAAAGAAAGAAAGAAAGAAAGAAAGAAAGAAAGAAAAAGAAAATTGTTCCCTGGACTAAAAATCTTTTCCTTGGAGAAACACCCAAGTCCTTCTGGGCAGAAGCATCTGAGGGAATGTTCCTCGTAGGAACACCTGGAGCTGTTTAATTCAGTTCAAAAATTTCTTCCTAGCTCACAGCTATTTAATAGACACCCCGGGTGCTCTGCTGTGAAAATCGGCTGGACCGTTTACACAGAGCTGTGCTTCCACGATTACTTCATGATGAAGGGTGTGGGTGATCACTCAGTTTGGGGAAAAAAAGACAGTACATGTAAGAGATGCATCTTGTAAAATCCGTACTTACTGTCCTGTTCTGTCTTGTTTTCATTCGAATTATTTGGAGAAAGAGAAAAGCTCTGGCCTTGAGGGAATCTAATGGCTGCTGTCAGTCATTCCATCTGCCTTGACTTTCAGAGTGTGTCATTTATTCGTGACTTGGCTTGGCAGTAAGAAAAATCTCTTTTTAACTAAATGAGGCGTCCAGCTTGCCTTTCTTTGACTACGCCTGGTAATTGGATATCATGTCTTGATATGCTCCTCATTTTTGCTAGGAGTACTCAAAGTTGTCAATTTGAGTTTCTGAGGTCCCACGAAAGTACTTTGGAGATGCTTTCCAAGATGAACCCAAACGATTATCTCCAGCCTGTTTGCGTTTGGGTGAAGTGAATATGATCATGACCCACCATGATGTTGCCATCAATTCAGGGCCACACGCATGATAATGATCCCATAAAACCAAGGTAGAGCTGAAAAAATTCCTATCACCTAGTATTTTTACTATACAAAAATACCACTGTGTTGCAATTTCCTATAGTGCCCAATAAAGTATTGTGCTGTACAGGTTTGAAGCTTATGATCAATAGGTTGTGCCATATAGTCTAGGTGTGTGGCAGGCTATACCATCTAGGTTTGGGTAATGTTATGGTTTGGATGTGAGGTGTCCTCCAAAAGCTCACATATTAGACAATGTAAGAAGGTTCAGAGGAGAACTGATTGGGTTATAAGAGTCTTAACCCAATCAGTGAATTAATCCCCTGATAGGGATTAATTGAGTAGTAACAGAGGTGGTAGGGTGTGGTAGGAGGAGGCGGGACTTGGAGGCGTGGCTTTGGGTATATATGTTGTGTCTGGAGAGTCAAATCCCTGTCTCTCCACTTCCTGATCATCATGTGAGCCAGTTCCCTCTGCCACACTCTCTCCCTGAGGTGTTCTGCCTCACCTTGAGCCCCAAGGAATGGAGCCACCCTTCTACAGACTAAGACCTCTGAAACTGGGAGCCCTTAAATAAACTTTTCCTCCTCTACAATTGTTCTGGTTAGATTTTTAAGTCACAGTGGCGAAAAAGCTGATTAAAACAGGTAAGTATGTATTATACAACAAAACCCCCTTGTATGGCTTGGACTTTTAAGGTCCCTGAAAAGCTCCTGTTTTGAAAATGTGGTCCTCAAAACAGCAAGTTTCAGAGGTGCGATGACTTAGGTTACGAGAACTGTAGCCTCATCAGTGGATTAATCCATTTGGTGGATTAATAATTTGAATGGATTACTGGGTGGATACTATAGGCAGGTGGGGTAGGGATGAGGGAAGTAGGTCATTGGGATGTGGTCTTGGACTCTATCTTGTCCCTGGATTCATTCTCTGTCCCCCAGCCACGATGAGCACAGCAGTTTCCCTCTGCCACACCTTGCCACCATTGTGTCCTGCCCCATTTGGGTCTCAGAATCATGAAGGAAGCCAACCACAGACTGAACCTTTAAAACTGGGAGCTCCGAATGAACTTTTCCTCCTTTAAGTTTTCGTGTCAGGCATTTTGGTCACAGTGATGAAAAGCCGACCCCTGTTGACCCATTTCGCAGTAGGATTTCTGTCGTTAAGTGACGGATAACTATATATTTCCATCTTCCAGTTCCTTTCTTCAATTGCACAGTGTTGCATGTAGGTCCTTGCATGTCATGGTATGACATCCAAACCATCCTAGCAAAAAAACCCATCTAGTTCCGGGAGCTTGAGAACCCCTGCCCGGGTCACACCAGAGCAAGTCCTTAGGAGGGGTAGACGTGAAAGTGTGCCGTGAGGTACACCTTCCCAGTTACCCACACTGTGGGTCAACTCCTTTCTAATAAACCTTTCTACCCAATGACCTCAGGACTGTGTGATGATCATCGAAGGTGTTATTTGCCATGGGGCTGACTGGGCTGCCTCCTCACTCCATTCCAATCTTCTCTCTCACACTTTACATCTTACTCAGTCATTAAGTGTCCCCTCACCCCAGCCAGCCTCCCCTCCTTGAAATTCCTGGGGCAAATCAGATCCAAATCAACAGATTATTTTGCAAGGGGATTATTTTCACTTGTATACTAGTCTTCCGATCCATGGGTGATAAATTCCAAGACTTTCCAGGGGGTGCCTGAAACCACATGTAGTACCGAACCTGATATGTATTATGGTTTTTTTTTTTTCCTGTACAGACACATCTAGACAAAGTTTAATTGATAAATTGGGCACACTAAGACATCATCACGACAACAGAAAAATAGAATGACAACAATATGCTGAAATAAACAGTTTCAACCACTAATATAATTTATTGTTTGTTCATGTTTTATCATTTTATTCTATCAGGTCCTTAATATTTGCATTATGCTTTGCAAATATTAAGGACCTGATAGAATTTGCTCATTCTCAAGTCATCCCACACCCCGCAGGTACATGCATGGCAGAGATACAGATATTTTTTGTTTTCAGTGAAAATAAAACCACACACCTCTTTTTTTTTTTTTTTCTTGGTACCAAAAATTGAACCCAGAGGTGCTTAACTACTGAGTCTCATCCTCAGCACTTTTTAATATTTCATTTAGAGATGAGGTCTCGCTGAGTTGCTTAGGGCCTTGCTAAGTTGCTGAGGCTGGCCTTGAACTCGTGATCCTCTTGCCTCAGACCCCTGAGCCACTGGGATTGCACCACTGTGCCCAGCTAGGCATAAAGCTATCGTAAGGGCTCTGCCTCAGCAACGTGCAGAGTTGGGTCCCTAGTGTAGGGTCTATGCAAATTCTGCTTCATTTTATATAAGGGACTTAAGCATCCCAGATCTTGGTATCTCCGGGAAGTCCTGGAATCAATCCTCTGAAGATATCGAGAATATTCTTTCTTGTAAGAAAAGATGAAATGATAGAATCAAAATGCCTCAAAGTTGTCGTGGTTGCCCCATCATTGCCCACCCTGTGGCCACCGGGGGCTCTTCCATTTACTCTATTGTCTGGAAGGCCTGGTCACGTAGAGCTGAAATTCTTGCCTTTAAAAATCAAAGAAAAAATTTAACTGACAAAATATTAATTGTGTGCATTTATGGGGTACATATGCCATTTCAATACATGTTTACAATGGGTGACTGGCATTTCTATCACTTTGGACGATTATCATTCCTTTGTGTTGGGATCACCCCCAATCCTCTAGGAGCTATTTTGAGAGATGTGATTGATTGCTGTCCACCAAGGTTCCTGTACTGTGCTGGAGAATATGGAAGTTATTCCTCCTAGTTAATGACACGCCTGTACTGTTAGCTGTCTCTAAGCTCTCTGTGTCATCGATCCCCCAAATTCCCCACCGGTTAGTTCCATTCTTTGGTTCTTAGCTCTTTGTTTTAATACTGGGGATTGAACCCAGAGGTGCTTAACTGAGCCTCATACCCAGGGTTTTATTTATATATATAATAAAATATTTTTTATATGTTATATATATAATATATAATATTATATATATATATATATTTTAAGAGACAAGGTCTTGCTGAATTGCTTAGGACCTCACTAAATTGCTGAGACTGGCTCTGAACTCATGATCCTCCTGCCTCAGCCTCCAGAGCTGCTGGGATTACAGATGTGCACCACCACATTTGGCTCTTTGCTGTCTTTTGAAGGACACATCCAGTGGTCTCTGCCTCTGCTGTGACAAGTTTTCACAGGTTAGATTATGGATGTCATCTGCTACTCACCCCTCTCAGCCCTTGCATCTGCTCATCATTTGAAGTCCTTCCAGGATGCCGGGGACGCCAGGTCCTCTGCCCTGGCAGGCCTCATTTGTCAGAGCTGGTCACAGCACCCCAGATGGGCCATCCTCCAACAAGTACCCAGAACAATGGGCCTATTGTCCCCCTTGTAATGGACACTGGACTCATTAATACAGCCTAAAATCGCCCAGGCTTTCTTTGGCAGTCATGGCCCATTTTTGCCTCCAAATAAGCATATGGTTAACTAAAGCCTGCAGGGATTTTTTTCAGAAGAAAAGACAAGTTGTCTCCCCAGTTTCATCAACAGGCATTATTTTTTCTAATTTAATTTTTTTATTAAATAAAATTTATTGATCTTTTTAAATTTAAAATGGTGGTTATTTTGTAGTGGAAAATTCTGTAAAATTTAAAAAACATTGAATATTATGTTACTTGAATAATACTTTAACTTAATAAGGAAGAGAACAATTTGGAATACTTCCATTTCTACACTCATGTTTCTTCTCCATGAATAAGTGGAAGTTGTGATCTTTGGGACTCTGAATTTAATATGAACTTCTATTCATTCATTTCTTCTTCTCTAGTGTACAGATCATTCCAAATATATCAGGCTGTCATGTTTGGAAAAACCAGGATAACTGAACAAACAACTATTGGTAATTAAGTGATGTTGATTGGAATGAGCACTCAGCTGCTTTCTGGGTTGCTTAATTGGAAACAAAATTAATTATGAAACTCACAGATGAAGTTTTGTAGTTACTGTATTTGGAGACATTTTGAAATCCATCTGTAGTTTTTTGGTAATTCCTTGTTTGGGGAATTGTTGGTTTTAAGTAGAAAGAAATCACCCTCGCACTATATTATTAACTCCAGGCTGAATTTAATTTTGGGCAGCACACTGAGACCTTTTAGTTTTGATTTGCTAAAGTCATTAGAACCAGAGGTGGGTAGTTTTACACTAGGGAGATACTGAGAGGATCCAACCAGGAGAGCCCATGACAAGGTAGTGTCAATTATTCACCCATCTAAGAGTTGGCTTCAATTGCTCTGTAAACCCAGTCCTAGGTGTTTTTCTTTATAGAAAGTGAAGTTAATCTGGAAAAAGACATTTGGAAATATTGTGAGATCATGAGTTCACTGACATTAGAGCCACCCTGTGTTCTTCCCAGCACAGAATGAGCCTTTTCTCTGATACCTGACACTTTTAACTATCAGGGCTGTATTTCAGACTAGAGTGCTTGTGCAGACTGTATCTGTGGACCCCAGGTATATCAGTCCTTATTTAGTATGTTTGGGTAATGTCAAATCTTTTGCTGGAATGTCTTTGCATACCTCTTTGACCAAATATTTGATGATTTATTAGAATAAATCACTCAAAGTGGGAACATTGAGTTTAAAGGAATTAATGAAGCTTAGCGCTTTTAATAGGTGTGGATCAACCTCTTTTAAGAAACCTTTTGAGTACAGACCCATTTCAAGAGTAGAGTTACACTTTTTTTTCCTTAGCAGAATTGAGTCTTACTTGTTCTCCATCAGTAAATTCTACGTTGAACAGTAAATTTGCCTCTCTGATAAATACTTGGGGTTGACTATTCTGTGTGTTTAGAGAAGCTTCTTTTACAAACTGGCCCTTTTTGTCATATGCCTATGTTGTGACTTTACTAACCATTACTCTAACCCCTATTTGAAAGAGTTTAACAGTTGACCTTTTTTAAAAAAAATGACTGCATGTATTTGTTATATACTGTTCTTGTAAAGGTAAGTTCATTGTGGGCTATGGAAAATTAAGGCTAGCAGTTCTCTCCAAAGCATTTGACCTACTTTCCATTCAAACAATCATTCTTTTCCCTTTTATATTCTTATTTGTTGATTGGCATAATGTGAAAGCAAGTTATGAGATGTTAAGGACAAGTACCTTGCTTGTCCTTAAATGTTCAGGACATTTAGTGGCAGTACTAAAGGAAAATTTTTTTTTGCCTTATAAAACAGGGACACATTGAAAAGCAAAACAAATACCTCCCGAGCATAATATATCATCAGTTATCTTAAGTCAAGTCCCAGGCTACTTTGGCAATCAGCTAGAACCCACACTTCAAAGCAGTGTGTGTGTCAAGGATACAATCTACACAGTGTCCCACACTCCCTCCCCAAATTTTTTACTCTGAAAAAAATCAACTTTTAAGAGGTGTCAGGGAGTGTGTCACATTCTCCAAAGAAAAACAGTGACTTTGCCACAGGTAGTTATATCACAAAGCCTAGGTATAAAAATCCAACAGAAAGTTTACAAACCTAAAGTCGCAACAGGAGGTCTAATTTGTTGATTTGTTTACTGGCCTCTGAAATCCTACTTCCCCCAACCAGCCAATTCACCACTTCTCTCTAGGATCCTAGTAATGCCCAAAGCCCACAAGACCTCCTTATCCACAGAGACATCACCTCCGACTTCTGCAAGTAGTACATCAGCTCACTTCAGGATGCAGTCAGCTCTCTGTATACAGATTCCATGTGGGAAGGTTCTGGATCCATTCATTGAAACAACAGAAGATTGAAAATATTTGAGAGGGAAAAAGCTGCCTCTGTACTGAACATATATAGAATGTTTTTAATGTCATTACTCCTATATAATAAAATAATACAACTATTTCCAAAGCATTTACATGATATTAGGCATTATAAGTCATCTAGAGATGATTTAAGGTATGTAGGGGGAGGTGCATAGGTTTTATACAAACACTACACCATTGTTTGTTAGGGTCTTGAGCATCTGGGGATTTGGGCATCTGTGGGGGTGCTAGAACCAATTCCTCCAGATACTGGGGGGCCACTCAATATGGTGAAAAGGTTTGAATAACTAGAATATGTTCCAGCTGGTAAGGACAACCTCAGTGTTGGTTATAGCTCTTTGCTAGCTTTAAAGTGCATATCAATCATCTGGGGGGTCTTATAAAAAGGCAGGTTCTGATTCAATAGTGCTTGGTACTCAGCTTTCCTAAAAGGTCAGGTGATGCTGACACTGCTGATCTGTGGAACACACATTGAGCAGCAAAGCTCTAGGGAAGTATCTTTATCCATCTTCACAGAGCAAGACTGTAGACTAGATTCAGAACAGAAGTCCAGAGGTATCTCTCTTGCTGAGGTGGTTATAATACATGGAAGCTAAAATCTAAGAAGTCAAAAATGCTCGAGTATTAAAGGAAAACTGGTGAACTATACCAGGTGAACCCCAAGTCTCACTGGCTTAACACAATAGAAGTCTCCTTATCAGGTAGTCCAATCAGCAGTGCTGTGGGGCTGGAATCCATTTAGTCACTCAGGGACCCAGGCTGATGAAATCTCTTCTGCCTTCAGCACAACTTTTTAATTAACCCTGGGCCCTGACAACTGGTTGGCAGCTGGGGAGAAAGAGCCCAGGACAGTCACATTGGCTGGCTTAGAAGTGACATACCTTGCTTCTTTGAACTCCATTGGCAAGCACTAGTCCCACAACCTCTCCTGATGTAAAAGAAATAGACACGTCCCAGCAGAGCTCAACCCAGTGAGAGGGGAGCCCTGACTGTCCCCCTTCACCAGGGAACTCTGCTCCTTTCCCGTGTCTTTACTGTCATGCCGTTGTTGTGTTGTTCTGCATGAATGTTTCCACCTTTGGCGTCATTTCACTTGTGTGTGTGTGTGGGGGGGGGAAGCTAGCCATTGTAAATAGAATAAATAGGTCCCAAAATGTCAGTAGTTAGGCAGTGAATATTGCCACCTAACACAGCATATGGGGTATAACCAGGCAGTAGTGACTTCCCTGTGGTAACTCGATTCTAGATGTTTATGGAACCCCATCTCCTGCTTGCCTATTGACCTCCCAAGTGATTTATCTAAACAGAGGGAAGAAGGAGCGAGGACACAGGTTATTCTTTTCCATCAATCTCTGGCCCTGGGTTGAAGGGGCCCATCCATGCTTATCCTTTGCTTTTTTATTCTTTCATACAAAACATTCAATGTTGAGGAGACTGTAAAAGAAGATTTCCTACTTATTCTAAAATTGGAGGGCTCTGGCTGAGCTGCTCTTTCTTCTGAGCAGTGGATCTGCTTGGGTCAGCAGAGCACCTTGGCTTTTATCTTCTCTGAGCCAATCCTCCCATCTCCATAAGATCCCCACAAAGCCTAAGTCAAACAGCTTCCCTGGCAACAACAACAAAAAATACCCTTTAAGAACGAGATATTGCAGGGCGCGGTGGCACACCCCTGTAATCCCAGCAGCTTGGGAGGCTGAGGCAGGGGGATCTGAGTTCAAAGCCAGCCTCAGCAACTTAGCGAGACCCTAAGCAACTCGGCAAGACCCTGTCTCTAAATAAAATTCAAAAAAGGGCTGGGGATGTGGCTCAGTGGTTAAGCGCCCCAGGGTTCAATTCTCAGTACCCAAAAAAAGAACTAGATATTTAGATAAAAATGTCTCATCCATTTAGCCCTCCTTTTAAAAAAAAAAAATCATGAATTTTACAGGTGGCATGGACCATTGTAGCAAAACGCCACCCATCTATGAAGATGAATTGCTCCTGGCTCCCTTGGAGCTCCCAGGTGGCACAGGAGATGAAATCAAAGAGGACAGAGAAGAGTGGTGGCAGGGGGAGGGCCTGTCCCCCTCCACTGCATCTTCACTTTTCTATCTGGTGAAAGTTCAGGTGTGTCCCACATGGGCATGCAGGTGGCAGAGTGGATACCCTAGATTATTGTGGGGCCTGGGAGGCAGAGTCTGGCAAGGGGTCCTTTAGTGCAGGGCAGATGCAGCCCTCATGAGGCTCAGAGATAAACCTTATCTCTGTACACAGGCTCTAACCCTTATCCTTTGGGGATTCATCCCCGGTGAGCTAATGGAGATTCCAGAGACCTCAAATTCTGTCCTAAATTTTGATGGACCCTGAGTCACACATCAGAAGGGAATTTGGTTAAAACGATTTTGAGGGCAAAAGATTTTATCCTTTTAAACATCAGACATCTTTTACATTGTGCCTCAGAGCAGGATTTCCACGAACATCATTAAGCCGGTAAAACTCACAGATGTCCTCAGATTAAACTGTGGCTGGAAATCGTCTGCCACCCAGCAATAATGGAAATTCATTTAAGATTAATTTTCTGAGTTCCATGAAAAGTCAGATTATCAAAATTATTTTTTGAGTCCAAATAGTCTTGGTTTAGATTCCCCAGAAGCAGACCATGAAACAAGATGTCAGAGGGGTCTCTTGGCATTCCCAGGAAAACTCTGTGTAACTGGGGAGTGGGGAGGAAGAAGACCAAGCAGGGTGGCAAGATAAAGCAAAGGCCCTCTGTGGGCAAAGTCCCCTCTGTCCCCCAAGGGGCTCTGGAGAGTGAGGCTCACTTAAAAGTGCCCTGATGAGAAGGTAAGAAAGCTCAAGTATTTATACTCTCAGGGCTGCTGGCCGTGGTTCTTAGTGGCACTTCACGGTGGCCCTGCCAGGAGAAAGCCTTTGGGGACCAGGGTTGAGAGGATAAACATGAAGCATTTACATTATCTGCCAGATGACATCGTAAGGTTAACTCACATCTCAGATGGCATTCTCCATACCATTCTCAGGCCCACGTGCTGGGTGCTGCCTTCATTCATTCATTCATTCATTCATTCATTCATTCATTCAGATGGCTCTAGCTTCCTGCTACTCTCCCCACTTCCCATCACTTCTATTGACCCAGAGCCCGAGTTAGGGAATTAAAAAGCAGTGAAATAGTTGTCACCTCCCACATCTCCCCAGCAATACATCAATACATCAATACAGACTTGAAAGCCACATCAGTTCTCCTCACCCAGGCCCCTAGGGAAGGAGGAGGAAGAACCTCGTATCAGAGCAACAGGGAGGAAAGAGGCAGCCAGTGATACCTTGCAGAGTTTCCCTCTACCTGCAACTCCTCGGCCTCTCCTGGGCTGAGGCTGCGCACCAGTCACATCCTCTTACCACATTTCTCTCTCTAGTGTGTTTCCAAGCAGGGGTGGGGGAGGGCAAAGGAGGGAGATAGCAGAGAAATGGGAGGTGGGCAGAGGGGGGGTGGCTGGCACGCAGGAGCTGTGGGGTCTTCCTGGGGCCTGTGGCCACTCCAGCTGGCTTTGTATTTCATGCTGAGACTTTTCAGTTTCACAGGTATCTATTGGATAGGCTCCACTGGCCTGCTGGGTGGAAATGCAGTGTCCTCTGGTTTGCTTTGCCTTCAGCTCTGGCTTAGACTTCGTGGCAGTGATTTTCACGAGTGGGCACGTTCACTCAAGGACAAAAAGAAAGATGAGTACGTCCTTCTCTGCATATATTATTCCATTTAAAACCTAGGGCCATCTTGTGCAATTGGGGTACATATTAATGTTTTTGTGATTGTTATATTGCAGTCAAATGATAAAAATAGACCCAGGGTCATATTACACAACTCAGAGCATCACCAGCTTTCAGGAAAATCGTTTTTTCTTTCCTTGCTTAAACTGGACTCTTGGGGCTTCCTGGATAGGGCAAGGTGGCTGATTTTGTCGCACCCTTGATGTTCACACTGATGCTCTTGGGCTCACTCAGGCCACCACGTCACCAAGCAAGTCTGGAGAGGTGGTTTGCCATGTTCCTAGCAGACACAATTTGGTGTACCTGGCGGAAAGAAGAGGCAACCTCAGACAAAAGCAGGGAAAATGCTCTCGGTTCTCCAACACTGAGTCTCATGATATTACTGCACTGGCTTTGGATACAAAGTAATGCTCATTCAATGATGCGTAAAACATTTTTAGCCTGCTGGAAATCTTTCTCAGTTTATAAGCAAAGCTAACTGAATGCTATTATTCTGCTTGTTTGTGTGACCTACATATTCTGAAACAATTCTGGGAAAAAAAAAAGAGTGTATGTTGAGCAAGGAGATGTGAAGAATCAGTACATCTGTCTGAGTGTAAAACTCCCCCAAACTCCTCAATTCTAACGATGCTCAGGAGGTGGGGTTCAAGACCTCTCATCAACCAAACTCTGCTTCCTCTCCTAAAATCTTTGATTGGTATGAAAGCTTTGTGAAGAGGTCCTACAGAAAAACAGAATACAGGAGGAAAGCCTCCTTTCCTTCCGCTAATGAGGTGCCTGCTGGGAAGGATTCCTGAGCATTCCTAGAAGCTGTCTCCCCTCTGCTTTCCTTAGAAGTGGACAGGGATTCAGAGGGACTGAAGCCAGCACTCCCCCCTCTACCCTGCGGCACTGGGTCCCTCTCTAATAAGTAGCTTTCCAAGACTGCTAAGTGTCTTTCCTCAGTTCTGACCACTATGATGATTTTTATCTCAAAGGGGACTATTACTCATAATTAAGAACTTCCATAGATATTGCCTTGGAATTAGAGTTTTACTTTAAGTGATATTTGCTAAAAGCTTCTGGAAAATTGGCAACTGAAATTGATTAAGGCAAACACCAGAGACCCAATAGGATGTGAGTTTTAAATTTAAGAAATTCAAATAAAAGCTATCTAGAAGTTCTGGTGACAGAGAGAAAATATTTAATAGAAATGCATATGCGATTCTTTGCATCTGATATATCTCCCAGAGGCCCACGTGCTAAAAGCTTGGTCCTCAGCTTGGTGCTATTATTGGAAGGTGGTAAAACTTAAGGAGGTGGGGCCTCTGTGAGGGAGCTAAGTAACTGGGAGTTTGCCCTTGAAGGGAATATTGGGACCCTGACCCCTTTCTGTCCCTCTCTTTTTGCTTCTCAGGTTCAGTGAGGTTAGCTGGTTTCTTCCACCAGGTGCTCCTGCTGTGATATACAGTATCACCACAGGCCTTAAACAATAAGGCCAAGTACTCATGCACTGAAAACACAATCCAAAACAAACCTTTGCTATTTTTAAGTTGATTTATCTCAGGCATTTGTTACAGTAACAGAACGCTGACTAAAATAATGTGAGAAGAACATGAATACTACTAGTAATTCCAATACCTAGAGATAATAACTATGGGCATTTTGATATGTGGTGTGTGTGTATATTACATATAAATTATAAATATATTTGCACATTTATGCACATATATATGAAATTGTGTGGAATGCACTTTCATATCATTCCTTTCTTAGTTGATACTATATCTTCTCATAACATCATATTCTTTTAAAAAATATTATATATTATTTAACATTTACAAAAAAATAGGAATATGATGCTCATGTTCCCCTATCCCCAGCCCCTCCCCCCCCAAAAAAAAATCCCAGTACAGCTAAAGATTGTCTGTCCCTCCAAGCTCTCCACTTCTTTTTGGATTTGGGTAATTATCCTAAACGTTTTTTTTTTTTTTTTTTATTTTTCCTTTGTATGTATCCACTCCTCAGTCCTGTAATGAATAGGCTTGTTGTTTCCAAGGTTTTCTTTTCTTTTCTTTTTCCTGATACAAATACCACTGTTCTGGTATTCTTGGACATATTTTCTTTTTTCACATAAATGAGCCAGTTTCTCTAAGGGATATACCTGTGGTGGAATCACTGGGCATATACACGTTCCATCTCACTAGACATCGTTAAATTGATCTCCAAGTGGTTGTAACGGTTTTATTCTGACAACCAGTGCATAAAATTCACATTGTTTGGTGGTTCAGCCAGCTTTTCCACTGCTGTGAGCAAAAGACCTGACAAAAACAATTTTAGAGACGGGAAGTTTATTTGGCACTCGTGATTTCAGAAGTCTCCATTCACAAATGGCTGGCTTCTTTGCTCTGGGTCTGAGGCGAGGCAGAGAATCGTGGTGGATGGGCATGGAGACGGAAAGCAGCTCAGCCACCAGGAAGTGGACAGAGAGGGGCAGAGGGGGGAGACACGGAGAGAGGAGAGAGACAGAACTCTACTCCTCTACTCACCAGGGCTAAAATATAAACCCCAAAGGCATCCCTACAGTGACCTAATTCCCCCAGCCACAAACTACCTGTCTATAGTTAGTTAATACACTGGTCAGGTTAAGGCTGTCATAACCCAATCATTTCATCTCTGAATATTCTTGCAATTTCTCACACATGAATTTTTGGAGGCCCCACTTGTACAAACCATAACACTTAGAGTAAAACCCAGATCAGCAGACTTGTACCTACCAGTCTTATGGCTGTAAATTGGTACATATCTGTGATTTTAATTATCATTGGCCCATTTCATAAAAAACACAATTTTAATAAATACATCATAATATTCTATGATAAGAAAAGATCACGGTTTATTGACTCAAATATTGTACATGTAGTGTGTTTCTAAGTTTTTACTATGAAAACAATGCTTCATTGAATATCCTTGAACAAAATTTTTCAACCAAATGACGGATGACAATTCCTTGAGATAAACTTATGGAGGTGTACATCACTTAAAGTGCTTAGACAGGTTGCCACATGTCCCCCTCAGGTGCACATACCCATTACTCACTGCCTAGCAACTTCTGGGAGTCTACTGCTTCTCAGCTTCGGTGAGGTTAGCTGGTCTCTTCCACCAGGTGCTGCTGCTATGATGTACTGTATCACCACAGGCTTTAAACAATAAGGCCAAGCCATCATGCACTGAAAAGTACTTACATACACCCTGGTTTTAGATTATTTAATAAATGGCATCTATCAAATAGGTGAGCAATTATGATGTGTCTGATTTCTGATGTTATGTCCTTATTAGGTGAACTCATTCATGTCTTATGTTTATTGATCCTTTGCATCTTGTATTTTGTACATTGCTAACTCTTTCTTGTTACAGGTTTTTAATGTGAGTATCCATAGAGTAAGATAGCTTGAACGTGAATACATTGTTATTTAAAATAAAACTTCTATGAGTACAATTGCAAGACAATCCCCCCCCAAAAAAAAACAAACAAGATATTTGTATAATATTCTATGTCCAGAGAAGAAAACTAATAATGAAGTCACATGAGACCAGTAGGGAATAACAGGAATCCAAACTCTTGGCCTGACTTTGGTTTTGGTTTTAGCTCGAGTTGTCACTTGATAATCTTCCTTAATAAGGCTAAGTTTTGCATTAATCCGTTTAATATTGAAGATAAATAATACATATAAAATGAAGATTTTTGATAAACCCTGGATAAGTATTTAATTGAGAGAAATCCCTCTGGATCAGAGAAGCTCCTTCTAAAGTGCTCTTACATAAAAGCATTCTCAGTACACCCTCACAGTGAAGTTCATAATTAAATGTAGGTATAGATGGGAACATAATTCAGGGCTGGGACAATTTTCTATGATACAAAGCCATACGAAGCTCACTCTAGCTAAGAGAAGAGTCATAATACAAGCTGGTAATGGAGCTCATTTGCAAGGGAAATACAGCATTTCTGCAAGCTGAGCTGATTGCTTTCCTTAAATGGGAAAAAGATTGCTGTCTTCTAAACCTGATGGGAAGGCCATGCCTGATGCCTGTCTCTCTGATCAATGCTTCCCCTCCCTGCACTGGGCTGAGGAGGCTTCAGTTATTAACTTGGCATTAAATTAAAAGGCAATAAATTCATAAATATGTAAGAGTTATGAGAAATAGCTGGTTTGAAGTGCAGTGAAATAGTCACAATGCTGAGAAAAATGTAGTTTAGACATCAAAAGACCAAAGACCAAGAATCCAAACATATCTCCCATTGGTTTCCATTATTTGCAGTACTTACATTGCATTCCAAAAAGCCACGTTCCACACTGAACTAGCAAACACGGAACTATTAAACACAGGGGATTAGGTTTTTGTGTGCTTCTGGTGACATTTCTGTCAACTGAAACCTTGTTTTACCTGTGTTGCTGCTTGAAGACACCTAATTTCATATAAATTGTTAATTCTCTAACATTGGATCTGCAGACGAGAGCATCATACTCTTGCCTTTGTGAAGCCTATCTAACACATGTCCTTTCTGCATAATCACAGTCTTGCACTTAGAGACACTAGACAGCACTTCAGGCCTATACCTGGGGGTCCTTGTAGACAGTGAAATCACACCCAACAGCACAACCTGCCGAGTTTAGTGGCATTAACGAGACTTGGAAGAGGACACGTTTTCTAGCATGAGCACTGCAAGAAGGCAGAGCTTCTCCGGCTTCCATCTCAGCTGGGAACCTGCATGCCAGACAGCTCACATTTTTCACTGCTCTGCCTGTGTCTGTGAATGACCTCAAGAGCACGTTGATTTTTGATCTTGAAAGAACATTGAGTTGGGGTTGCAAACACATCTTAGTGAGTAGATGAATTCACAAATACAGAATCTACAAATAAAGGGGACTGATTGTATTTTGAATGCCCCCATTTGGCATTGCATTTTCCAGGGCTCTAGGAGTGAAACCAAGCTTTGTTCATGGAGGGAGGTGTGTAGCGTCTCAGCCTTCATTCCTCCTTTTTCTGATGTCACTGCTTGGTTTTTCTTGAGAACCGCCCCCGCTACATACGTATCTTGCAGGGGGCATGGTTGATGGCATTTCAGTTAAAGATGAAAGGAGGCATATGTGACATAAGCTGGACCCCTTGAATTTTCTCCCAGGGAATGTGACTCTTGAGATGAGTCATGGAAGGATGGAACATAGCTGAATGATCCAAACAGCACACCTACAGCAGTTGATCCTTTGGTTCCCACACCTTCCGTCCCACATCTGCTCAGGGTCATGTCCTTTCAGCTTCTCTGATTATCAGCTACTTCCCAATTTTCCATTCAATTGTCCTTTCTGATTAAGTGAGACAAAATAAGTTTTTATGGATTTTGACCAAAGTATCAATGACTAACACATCCTAAGGAGGGACATGGGCATGTACCTGTTCTTCAGTGAGTGTCTCTGTTAGCTTTCCATTACTATAAAAAAAAATCCTGAGATGATCAACTTGTAAAGCAAAAAGGTTTGTTTTAGCTCACAATTTTAGACATTGAAGTTCATGATAGGTTAGCTCTGTTACTTTGGGTGAAGCAACGTATGATATCTAGCAGGAGTACGTGACAGAGGAAACTGTTCAGTTCATGGCCAGGAAGTAAAAGGCAGGGAGAAGAAGAGGCTGGGGGCAATTTACATCATCCCTTCCAAGGGCACAGCCCCAATAACTTAAAGACCTTCCACTAGGCCCCGCCTCTTAAGATACCACCACTTCCCAATAATGCCACCCTGGGTACCATGCCTTTACCACATGGGTTTTTGGGGACACTCCAGGTCCACCCTACAGCAGTCACATTTGGGTTCCTTCTTCCCAACTGTGGTATGTTCTGCTCATGGATCCTATCCTCCACATCTTTTAGAGTCAAAGAATGTGACTGTCAAATAAAACTATGAGAAATTTCCATACATTTTTTTAGTGTGTCTGCTTGGCACATGGAGGTTTTAGAATTATAAGATACCCATCAAATAAGAGCATTAGATGGTACTGGGGGAGAATAGAAGGGTCTGGAAAGCAAGGAACACTGTCTTCTTCCTTGCTAATGCCCTAATCTCAGTGAATGAGGAAAGGGCTTGATTTTACTTGTCACTCAAATGAAGGCTAAGCTCAACACATCTTAGGTTTCTTCTGTGAAATAATTGACTTTTTATTGTTGTAACAATGGAAAGTTGATTTATATTAAAACATACATGTATACTCCCAGATATTCTTATTTGAAAACTGATGATGGAATTAACCCAAGGATTTTAAAGGCAGCTGTTGTTAAAAACCTGTGGAATCCATTTATTCTTCCACTTAATAAACATCTAATGAACACCTGCTGCGTTTCATGCACTGAGATAGACAGTAGATAAACCCAGAGATTCATTCTTTTATTTATAAATATCGGTGGATGCTTAGTTAGCTCAAGTTTCTGCCTCAGGCCTCTTTCCTTCTGTAGAAGAGGTTTACATATAAATAAATGATAGTAAAATGTGTGAAGGTCTTGCTTGTTCTATAAACCCTGATTCCTCAGAGTGTGCCTTGAACTTGGTGCACTGAGTCTCTTGTTAGAAATGCAGAGTCTCCATTGTGTGCATATGCCACATTTTCTCAATCCATTCGTCTATTGTATATATAAAAAGAACAGATTAAAAAATTTAAAAAATAGGAATGCAGATTCTGTGTGGTTCCTTGATCTCCTAGATCAGAACCTGCATTTTAGCAAGTGGCCCCTTGGGGATTTGCACACTCTGAGGCCTGAGAAGCATGGGGATAGAACTGGTAACTAGCTTTAGGAGGGGCTGCACAACTCCTGGAGAGGGTCTTGAATGACCCTTAGGGGCTTGCTAAGAAAAATGATGAATGCAAAAGTGTGGGCGTGCAAAAAGTTGTGAGGGAGGGCAGAAGGAACTTTGGGGATGTGAAGCAGGAAGAGGATGGGAAAGAATGGGGGTGATGCAAAGTACGGGTCACACTAGCCAGGCAAGAGTGGACAAACATGGACTGCAGTGGAGAAATCTGGGGTGACAGGAAAACTGCAAACTGAATAAAAGGTATGGAGACCAATGCCATTAACCCCGAGTTTCCTGTGGCTTTCCTGTTTCCATAGCACAGACCTGTACTTTCCAGATGGGATCCTCTTGGGCTTCTTTGGAATCATCATTTATATTTTCTTACAAATATTTTTCTAGAAACTTCCATGCTAGCTGTGGCACCAGGTTCTCAAGGGTGCTCAAGAGTAAAAACTTGAAAATTGGCCCTTCTGGTTGTTTCCAATTGCACTGTGAAGGTGGAAAACTTGTGTGCTCTAAAGTGTGATTATACTGTCAGGGCCTGCGTGCCACATGCCAAATAAAAGCCAAGGTAAGTAAGTGCTGTGGGAAGAGGGATGTGTCCCTCTAGCTAGAGGAGTTGGGAAGGAATTTTAGAGGAGGTGATGTGCAGCTGCAGGTAGGTCTTGAGTTGCTTCTCCACTCCTGTCAGTAGAAGGAAATGTTCTGGCTGATTGATTCTTAGCTGCCCACTGAGAAGCATTCTTGGTGCAGAGCAATCAGTGAGGAGCGTTTATAGATGAGGGATGTCTGCGCTGGAGTGGAGAAATGTCACAGTACTTGCTTTTTTTTAAATTTTTTTTATTCAGTGTAAAATCATGCTCAAGTCTCAGTTGCAAAGAAATCCAGGCCTAGCCCTAAAGGAGGCTCCTCCTTCACCATTCCAAGCCATGCAAAGGCCCTGGAATTTTTCTCAGAAGTGTTCCCTGTTCTCCAGTCTATGTTGTTCCCTATGGATATCTTTTTCCTTTTTTTTTTTTTTTTTTTCAGTGAATGTTAAAAGTAGGAATTTTGAAGAATAAATGTTTGCGGTGCAAGAAGGGACCTGATAGCAGGTTTCCTCTCCCTGTGGGTATCTTTATCATCTAAGTTCTAGAATCCTTTAAAAGGAGTCTCTGTTGCTTCCATGCTAAATTAGGGATTAGGACTGTTTGGGATTAGGTTGAGAACTGCTGGTCTGGGGTTCCTCTGCACCAGAGGGAGGCATAACCAGCATCTCCCACCAAGGTCCCGCCTCTTCCCGGGTACTGAGGTGCCACTTCAGCTTCCTCCTCTACCCTTCCAAGCCTGTCACTATCTCCTTCCCCCCTAGGAGCCTTCCACCTGGAATTTCTCTGCTTGCTTTTAAAACCCAGGTGAGGCTTCTGTGATAGGTTGAAGAATGTCCCCCAGAGGTGTTCACCTTCTTAGCCCTGGATCCTATGAGTATGCGACTTTATATGACAAAAGGGACTTTGCAGAAGCGATCAAGGATTTTGAGGTGGTTATCGTATGCTGAATTTTCTGGGTGGGCCGCATGAAGTCACAGGAGTCCCTACAGATGACATAGTGAGAGGTCTGAAGATGCTGCGCTGCTGTCATTGATGCCAAGGGAAGGGCCATGAACCAAGGAAGGCAAGTGGTCTCTAGAAGCTAAAAAGGCCAGGAAATATTATCCCCTGGAGCCTACAAATGGATACAGAGCCCTGCCAACACCTCGTTCCTAGCCAAGCGAGACTCATTGCAGACTCCGGGCCTCTGGATCTGTAAGATTCTAAGTTTCAGTTGTTTTAAGCCATTGAACTTGTTATGTCAGCACTAGGAGCAGAAGAGAGGTCTCTTTTCTTGGGGGAGGGGCAGAGTGTAAGAACTAGGGCACCAAACCCACCACTCTGCTTCTCACTGCATTGTTAAAATATTCATCATAGACTTATCCTACCATCAAACCAAGAGGAGCTAAAGGCCTCAGGAGAGAGGGCAATTCCCAATCGCTGGAGCAGGAGTTCAACGTCACTTGCCAGGGATTTGGGAAGAGATCCTGCTTCTGTATGGGTGGGAGGCAGGGCAAAGAGGAGGGATTAGTCTAGAATGTTCTTTTCTGTGCTTTTCCTACCTAGGTTTCCATTATTTTGAGTTAAACAGAAAGATGCCTTTCTTTCTTATGGTCAAATAACAAACCCCTTGTTCACAACACTGGATTTTTTGTTTTTGTTTTTGCATTTGAAAATGGTAATGTAAGCTGCTGAATAATCCTTTATTTGAATAACATTCAAATAGCTGAAGGAGCTTACACCACACACAGTGTGTATGTGAATCAGGTTCATTTTTGCATTTTCTACCAAAGGGATTTTTTCCCAGCATTTCAAAAGCGAAACAACCTGTTCCATGAGATCTAACAAACCCTAGGAGTCTACTGACCTCGCTCAGAAGCATTAGGTCCTGACAAATATTTTGGACTCATGAATTACAGACTTTTCTGAGAAGAGCCACATCTCCACGTCAACTCTCCACATAGGTAGACCAGTTAATGGAGGGCTGGCGGACTCATGAGCCTCAGTTGTCTTGTCTATAAAATGGGGATAACAATACCCAAGAATATAGGGTTGTCCAAAGGACTCAATGAGTGTGCTAAGCACAGCACCAAGTGGATCCAAGATCTAGAATGAAGGAATTTCCTGGGTCTTCCGTGTCTAGATTTCAGCATTTCTTCTGTTACCAGCCCACCTTATTATCCAGGTAGAGCTGTAAATGAAGATAGGAGTTGGTTCTGATCTTTCCTACCCAGAGAAGGTGAGCGTTCACCGTGCACCCAGAGAGGGCAATGCTTAGCCCAAAGGAGAGCAAGCGCCATGGTGGAGCTTTGGGTGCAGAATCTCAGAGAGCCGAGGACCCTGGGCTGGAGGAACAGAGACCCAGTTTGGAGGACATCCCTGGGTGGTTTCTTGCTCCCATTTAGCACCGTACAGAGGACATGAATATCCCTAGCTTGTTGGGCAGAGATCAAAGGGGGGCTGGACATGGTCCGTGGTGGCAAATCCAGCACTCCTTGGGAGGAAATGCACATGTCCTGGGGATTTTCCAACAACACCGTCTTCCTGGGTGATATGGTTTGAATGTGTTTTAAGGTAGTCCCCCAAAATTCATGTGTTTAAAATCAACCCCCATTGTGAGGCATTTAAAGAGTGGAAACAATCCATGGTGTTTAGAGGAGGTCATTAGGATAAAATAAGGCCATCAGAGTGCAGCCTCCATAACTGAATACTGGGGGCTTTACCAAAAGAAGGAGAGAGAGACCAGAAAATACACAGGTGTGTGCACACTTTTTGTCTCTTGCCATGAGATGCCTGGTATGCCTCAGGACTCTGCTGGCAAGAAGGCCATCACCAGATGCAGGCCCTCAACCTTAGACTTCCAGAACTGTAAGTCAAACTAAACCTCTTTTCTTAACGCAGTAGCCTTCCTCTGGTATTTCATCATAATAATACAAACAAATGAATGTACTAGGGAAAATGGCATATTGCAACAGAATGAAATGAACATGGAATTTCATTTCTTCTCATTCTTCCTAGATGCTTCTAACTAGAACAGTTATATCTACCACCACTCTTGACACAAAGCCCCACCCTCCAGACTTAAGTCAAACATACTCAAAGCCATTTCCCAGCTCCAGGAAGTTTCTGTCACCTCTTTCCATCTCAGGAGGTGGTGAGCCTGGGACTTAGTTTGTCTTAGGTCCCAGGGCTGTTTGATCTATGGTCCTTAGACTGTATCTGAAGATTGAGCATTCTGTAGGGTGCATTCTTGAGCTAATGACTTTTCTTGACCCTCACGGATTCATAAGAAGATTAGAAAGTCGCCCAAGCTCAGGTAAAGGTCACTTTCCCTGTTGGCAGAAGCGCACAAACCAAAATTACCACATTTTTATCACACTGACTGTCACTGACCATCAATAGTCACTTACTCACTAGGAAACTAGAGTGAGCCACCAGTAAAAAAGCAGTTGTCCCCAATTTCCACGATATCAGCCAGGAATCGCAAGGATAGACACTGTCTTTGTGCGTCTCTGCCTACCTTAATAAAAGCGCAGACTCCCCTATAAGCCTGGCCTGTGTGTGTATCGTTGCCCATGGAGAAATGGTGGGTGGTCTTGGCGTCTCCAATTCCACCCTCAAAGATGCTGACATTCTGATTCCCAGAGCCATGACTATATACCCTAATGAGGGACTTTGTAGTTGCAATCGAGTGACACTGAGATGGGAAGATGATTCTGCTTAGGCCTAATGTCATCCCAAGAGTCCTGATAAGGGAAGAAAGGAGGCAGGAGGTCAGAGTCAGGGAGAGGGATGAGACAAGGGGAGTCCAGAACCTGAAAAATGGGAACCTGAGAAACCGACCCGATAGGGCAGGCTTTGAAGAAATGTAGGCACCATTCTGTTCAGAAAAGTGATTTAACCTTGGGGAACAATATTAAGTTTCTTTCCCCTTCACTTGTGGGGTGTGTGTGTGTGTGTGTGAGTGTGTAGTGGGGGCGGGGGAGGGTGTTACAGTAAGAGTGACACATGTACAACAGAAGCCAGGGGTCCAAACACACAAGGCAGAAGGACCTGAGCCCGTCTTTCTCCCCAAGGACTGCCCGGCAGAGACACAGGCCCTCCTACATTATCTCTGCGTTTCAGTGCAATTCAGGTGGGAATGCCTTATTCAGCTCTCCATTGAGCTCTTCCGCCATCTTTCCACGGCCACAATGGAGCGCAGGGAAGTCCTGGCTGACGCTCTCGAGAGCATCAACCGTGCCAAAAAGAGAGGCAAGTGCCAGGATTTTATTAGGCTGCGCTCCAAAGTCACTGTTGCTTTCTGACTTTGATGCTGAAGCCTGGTGAGTGTGAGATCTCTGAGATCTCAGAGGTCCACAGAGCTGGGAGGTGAAACAAGCGTGGGGTGATCACGTCCAGGTTGGATATCTAGAACCCAACTACCTAGAAAAATTGGCAGAGGAATCTGCTCCCATCCTCTCAGTTTAATTTCATTATACTGACAACCTCAGCGGGCGTCATGGACCATGAAGAAGTGAGATGAAAACACCCAGCAGGGGAAATCCTGAGATTCTTTCTCTAGGTGGGTAACATCTACCTACATATGTACCTATACAATGCTTCAATGGAAAAGTGCTTTATTGCCTTAAACATCACGTCAGCTCTATAACAGTAGAAATGTGCAAGGTGGTCTCCACCCCAAGCAGATCCTCCAGGTGCATTAAAAAGAGGAGGAGTTATCCTGGTCTTATTACTCAGGTGATCACAGAACAAAGCGATACGACTGCTTTGATCTCCTTGACTTCTCTGGAGAATTTTCTACTTGTCATCCAGAAGTTCATCTTTTTATGGTCTTTACAAGCTGTTTGATCCAAATACTGTCTCTAGACATGGCTGGTCTCCTTGCCACTAACATCTCTTTCTCCCTCCACCAAATGCCGTCCAGCCTTGGTGGGGGGCCTTTGCTGCTCCAACAGACTGTTTTGCCCCAGAGTAACCTGCCCACCCCATCCACTCATCTGCTACTTTTCTCTTGGTGGCTCTATGATTTTCTGAAACTTGAAAGCTTAAGTCATATTTGACTCACTGTTTCTTACCTCAATTCAGGTTCCAGGGTCATTATTTTATTGTTCATTTCTATTATAACTCACATTTATTATGTGCTTGACAGCTCAAACTTCATTGCACATGGGGCTCACCAGGGGGACTTTTAGCAAATGCTGTCTCCACCCAAGTCCCCACCCCAGCCATTCTGAATTCATTGTTCTGAGGTGGGGCTACGATCTGGAAATTTAGGTGGGCATGAGAATCACCTAAAAAGTTTGTTAAAGTGGATTGCCGGGGCGTCATCACCACAGTTTCTAAATCGGTACCTGAGGGGTGGGGCCTGAGAGTTTGTATATGACAAGTTCCCGGGCGATGAGAGGGCTAGGCTAGAGGTGGGGACACGGCTTAGCGTTGGAGCTCTCATCTGGCACGTGTGAGGGCCTGGGCTCAATCTGCAGCAGGGGAAAGTAAATGACTGGGCTAAAGCAGAGTGTTAAAAGAAGTCTAGGTAATTCTCAGGGGAACTCAGTGATGAGAACCACTGACCTAGAATAAATTCGCATGGAGAATATTATCAACTGAAATTACTTCCATGGAATAATTTTCGGTCAGTGCTCACTATTATCGGGAGTTGGCTAAATTCTGTAATTCTCCTATTAGTTTTAGTACCTAGGTATTCCTACGTTGTTCTTCCATGGAAATAATTCAAAGATACAAAGTTAGAAACACTGTGATAAACAGCGGCTGAGGAGGTGCAGATTAGAGAGCACTCTAGCCTGCTTATAAGAAACCAACGGCAAGTCCAGTGAGACTCCGCCTACACAGCTCCAGGATAGTAAACTGACTCTGCGTTATTGCTAGAGATACACACACGTACCCACAAAGAGTCACGATCATAAATCCATCATCTGGATCTTCCTCTTCACTATCCTATCCATCCAGGGCAGAGGAAACGGTAGGGACCAAAACAGAAAGTCTATCTGCTGGAAATTATGGATGGAAAATTTGGACTCAGCACTCATTCTCACCACTTTAATATTTTAAGTGTTATTCTTCCTTCTAACAGAGTTCTTTCAGCCTGTCTTTTCCCTGCTTTTCATTTTTCTTTTATTCCTTCCTTTAATTTATTTTTGAAGAAATTCAGTCATTTCATTACTGTTCCAACTGTCATGATAATTACAGTCCTTTTGAGGTCTCTGCAGTTCTGTATTTCTTATCATGTCTTCATCAGCTGTTTCCAACCCCATTTATTTAGTCCTTTTAACCAAACTTCCAAGGGTTGAGTTGCATATAGATTTATATGTGAAACGTAATAGTGTTTTATGGGACCATAACATATAATTTCACTTTTTTGGGGGGTGTACTGGGGATTGACCTCAGAGGCACTCACCCACTGAGCCACATCCTCAGCCCTAGTCTGTATTTTATTTAGAGACAGGGTCTCACTGAGTTGCTTAGTGTCTCGCTTTTAATGAGGCTGGCTTTGAACTTGCCATCCTCCTGCCTCAGCCTCCTGAGCTGCTGGGATTACAGGCCTGTGCTAGCGCGCCTGGCAACATATAATTTAAAATGATGGTGTTCAATAAACCTTCTGTTTCTTATTCTTTCAATTAAAAAAAAAGAATATTATCAACTTGAGTCACAAGTGATCTGTAGCAATTGACCTGACAAAGATTATGTGTTTCCAGAAGTCAGTGGAATCCCCTGGCATGCTCTCGATGGTATCTTCTATACCTCCCCATTTTAGATGAATAATCTTGGGCACAAACACCAGGCTTTTCCAGTACCAGGTGTTGCATGCTTCTTGATGCCTGCAGATGAAGTGAGGGGAAGACCCAGCTGTCACCCATAACAGGAGAGGAAATGGTCATGCTTTATTAAATAAGCATGTGGCCAGGCCTGGGCAGGCATGTCTGCAGCAGCATTATAGCCACCCAGCAAGCCATGAGTGTGGTGAGGCCTGACATACCGTCATGAGGATAATTACAGCCCTCTTTATTACATAAAGCCTGCAGCATGGAGTACTCAGGGAGTGATGGCTTTAAGTGCATTCTTGATCCAGCATCAGAGGAAGATGGACTATGATTAACTCATCAACGAAACTCTGAGCATCTAAGAAGACAATGTGAAAATTATAGGGATCCAATAGCTGGAGGAGAAAGAAGGGACAAGTGTCTAGTATACCACTCCTTGTCTCCTGACCTCTGAAAACCCTGAGAGCAATTCAAGTAAGAGGTGCTACCAAAACAAGAAGCAGCCATGAAGATGTTGGTAACCAACTAGCAGCACGAATTACTCTGGGGATCTCCTTCAGAAATGGTGGCTGCCACTAGCCCTATGGTTTTCTGGATTAACCCAAGTTCTAGTGGCCTCCAAACCATCCACAAATAAGAGGCACATTTCAGGAAGCCACCTCTGGACATTCCCGAGGAATGGATTGAGAAACACAAGGAATGACTCCTTGCACAGAAGTCTCTTCTGCCACTGTGAGCTTTACCCCTGACCTGACGCACTGTCCACACAAAATATCGGCCAGAATGAACTCGCCTTCATTCTGGGGGAGGGGCACTTTCACACCATTAATCCATCAGGTTCCATTAATCCATCAGCAGTAGATGAAGGGGAAGGACTGAGAATAGGTAAGTTTTCAGGTCAGGGCTGGGGCTAGGCAGGGAGACAGATGGTAGAAAAGTCAGAGAGGATTGGAAGCCTGGCCTAGTGGCAGAGCCATGGTGGACGGAGGGAGGAGGCTAACCAAGTGGAAGAGAGGCAGTTTGGCGGTTAGATAACATAGGGAAGGGTAGGGAATTGTATCACTGGCAAATTGGGGGAGGATGCACCCCTCCTGGCCCAGCCTCAGTAGGCTCTTGGACCATGCAACAGGAAAAGGAACCTCAGCTATCTGCAGCTATCATTGACTAGCAAAGCCCTCTGGCCCTGGGCGTCTCTGATTATCCATGCAACGTGAAGACCTGACCTGCCATTCTACCTTCCTGCATTGCCATGAACCCAAATAAAACCTACAGTGTGGGAGCCCAGGACAGGGAGGTACAGATGGAGCTCAGCATGCAGAAGTCATTAGTACCAGCAGGACACAAACTGTCACCACTGTCAGAGCCTGGATCACTGATTTCTCCTGTCCCTGAGTGGTCACTTGAAGCTTGCTTTGACAAACCTTTGTAATTTCTTTAAAATAATGCTGTGAGCAATCCATGCATGACCTTGACGTGACATGCTGTCCCATGTGCCAAGGGAATGGATTTCCCTGTTTGCTGAAGGTCACACACGACTGTATTTCTCCACCAATGTCTGGGGGCAGCAGATCACACATGGGGCAGGGACCCCACTTGCTTTCCCACCAGCTCTCCTGGGTAAAACACAGACCTTCTTCTCCCAGCTCCCCAGTCTCCCTGATCACATTCCAAATCATCATCCCAGATCATCTGTAGCTTGGCACACACTCCATCACTTCTTACCTCCTCTTTGAAATGCCTTCCTTCCTGCGCCACTTTTGCACCAGCTCCTTTGCGGGGGCACAGCTCAAGTGGCAGGAGGTTTAGGATGAACATTCCTGCCAACAATTTCCTTCCAAAGCATCCTGAGCACTTCCTCCTGGGAAGAATATTTCTCCTCTTCTTGGCTTTGAAGAAGGCACGTGACTGTGGCAAACCCCACAGGACTCTCAGGGCTCTCCGTTTCTGTGAATTGTTTCAGGATGTTATTTTTCTCTTACCTCTGAGTCCCCAGTGACTCTGGTTTCTGATAGGAAAGTGACTAGAGAACTAATTCTACATATGATACCCCACCAAAGTGCTGAGAATTGATAACCCACACTCCCTCTAGACTAAGCACACTGCTTAGGAGTAGAGGAATTCTCTAGTTCTTAGGTTTACACCATGGTTTTCAAACTCTTGTCCACATGGAGCTGGCTTGGGGTCCCCACAGGAGATGGGAGAGAGGCTAGCAGGGGAGAGAACCCTGTCCCCTTCCTGCCCGTTGACCACGTCACTGTGATGACACTAGTGTTTGGCCTTCGTTTGAGATTCTACTTGATCTGAAGAGGGAGTAGGGAGAATTTTTAAATAATTCTCTTCAAAACAGTTGTCTTGTTCGACATAAAATGCTTTTTAATTGTTAATCAACTGCAGCATACATGCAGGTGGTTAAACAGTGAAATAGTAAAAGTCTGTAAGATCCCGGAAAGAAAAGGTGGTTGACAAATCTATCACTCCCGGAGACTCTTCTGTTTTTAGCTCCGTGCCCCAGCCTCAGCATCTCTACTGGGCCCACGGGCACCCCATCTTTCTCAGATTCCCCCACAAATTGGGTAAACCTGCAACTGCCACACCTCACCATCTCTGCCTTCCTTCTCTCAGAGTCTCATAGAAATGTATTGTCTGTTCGTGATTCTCATTAAATGTGTGTTTACATATTGTTTATTTCTTCCCTATGACTAATTATTGGGGGGTCTTGAAGGAGAGGAGACAAAACACAAGAGTTCACCCTACCTTCTAGAACCATCTTAGTCCAAATACTTCTTCCTAACTCTAACTGCAAATTCCTTAAAATCTTGTTCAAGTGTGTCTTATTTTGTCATGGCCCTCTCTGGCTGGGAGGAGGCTTGTTTTGAAATTTTGATTGTAGAAGGTGACAGTGACCATGTTGGGGCTGGGATGTAGGTCCCTGGAAATAGGTTCTGAGATTCCTGGGATTAGCATAAGGAAGCTTGGTGGCCAGTGGGAGTGGACGTGGGACTGGGCAGAGGGGGACAATGGGCTGTAATGCATTTGCACCAAAGGCTCATATTCCATAGTGAGCCCTGGACCAGGAAGCCCTTTAGAACTATCCCAAATCCAGGTGAAGGGGTCGGGACCTTGTACCCCTACTCTGGCTATCCCCTGGGCCCTGGAGGAATGTGTGCCTCATCCCAAGAGGACGTGGGTGCTGCACTGTGCCATGCTCCACACTAGCCATCCCCTTCTTTCCATATACCGTCCATACTGGGATCGTCAGGACTGCTAAAATGCCAGGCGTTATTTCAAGTGTGCCTTATTTGTATTAATTCAGTTCTCACCTCATGCAGTGGCTATTACTAGTATCATCATTTTTTGTTTTTCTTGTTTAATTAATTAATTTATTTTTTATTGGTGCATTATAATTATATATACCAGTGTGATTCATTATGCCATAATTGTACCCTCTGATCTGCTTGTACTCCATTGATCTCCCTTCTATTATTATTTTAATTTGTGCATTATAATTATAATATATAAATGGGACTCCATTTATGGTATCTTTGTATGCAGATATAACATTATTTGGTAGACTTTGTTCCCCATTGTCCCTCCTTCTCTACCCTCTTCCTCTACTCTATTGGTCTCCCTTCTATTTTCTTGAGGTTGTTTTTTTTTTTTTTTAATTCCTCTCTCTCTCTCTCTCCAGCTCCACATATGAGAGAAGACATTTGATTCTTGACTTTTCAAGCCTGGCTTATTTCACTTAACACGATGTTCCCCAGTTCCATCCTTTCAACTGCAAATGATGTAATTTCATTCATAAACAATGAACCGTAAAGGTTGAATAAAACTTTATTGTGAATATATTGGCACATTTTCCTTATCCATTTATCTGTTGATGAGCACCTGGGTTAGTTCCATAACTTGACTATGGTGAATAGATGTGCACATATCACTATAAAAGGCTGATTGTAATTCTTCTAGATAAATACCAAGGAATGGGATAACTGGGTCATATGGTGGTTCTGTTCGTAGTCTTTTGAGGAATCTCCGTACAGCTTTCTGAAGGAATACTAATCACATACCAACAATGAGTTGGTGCATTCTATTCTCCCATGCTCACCAGAAATTATTGTTATCTGTAATACTGATGATTGCAGCTCCATTTTATAGAATAAAGACAATTTTGGCCCTTGGCAGGACTTAGATTTCAATAGATGATTCTCTAGGTGTGCAAAGCTGAATGACAATGAGATCTAGGACTCAGAACCATGAGTGTCTGGCACATGGAAGGTGTCCAAAAAACAAACGTCTTTTGAATGGATGGGTGAGGAAAATTCTCAAGTCCTCAAAGGGATCCACTGGCTTGGGAAGGAGACAATAAGTAAGTACATACAGTCTCTGGCTTATGAGAGTCCAACTTAATGATTTTTCAAATTTAAAATGGTGCAAAATAGAGAGAACTGCATGCAACAGAAGCCATGCTTTGAATTCTGAACTTTGACCTTTTCTTGGGCCAGTGGAACATGATGTGATCCTCTCTCTTGATTCTGGGCAGCAGCAGTGGCCTGCAGCTCCATCAGCCCTGCAATCATGAGGTGAACAACCGATGCTCTGCCATGTAGGGTGGGTATTTTCAGCCTATGGTGGCTTGAACATTTGTGCTAATAACATGCGGCAGAATGGAAAAAGAGACAGAGGCTCAAAGACACAAAAGGGCCCAATGACTGAAGTGGCAGAACGACTGAGCAAGGTGGCGCATCCCGAGTCCCAGGTGTGGGAGCCGATGAGGGCACGAACACGGCTTCGGCTTCTCATGGGGGTTGCAACCAGTCTATCAGCAGAGCCGACCCCAAGGAGCTGGAGCTGTTCTCTTTACAACAGCACCCCCTGAACAAATTCCAAATGTCCTTGTCTGTGATGAGTAGCAATTTTGAGGGATTGGCAGCTGATGACTGTACAGATCCTCAGAAGCCCATTGAGGGCAAGACTCCGACAGCTCAAGAAACACGGGCGGCCATTAGGGCAAGGGTTTCCACATTGCTTCAGGAAGCCCCCTGGCTCCCAGGTGGCTGCTGGCCACCCCCAATCTGCCTGGCTTTGTCTATTTTTATTTTATTTATTTATTTATGTGTGTGTGTGTGTGTGTGTGTGTGTGTGTGTGTGTGGTCTTTGGTGCAGTGGGGAGGCCTCTGCACAGGTTCTGCTCCTGAGCTGTCCTTTACTCAGTTGTTATGGAATCACTGAAGGCAACCTCACCCAGAAGGAGCCAAGGAGAAGGCTGACCTCTGAAGGTGGGGAGAGCCCCGCGGCTGAGGGAAGGAGGTGAGGGCAGCAGGGCTCTTTGTGTCTTGTAGGTTTAAAAGAACAGCTCGGTGGGAAAATCCTTGAGTTGGAGTCCCAGGGATGGAAGGTTGGAGGTTGGAAGACCCTGCCTGCATCCTGGTGCCTGACGTCAGTGTCCAGGTGCAGGGGTCCAGGTCTCAGGTGCAGGGGTCCAGATATCAGGGTCAATTTCTAGGTTCCAGGTGCAGGAGTCACCTGTGTCTGAGAACTGAACGGAGTACTTCAAACAGTAGCCAAAGAATCCCTCTTGTCTCACAGTGGGTGCTTGTTCAGTGAGGGGATCCATCCTGGGAAGGCTCCTGCGAGCAGGAGATAAAGGTCCCTGAGCTCTTTCAAGGTCAGCTACAATGGCAATGCTGGGGCCAGCAAGTGACAAGGCACAGGATGATGGGTGGGCACCCTGAGGTCCTGCCTGGGAGATACAGTCGCCCCTGTATTTCCAGTTTATCGGGTTTGTAGTTAAATTATGTCATTTGTATAGAAGTCCCGGTGGCTAAAATGATTTTAGAAAATGCTGCCCTGGCACACAGCAGGGGCCAAAATGAATTCTGGCACCTGACGTGCAGGCCTAAGAAGCAGGCATTGATTATCTCTTGGGACCATGAGCAGCACCCTGCAAGGACAATCCAGCTTCCTCCTGGAAGAGACCATCTCAATGTCGAAGCTGTGAATGGAGGATGGATGAATGCATAAGCACGAAGGGTTTTGTTTTGTTTTGATTTTGGTGATGCTCAGGATGGCACTCAGGGTCTCTCTATCACTGAGTCACATCTTCAGCCCTTTTCTTTTCTTTCTTTTTCAAAAAATTTTTATTCTAAGACACGGTTTCACTAAATTGCAGAAGCCGAACTCAAGCTTGGGATTCTCCTGCCTAAGCCTCCCAGGTAGCTTGGATTACAGACATGCACCACCGCACCCAGCTGGCGAACTGAGGTTGTAAAGCTCTGAGATGACATCAGCCTTTCCAAGCCAAGAAATACCACAGCAAAGAGGCAAAATGGAACTCCAAGAAAAAGGCATTTACAGGGCTGTGTGGATGTCCAGAAAGTCAGAAGAGAAAGTTTTGTGGCGAAAGGATTCTGTGCTAAAAAGAGCAATCCAAAAGGGATCTTGGGGTCTATTCAGCATGGTGCTGTTGATAATGATGGGTTCAAAGAAAAGGAGAAATGGAAAGCAAAGACTTTTTTCTGACTGTGGACCTGCCTCAGAAGGCATCAGCATGATGGGTGCAGGAGAAGATGCTGTTAGGGGCTCCGCCTGGCATACCCTTACCCAAGCTTGATCCCTGCTGATGCCCTGTAGGAGTTTTGCTGAGTCTCTGGGAAGGTGTGGAGATGCAAATAGTTTTAATATTATTCAATAAGTAGAGGAACTGCCACCAGAAGGTAGATTAGCCCTCCTCTTCCCCTATCACCAAAACAAAAGCAAGACTCAGTGGCACAGACAAGATTTGTGTTTGTTTGAGTGTGCAAAGGCTCTTGGGATACAAGGAAGACCCAGCATTGGTGTTCTTGGGAGTGTGTAGTGCAGTTTGGGGACTATAAACTTCTGAAGAAACCAGGGTCTGGGCCATGAGACAATCTTTCTAGACAAAGTCAGAAAAGAATAGAGACATCTTAACAGCTGTTTCTCTCCATTTGCTGAAAGAGTATTGTGTAGGTGTTTTAGTTAGCTTTTTGTGTCATTGTGACCAAAAGGCCTGATAAGAATAATTATAGGAGGAAAAGTTTATTTGAGGCTCACAGTTTCAGAGGTTTCATCTATAGACAGCTGACTCCATTGTTCTGAGGTGAGGCAGAACATCATGGTAGAAGGAAAGAATCTCAGGACATGGCATCCGAGAAACAGAGAGAGCTGTGCTCACCAGGGACAAAATATAAACCCCAAAGGCACGTGACCTACCTGTCACTCCCTACCTGCCTACACTTACTACCCAGTGAATCCCTATTTGTGGATTAATCCACTGATTAGGTCACATCTCTTACAATCTAATCATTTACTTCTGAACATTCTTGCATTTTCTTACACTTGAGCTTTTGGGGGACACCACACGCCCAAACCATACCAGTGGGGCAAAAGCACTCACAGCATAAGCAGATGCAGAGCATCATCACCTGGCGGCGTGGAGATGGCTTGGATTTCAGGAGGAAGGAAGTCTGTGTTAGCAGCAGCCAAGAGAGGCAGCAGCAACTCCAGAACACAGAGCCTAGAGAGGTTAAAAGAAAGATGATTTAGTTTTTAGAAAATATGTTTTTGGAAAAAATCTGAGACCCAAACATGATATAAGGAATAATGTGCCCCTGTGTACCTACCAATAAGTTAAAAAATATAGTCATCCCTCAATATCTGTAGGTCACTTATTCCAGGAGCCATCTGCAGATACCAAACCCATAGATGATCAAGTCCCTAATGTAAAATGATGTACTATTTGCACATAACCCACATTCACCCTACTGTACACTTTCAATCACTCTAGATTACTTACAGTACCTAATACAATATAATTGCTATATAAGTATCTGTTTTACTGTATTGTTTGGGAAATAATGACAAGAAATTTTCAGTACAGATGCAATTTTTTTTCTCAGATATTTCATTTTGTTTTTAATTTGGTGCATGATAGTGATACATAAAAGTAGAACTCGTTGTACTATGTTCACACATGCACATGACACTTTGGTGAGGAATTCCCATTCCTCCTCCCGCCTGTGGTTCTCCTTCATCTACTCCACTCTTCTTCCTTCTTTATTTCATGAGATTACCCACCTTTTAAAAATTCGTTATTTCTCTCTAGCTTCCACATATGACAGAAAACATTTGGCCTTGACTTTCTGAGTCTGGCTTATTTCACTTAACGTGATGTTCTCCAGTTCCATCCTTTTCCCAATAAATGATATAATTTCATTCTTTATGGTTAAGTAAAACTCCACTGTGTACATATACCACATTTTCTTTATCCATTTGTCTATTGACAGGCACCTGGGTTGGTTCCATAACTTGACTATCATGAATTGCCCTTCTATAAACATTGGTGTGCATGTCACTAGAGTATGCTGATTCTAGATTTTTGGATAAATACCAAGAAGTAAGATAGCTGGGTCATATGGTGGTTCCATTCCTAGTCTTTGAGGAAACTCCATACTATTTTCCAGAGTGGCTATAGCAATTTGCAGTTCCACCAACAATGTATCAATGTACAAAATGTACAAAAGTACATTGGATAAAAATCCTTATATCCTCACCATCATTTATAATTATTTGTACTCTTGATGATTGCCATTCTGACTGGAGTGAGATTGAAACCTCAGTGTAGTTTTGATTTGCATTTCCCTGATTGCTAAGGATGATGAACATTTTTTTCAAATATTTGTTGGCCATTTGTGTTTCTTCTTTTGAGAAATGTCTGTTTATTTCATTTGCTTATTTATTGATTGGGTTATTTGTTTCTGCGGAGTTAAGTTTTTTGAGTTCTATATGTATTCTTGACATTAACCTCATGTTGGAAGGGTAGCTGGCAAAGATCTTCTCCCATTCTGTAGGCTCTTTCTTCACACTCTGCTACCTTTGCTGTGTAGAAGCTTTTTAATTAGATGCCATTCTACCTGTTGATTCTTGGTTTTATTTCTTGAACTCTGGGAATCTTATTTTAAAAGTCAGTGTCTGGATCAATATGTTGGAGTGTTGACCCTATGTTTTCGTCCAGCAGTTTCAATGTTTCCGGTTCTCAAATATTTTAAATCCATGCTTGGTTGAATTCATGGACATGGAACCCATAGAGATTGTTTTAGTCAGATTTTTCATTGCTGTGACCAAAAGACCTGACAAGAGTAATTGAAGGAGGAAAAGTGTATTTGAGAGTTAATGATTTCAGAGGTCTCAGGCCATAGATAATCAGCTCCATTCCTTGGGGCTTGAAGTGAGTTAGAACATCATGGCAGAATAATGTGACAGAGGAAAGCATGGCCACCGAGAAAAAAACACACACACACACAGAGTCCATTTGCCACTTTCCAGGGATAAAATATGCACCCCAAAGGCATACCCCCAGTGTCCCACCTCTTCCAGCCACACCCCACCCACCTTCAGTTACCACTCAGTTAACCCCTGTCAGGAGATTAATTCACTGATTGGGTGAAGGCCCTCACAGCGCAATCATTTCACCTGTAAACCTTGCATTGTCTCACACATGAGCCTTTGGGGACACCTCACATCTAAACCATAACAGATCATTACCAACACAGATCTTGTCTTTACTCCTCCAGCTCCCCTCAGGGAACCGCTCATATTTTTTAAATTTTTAAAAAATATTATTTATTACTGATTTATTTAGATATTCAAGTAGTATATATATTTTTTGCACATTAACTTACACACTGCATGTACTATTTCAAGTTAAAGTGAATTCTTTGGTTCTGTTCATTTTCCCTCATTTTTTCTTTAATTAATTTTGAATGATTATTTTTCTTTGATTATTATTTAATGGGCAAAATAAAAGTTTTAATGACTACATATTAGAGTTTACTGGGCTCTCCGACTTGGTTGTACGAACAATTGAACACTAACTAGCTTTGGACTTTGCACTGTGCTGGGCTCAGAATAAAGGACAAGACATAGACACTATTTGTTGAAAGCAGAGCCTGAGATCCCTGCATGTATTTATGGCACACAATGCAGAATTCTGAAATACATACATATTAATATACATATCAATTAACAAGTCATATTGCTGCCAATTTTTTTTTTCAATCTGAGAACACTTAAAAGCTACTTTCTTGCCTGTTTTTCCATACCTAACACATTGTTATTAATGATAATTGTCAGGCTGTACAATGGGCCTTTTGAACTTTTTCCTCTTGTCTAACTGAAATTCTGTATCCTTCACCCAACATCTCCCCAGCCTCCAACTCCTTCCCCCTGCACTGCGGCCTCTGGTAGCCCGGTTGTACTCTCTGCTGCTGGAAGCTGGACTGCTTTTGTTCTCACACCCAGGCGAGATCGCGCAGGATCTGTGTTTCTGTGCCTGGCTTCCTTCACTGAGCTTAGTGTCCTCCAGCTACCTCCACACTGTGGCAAATGACTGGAGGAAACCGGCTACTTGACTTCTGCGTTGGTCAAATCCGGGCACTTCTTTGCTATTTGTGAATATCCAAATACTATTTTTAACCTCAGAATTATCCTGTGGAAGGCCAGGAATTGAGAATCTAGGGCAGCCCGTGGGTGAGGAGAGCAGAAGAGTTGGGTGAAAGAGGGATCAGCCACTGGCCTTTTGACCCATTCCTCTCCTCCTGCGTTAACTTTGCCTTCTATGTTGTACTGTTCATTTACGGATCTGCGGTGGGTTCCCCTCTATGGTGGGTAGATTCTGTCTTTCCTACTGCTCAATAGATGCTACTGCATGTATGTGAAAAGTTCACAGAAAACACTGTGGAAATAATGAAAGAATAGTAGGTTCTAAGTCCTGAGATAGGGCCTTGGGAGGCCAGATGGATGGGTCCCTGTCCTTCTCATTTGCAATGTATCAGGACAGTTAATATATAGTGATGTATAGAGTGAACAGGGAGCAAAGTTCCACCAGGCAGGAAGCTTCTCAGTAGGTTGTGTGAACAATCACTGGACACTAGCTTTGGGCCTGTCACTGTGCTAAGCTCCAGAATGAAGGACAACGAGACATAAGCCCTGAATGTAAAAAGCCTTGCCTGGGCTTCCTTTCCATGTTCAAGGGCAAGGTTATTCATGGCCTGAAAAAGTCATCTTAGAAATCTCATGTGTCTGCTCCAAGATGGCCTTGCTCATCAATGGAACAACTGCGTTACTCCATCTTTATATTTTTGCAAATATTACTTAAAAATATAAACCTTCATTTGTGAGCGTTTATGCTTGCATTTTCCAGAAGAAAATCAGGCATGGAATAGGTAAACCCATCTCATCCCTGATGGCTGCCGTTACTACCTGGGATTTGTGGCTGACTAGGCAGGAGCTCTGTACCTATAAACATGGTTATTGGCTAAAGATCTAGAGTTCCAAATTACTGCTCATCTTTTTAAAGCTGTGAGCTGAGTAGTTTGAGGGAGAAGAGAAAGCTAGCTGTGGGAAGTGGGGGTTGCATGTCCAGTGTCTGCCATATAGGAAGTCATGACCGGCCTATCCAATGGGGCCCTATCACTGTGGCTCACCTTCCAGTTTTCCCCATAGACACTCCACCCTAGGATTGAGAAGTAGAAGAGTTTGACCAGTTTAAGAATAGGTGTGTGTCCAATCTTGATTCCTACTCCTACTTCTTTATGTGCAATTGCCTCATAAGCAAACCCACAGAGGCAGGAGAGCAATGTGTCATAATCTGAAACCAAATTTGAAAAGCCTGACTTGGAGTTGGGTTCCTATGAGACCCCAGCTCTTGGAGTCAGAGTCTGAATCATTTGTATGAGTGACCAAGTATCTCTAAGTGAGTGACGAAGGCTGTTTGGGTTTCTTCCTTGCCAGTGTTTGGGGTCATGGAACAAGCCAGGATTCGTCGCCTGCAAGTTCCTGGTGGCATCCAGCCGTAACAAGCAGAAGTGCCCATCCCAATGACTGACTGAAAAATTAACCACCAACCTACAGTTTTCCAAAAAATTGTACATTTATTTAAAACTCTGAATATGTATTGGCTTTAACCTTGATTCCCCCTATACTTCAAGGGATTTATTATTACATTATTGCTAAAACATATGGAAATCGTACAAGTCAAACATGAAAGGCATTCTTTTTTCTTTTAAAGGGACAGCTTGTATATTCTGTGTTTTTAAAAAAAACAGCATCTAGGCTGAAAATTTGAGTATTTCCTTCCCTAATGAGACTTGGAAACATTTTTAAAACTATAAATATTTTTGAGCAGTAAAGAAATATTGTTTTAAATTCTTTGATAATTCACGACCTTTTAACCTACAAAGATGTTGCTCATTCTATCTAATGTGTCATTCATTTGGTTACAGAAATAGTATTTTTCTGTAATTTTTGAGACACATTAGCTTCTTCACATTTCTTTGTAGTTTTCTTTGACTCAGGAACTAGATTGTGCTACATTAAACTGCATTCCTTTCTTGTCATCGCTGAAGACACTGTTTTTCCTCTTCTATCATCTTCCTTTATTTCAAACTTCCAAATTTCTCTTTATCCCTGATTCTTTTCTTGGGAAACACGGGTGATAGAGTGAACCAGATCTAACAGGTTGATTCAGATAAACTGCTTTTTTTGATCTCAGAGGGTTGATTCCAAACAGCATCCTCTGTGTAGAACACACTTTCACGGTGCCGTCTCCAAGCATGGAAGAGAGGACAGAGGCTGAGGGGACAGAAAGAGATGGGGCCCAGAGCTAGTAATGACCAGTAAAGGACACCAGTTGCAACAGATCCTTTATGTCTTGATTCTACTTTACTATTCCAGGTGATTCATGCTTGGGCAAATTCCTTCATCCCTCGTGCCAATTTCCTTCGAAACATGGGGTGTGTCAGCCTCACAGGTACAAAGAGTAAAGGAGTAATTAGCGATTACCCAACAGACTGCCCAGGGCTTCCTGAATGGAAGGCAAACTAATAAAACAAAATGAGGCAAATCCTTTCTGCAAATAAAAAAGGCATCCCTCCAATATCTGGCTAGTGAAGGGGCCCGCTTCACTGGGGGTGGGGGGTATAGCTTTGTCTGTGGAATGTCTTCTCCCACTGACCACAGCAAATATTTCCGGTGCCTTCCATCTCCGAGGTTGATTTCAGCCCTTTTACAAAGGCCTGATTTATGTTTGCAAGTTCCTGCTTAGGGGAGCTCACTTGTTCCTCTCGCAAACTAAACATGGGAATGTCTGGTTTGGTGCTCTGGGCCAGGTAGTCAGCGGAGGGGTCCTGGGGGTGGCTCTGTGTTCGCTGGGGTTGGAAGCCAAGCTGGTCCTCCTGCTTGTGGAAGGTCCAGGCTTGTTGTCTATAGCTCCTTCTGGTTCACGTGACTGGAGCAGAGAAGCGGGGCTGGGTTATCACTCAGTTTCAGACAGAGGCCTTGATGAGCCCTGCTGCGTGATTTTGGTTTCTTTTTGCCATTCTTTGTCATGGAAGATACTGCTCTTCATGTTGACCTCCTGGGCCTCTCCTCCTTCAATCCTCCTTCCAAAAAAAAAAAAAAATCTAACCCCAAGTGAAACCGTGGGTGTTTCATCTCACCCGGTTGCAGGATTTGCTGTAGGTAGACATGCGCAGGGCCCACCCCATTCACCTGCTGTTGTGTCATTCTGTGCCATATTGCCACAGAAGTAGATGGGCACTGGCTCCCCACCCACAGGAAAGGTGGCCCCCAAGTAACAATAGGGAAACAGAGAAGGGCACGGCAGGGATTTCCAGAACCACACCACAGAAGGTTTCAGGTATGGAATGTCTCAGCACGCCCACAGGGAAAAGCCCGCAGGGGACCTGGAAACCCACTTGAGATGTGGGCGGAAGGACAGGCCCTTGAGAGAGGCAGCTGGTCACACAGAAGGAAAAACAAAACAACAACCCTCCAGTTTGGGGATCTGGCCAAATGAAAGCCCTCTTCTGTCAGACCGTTCACATAAATAGGAAGCTTGCACGGAGCCATAAATAAAATGAAAGAGAGGAAGCCGAGCTTTCCCAGGGCTCAGGTCAAAGGTCAAGTGGCCCATCAGCCAAGAGCATCCACTCACACAGAAATCTGGCCGCTTCCCAGTCCCCGGCCTCTCCCGAACTTTACCCCTCGCCTGTTTCCAACGTCCTCTTTCCAGCCCTCGTTGGGGTTTACTGTCACAGGCACTTGGAGAGGCAGCTGCCTGGTCAGAGCCGGCTGGGAGGAGGACGGGGAGGGAAGAGGCAGGCTCCAGGCCTGGGGGGTGGGTGGGAGGCCCAGGCCGTGGTCGCCTGGGCCTCAGGAGACTGTGCAACCTCAACAGAGGCCGCCCCACCTCAGAGGGCCAGTGGTCTTTCCACGGTGCCTGTCACATGGCCAGGCTTCTGCAACACCAGGCAGGGTTGCTCTTGTTCTTCTGGAACAGTCCGTGGGACTCTGCAGGACAGAGGGCTCCTTTCCTGCTAAGCAGCCTGCAGTGAGGAAGGAATCTAGGGAGCTCCTCCCTCCCCTCATCCCAATCACAATAATAAGTCTCCTAGGTAACACCCAAGTCACCGTGTTTGACGTCCTGGCCAACGCTGCAGGGATGCCTGGGGCTCTGCTGTGGAGCTGAGGACACCCCTTTCTTCCTCCCTCACTTCTCTCCCTCCCTCTCTCTCTCTCTTTCTTTTCTTTCCTTTCTTTCTTTTCTTTTTTTTTTTTTTTTGTGCCAGGGATTGAACCCAGGGTTACTTAACCACTGATTCACATACCAGCCCTTTCTTATTTTTAATTTTGAGACAAATTCTCGCTAAGTTGCTTTGGGCCTCCCTAAGTTGCTGAAGCTGGCTTTGAACTTGCTTATCCTCTTGCCTCAGCCTCCCAAGGTGCTGGGATTACCACCACACCCAGTGAGGACACTCCCCCGGCCCCCATACGTACAATGCCAACTTGTAATAATTCTATAATCTACAGTGACCTTTAATGGCTCCTCAGTCTTCTCTCCTGGACTAGTTCCCCTGAAGTTAAGGATTATATTTTATTTGTCTAGCCCCAGGGCCTAGCACTGTGCCTGACACATCCAGAACATGATATAAATAGAGAGTGACAGAAGGGCTGACTGGCTGTTCGTGGAGCATCTGTGAGCTGGTGCAAAGGTAGAAGGGAGCTCTGCCTTCACAGGGGACCTGTCAGCTTAGTCTAGTGCAGAGATGTGTAGCCAAGAATGACCCAAGTGATGTGTCCACAGGAACATAAATATATAAAGTTGAGCAGTGTGAAGACAAGACTAATCCAAGGGTTACTCTAAAGGGACCCCACATAGACAGAAGGGGAGAAGACTCCTTGATTAATTCCTGGAAACTCACATTTAATGGAAGAGTTTTGAACTGATGTGTGGGAAAGTGGCTGGTTGGGTCCCTGACTTTTGAGGAGAGACATACTTGTGTGTCATTTCTAAACAGAGACAAAAACTGATGTCATGGGGTGGAGAGGGAGTTGTTAAGGGCGCTTGACCTGCTTCAAGCTTTTGCAAGAAAAAAAGTTGCTTAGTTAAGAATAATTGTATGCAGACATTTCCAGTACACTTTGTTTTTTTTTTTTTAAATTGCAATTTATTCTTTTTAGTTATACATGACAATAGAGTGTATGTTGACATATTTTATGGGGTATAACTTATTTTAATTAGGATCCCATCTTCTGGTTGTATATGAGGTGGAGTTACACTGCTTGTGTATTCATATATGAACTAGGAAAGTGATGTCCAATTCATTCTACTCTCTTTCCTATTCCAATCCCCACTTCCTTTCATTCCTCTTTGTCTAACTCAAAGAACTTCTATTCTTCCCTCCCCTACCCTTATTATGTGTTAGGATCTACATATCAAAGAGAATATCTGGGCTTTGGTTTTTGGGGATTAGCTTATTTTACTTAGCATGATAGTCTCCAGCTCCAACCATTTACCAGCAAATACTGTAATTTCATTCTTCTTCAAGGCTGACTAATAGTCCATTGTGTATATAGAGCACATTTTCTTTATCCATTCATCTGTTGAAGGGCACCTAGGTTGGCTCCATAGCTTAGCTATTGTAAATTGAGCTGTTTATAGCAGCTCATTCCAATATACTTTAGAGGAAGGAAAAGAACAAGGGAATGACTGTGCTACAGTTTGCATATGGTTTGAGTTGTCCCCCAAAATCTTGTGTGTTGAACTTGGTCCCTGGTGTGGTGCTGTTGAGTTGGCAGAGCCCTTAAGAGACAGGGTTTTGGAGCAGGTGGTTGTATCTCTAAGAGGGATTAATGCTTTGTCATTGTTTGTAGTGAAAATGCCATTTTATCATTTTGTTCCCTCTGTGGTTTTTTTTGGTTAGAATTGGAAATTCTTAACCAGTTTTACTGATTCTTTAGCTTTTTCCCTTTGCATTATTCTTTTACCCATTATTGTAGGATCAAAATAGTCATCCTTTATCTTTCATTGTGCACTTAGAGTGAAGGCTGTATCAGTTCCTGAACAGGGTGGGGAAGTTGCAATCATACACATCCATTGTAACCATCTTTCCATCTTTGCACTATAGCTTCCCTATATATATCATAAACAATGGCATGCTGCTGGTTAATGCTTGACAACTGGCTCCAAAAATATAAAAGGGTATTAATTATTTCCTCCTGGAGTGCATTCCTGCTCCATGCTTCCCAAAAGTATGGTTGATACAATGGAGTCTGACTCCTCCTCGAAATCTCTCTTGCTTCCTATCTTGCCCTGAGATATCTTCTGCACATGCTTCCATCATTATGATGCTGTAACCATAAGGCCTTCACTAAGAAGATTTCTGGTGTCATGCTCTCGAATCCAAAACAGTCAGTTACATAAACTGCTTTATAAAGTTTCCAGCCTCTGGTATTTTGTTATAGCAACGCAAAATGGACTAAGGCACTCAGAATGACAGTGCTATTTGAGGTCTACTATAGCAGTGGTAAGTCAATAGCTTGAAGATAAAGAAACTATACCCAGTTTGTACTCTCACTGAGTAGTCTGGTGAACCCCTTACAACAATCTTAGTGCAGATGGACACAGGATTTTTCTGATTTGATAAAAGAATAAGAGAGAAATCCAGATCTTGGGTAACATAGAATTGAGAATCTAGCTATAAGGAAGGAAAAAAACACTCGGCTGAGGAGGAAGCAGTTATATCAAAGAGGCAGAAGACAAATTCCCAAATTCCTCTGCAACTGTGCCAGGTTGAAATTGCAAAAGATCTTGCTGTGACACTGTTATCGATAATTTTACACAAAGTAAAGGACCCAAGAGATTAAAAGCTTCTAGAGTATTTGCTTTTAAAGATTATTGTTGGCACCTGAGAAATTCACATCTTTGCGTCACCACAGTCCTGCTGATTTCAAGAAGCAGCATCCCTTGTCTCCTCACTTGCCTGAGCAGAGCTGCCTCCCAGGAAGCACAGCCCCGTGGAATCGGATCTGGAGAGAGTGGCTTTCCTGGCCCCCCAAGATGACAAGACTCATCCTCAGGAAGAGCAATTTGGCATGTCACTCAGAACTAAAAATGGTGGTGGAGCAAGCTTTGGGCATTAGTAGAAACAGAACCTAGCAATTCCCAAGCAGGCCATTCTAGAAAGGGTTTCAGAAGAACTTCTAACCACAAAAGCCCCCAGAGAGGCTCTGACAGGGATGGCACAGAAAAACACTGAAGGAATGTGACGTGGGCAGGACATCGAACCTCATTGACCTGTGAAACCCTCTTCTGCAGAAAGAGAAGAAATGCAATTGTCTTTCCAGTGTGGAAGAACTCTGTAGGGATCCAATGAAATCATTTAAAAGGTTTTCATAATCTGCAAAGCATGATTCAAATATAGGTATTTAAAAGCGTTGGACCCTACGTTGTATTACGTATCCTCAATGAACGTGAAAAGTTGGTGCTGGAAAAAAAAACATGACTCCCTCATCGATTTGAAAATATTTGCTGGAGGCTATTTGCACACAAGTGATTTGTAGGAAGATGCAGGTCTACTTCGAATGTTTGCCAAGACACAAAAAGACAAAGGGAGGCTTACCTAGCCCATGTTAAAATATTTAAGTTATAAATCTAGTTCACCAACAAATGAAATAGGCTGTACCCTTTCATCTCTTTGTCAGCTTGGGAGGGAGACCAATTTTGGATCCAAGATGCTTAGATTCCTCAGCTACAGGGATAGCTTCAGGGTCTGCCACACTCTTTCCTCTTGGAGGAAATTTGCATGAATGCCTTCAACCAGGTCTAAGCCCAGCCCACACCTCTTGCAAACTTGCTGCCCTCAGAAGATGGCCCAGTAGGGGTCATTGTCAGTGCAGAAAATGGATTATTAGAAGTGGGGCTGGTCCATTCCCCTGGAAAGGGTCAAAGGCTGCCTGCAGAATGAAGGGCAGTCTTACAAAAATATTCTAGATGGTATCAAATCATAAATATTGGGATTAGTGTCATGGTTCAGTTTTAGGGAACTGGTTAAAACTGTGGCCATTTAAAATGATGGATGATACATACATGTATATTTACAGCCATGCATTGTAAATAGCAGGGTTATGTTCTGGGAAATTGTTATTGGATGATTTCATTAGTGTGCAAAAATCATAGTGTATACTTATAAAAACTAAGACAGCTACAATGTCACTAAGCAATATAATCTTATGGGACCCACCATTGTATATGTGGTCTGTCATTGAAACATCATTATGCAGTGTGTGAGTGTTTATGTACAGGAATAGCTTAATAACATTGAAAGAAATGAATTATTGGTGAGCAATGTTATTATAAGGAAAACACCAAGCCAAGAAGTTTTAAAGATGATTTCCACAGAAGTTGAAATGAAGAGTTCATTTCCTTCTTACACAGTCTTTTAAAGGCTCTTTCAAAATGGCCAAATGTTTTCTGTAAAGGGTCAGATAGCAAATATTTTAGGCTTTGCAGACCAAAAGGCAAAGTTGAGGATATTTTGTAGATATTTGTAAAACAAGAGAGAATCCTGCCATTCCTTGGCCCTAACTGCCTGGAGTGAGTCACGCTGGCTGGACATGTATACCCCATGGCCGCCTTACTCTGTTCACACGGGGATGGAGAAAGGCCTCCTTCATGGTCCCTGCAAATATCCTGTGGCCAGTGCCCAGTGTGACAGCCCCAAACCAGGGAGGAATACTGGGAGCAGAATGCTGTAGACCTAGAGGAACCAAAGGAGCAGGGATGCCACCTTGGGGACAGTCTTGTCTGGAGTTTGGAAGTGCTGCTGGGAATATGATGGCTCAAATTCACTGACCTCAAAAAGGTGCCTAGGCTGAATTTTTAAGGCAAAAGGTAAACTTCAAAGTACCATAGAAAGCACAATATAATTTGGGTTAAGAAAAAAAATAGTGAAAAAAAAATCTGGAAATGTATATGGCAATAGATATGGTCTTCATTTTCCTTTGAATAAAGCTATCTCTACTACCTATCACCCCCACATAATTATTTTTATATTGCTGCTAAAGTGCAATGCTAAAATCACACCAGATCTAGCCTAGATCTAGCTAGATAAATGGCAGGCATCTAAATATATCACCTTGCCCTCCATATCCATGAGTTACATATCCATGGATTCAACCAGCCACAGATCAAAAATATTTGGAAAGACAAATGGTGTCTGTACTGAACATGTACAGAATTTTTTCTTGTCATCATTCCCTCAATAATGCAGCATAACATGATTAATAGAATATCTGCATTGTATTACGTATCCTCAATGGTCTAGAGGTGATGCATAGTACACAAGAGGATGTGCACAGGTTCTCTGCAAACACGACACCATCTTATATAAGGATCTTGAACATCCATGGAGTTTGGCATCCACAGGGGGCCCTGGAACCGACCCCCTGTGCATCTACCAAGGCACGGCCACGTGCTGTATTTCACAACTGTGAGAGGTGCACCAATGTCTGGATGGACCCCCTGGAGACTCTTGTCAGTGGGTAGCTGTTTGATCTGTGGAAGAGAACGTGGGCATGTTGGGCCTGTTACGTAGATGCCCCTTTCCCAGCCTGACATGAATGGTCTCGTCAGTGGCCTGGAGAATAAAATAGAAAGCATTCCTAAAGTTGGCAGATGGGTGAGAAAGAGGATGGAAATTATACAATCCAGAGGTAGAAGGGTCAACTATAGATTTATTTAAAACAACAAAAAAAGGAAGGAATGCCAACCAATTGCACAATTGCACAAACATGAGCTGGCATGGAGCTGGGGGTAAGTGTGGTCGGAAGAGATAAAAGGGCAGAGCAAACACAGGCAGATAATGAGGCAGCAACGGGCTGCAGTTAATAGCCATTCCCAGGTTGTTGACTGTTGGGATGAGTAAAGTCATTGCATCGTGGGTGTCTGCCTCCATGCCAGGCCAGGCCTGATCACAGGCTGTGGTCTGGGGACTTTCAACTGAAGCAAGAGATAACAGAGAGGGCGAAGATCCAGAGGACAGCTCTCTGAATAAGTACAAGTTTGGGCACGAGATGGGTGGCAAAAAAGCTGTTCAAAACAGGATCCAAGTTTCATGGAGATAAAGCTTGGTCGGCACTCTTTGATCAAGGCATGTCGCATACACACATGGAACTATCCCACAGAATCCCATTCAGACGTACAATTAATATGAGATAATAAATATATTTAAAATCAGACAAACTAGTAAAGAAAATAAGATCCTACCATCACACCCCCCCCACACCCAGAATTACTATATTGGATTCAGATTCTTGTTAGGGGACAGAAACTGCAGATATAATCTAATTGCCCCTGGCTCCCTGGTCTCACTTTTCTTCTCTTTTCTCCAGAGGCAACCACTACGCAGAAGGGAGTGAATGTACTTCCTGGCCATGTCTTTGTAACTTGCCTATAGATAATATTGTTTGGATGAATTTAAAATAATTGGTATTGATTTAACTGATGTAATTTTGCAGCTTGTTTTTTTCCTAGTTGATATTACATCTTTGACACTTATTCACAATGAAGTATGTTGCATTAGTTCATTAACTTTCACTCCTGTACAATATGTACAGCATTTTACCATATAAATATGCCATAAATCATGCATTTCACTATTAATAGCCATTTTTTGTTTTTAAAAAGTTTTTTCTAATATAAACAAAACACTTTTATTACAATGAGCACATTTATATATGTCCCCTTAGCCAGTTTTCTATAGCTGTGACAAAATATCTGAGAAAATCAACATAAAAGATAGAAAGGTTTATCGTGGCTCCTGGTTTCAGTCTGTGGTTGGTTGACTGTTGCTTTGGGCGTGCAGCAAGACAGAACGTAATGGCGGGAGTGCAAGGTGGAACAAAGCTGCTCACGCATGGCAGCTGGTAAGCAAAGAGAGAAAAGAAAGGAGCTAGGGTTCCAGTGTCTTAATATCCCCTTCAAGTTGTCACACAGCTGCAGTGACAACTTCCTCCTACTGGACCCTACCTCCTGAAAGTTCCAATAGCGCCATATGCAGGCTGTCTAGAATGAAACCACAAAAGTAGTGTTCCTGGGCAGAAGGATAAATGTGCAGGGTTCCCCTGGACCAAATACTGCCACAGTGTGCTCTGAAGTTGTTGAGCCAATTTACACATATCCCATCAGCTTGAGAGAGCCCAATATTTGACAATACTTTGGACTATAAAATAAAACAATGCACTTTCCTCCTTACTAGCGAATAGTCATGTTTTCATATATTCGTGGGCTCTTCAACTTTTCTGTGTTCTGTCCATTTATATCCCGTGACCATTATTTCTACTGGCTTATTATAGCTTATGGATTTGTAGGGATCATTGATCTATGCTAGTTTCTGATGCTTCTCAGCTTCTAAGAATTGCAAATATCTTTTCCTAACTTGTGACTTGTCTTTTCACCTTATTTGTGGTATCTTTTCATATATTTCTACCTAACTGTAGTCGGATTCATTGGTCATTTTCTTTCAGTTTTGAGTGAGCTTATATTTCATTTAAAAATATCCTTTCCCAACCCAATGGCATGAAAATATTTTCCTTTCCAAATGTTTTGAAGTTGTTTTTTTTTTTTTTTGCATTGATATTTTAGTTCACCAGAAAGTCATCCATCTTTTTTCCTCCACATTGAGGGTGAATTTTCCCAAGCACCATTTTCTGTGTCACGTAGCCTTTCTTGCACGTATAATGCTGTTTCTCTTACATCTTGAGTTTCTAAATGCCTGAGTCCACTTCCGGTTTCTCTGTTTGGTTCCATTGATCTTCTTGTATGTACTTGGCAATACTCATTTTTTTTTCCTTTCTCTCTCTCTCTTTTTTTTTTTTTTTTTTTGTAGTTCAAGTCTCCCAACTTTTTTCTTTTTGAACTTTTATGTTCATAGGATCAGAAATGTTGATGAAACTCGTCACCACTGTTTTCTGTTTCCTCCTGGGGGTGTGACAAAGCATCAGTTAAAAATCTCCTTCTTGCCAGGAACAGAAAGTGCTTCTGACTATTTTAAGCAACAAGAAGGTGCAGGAAGGATTTTTTTTTTTTTTGGAAGGATATAAAACTCACAAGAAAGATTGGCAGGAAACTGCAAGATCTGGCTTAGAAAGTGGGTCAGAGGCAAGGCAGTGCCAGGAGACAAGCAGAATGAAGCATACCGCGGAATATCCTAGAAGGCAGTGGTGCTGTCGGTTTTACTGCTTGCTTGCTGGCTGCAGTGTGGACTCTCACTGGGACATCACTGAGCTGACTTACAGGACCTACCCTTTGACATTGGGAATGTCAAACAGTAAAGTTACTGTGACATCTTTAAACAGTAAGTACTGTGATATCATTGATACCAACTACCCAGTTTTCACTAACAAACTGAAAGAAACAAATCCTCTTATTATTGAGGGTGAGGCTTGCTCTGTCTTGTTCCCCTATATCTCCCAGGGACAAATAGCAGCTTCATATCAATTGCATCAAGTGACTTTTATATAGATTCAAATCATACTTCTTCATCTTTGGATATCAGAATGGCCTGGAAAACTTATCAATTGATTGCCCTACACTATCTTAAGACCCCATCTTTGGGGATGAGGCCTGAATTTAATTATTTTTTTTTTGAGCCTTCGCCCTCCATGCAGATATTAAGATGTAGGCAGGTCTGAGAGCCACAGGGCTATAGGAAAACAGTTTTGCCGACGCCAGTTAGAAGTGAGACGCCTCCCTACCAAAGGTGTCCCTCCATCTTTGGTCTGCACAATAGCACCATCATACTGACCCCAAAGTGACTTGGACAGATTGGAATCTATTTCAGAATTGCATAGTTTATTGCTAGAAGCGAAGGTTGGTTAAAGGTTGACACATTCTTCAGACACACTTAAATATTATTGATGAGATGTCATGTGATACAATAGTATTCCAGTGAAATAATGATGCCTGCAACGTGTTTCTCTCTGTGAAAAAAAAAATACTAATTTGATTTAAAAAAAGAAGAAGAAAGTCCTTCATATCCTTGGAGAGGAACATAATCACATTTTGAAGAGAACTCTTATTGACTCAGATTTGCAATTTAAGAGAGATAAGAGAATCCTTTTGCAAAGATGTAATATACCAAACTTTATTTTCATCAGGAGAAAACCATGCTGATAGACTTAATTATAGTAAACAGTTTGGCAATTAAGACCCATCCCTCTGAACGGGATCTGAGTAATTCTGATGGCAAGGGAGCTACTCCTGAGGCATATTTTTCTTCTTCAAATTTGAAAGATTTAATTCTTTAGATTGGTTGGAGTTCCTGGCTTCCAGAAGAAGGGATTCTTGGAATCCTTCTAATGAGGTCAATGGATGACCTTAGGGTGAATTACTTATTTTAACCACATGTGCAGATCTGTGCTTCCGGAAGCCATCTAAATACATATGTGTTACTGATCCTGTGATATGAACTCAGCAATGTATCCACTATTAGTGGTTGCCATAGCTTGGATCTGGAGTGTCCCACAAAGGCCTTATGTGTTAGAGGCTTGGTTGCCATATGTGATGCTATTGGGAGGTGATGGACCCCTTGGGCAGTGGGGCCTAGGGGGTTGGAAGTTAGGCCATTGGGATGTGCCCTGAGGGGGATATTGGGCCTGACCCTCTCCTTTCTTTCTCTTTCACTTCCGGGCCACCATGAAGTGAACAGACCTCCTCTGCCTCTTGCTCCCGGCCATGATGAACTGCACTGTCACAGGCCCAAAGTGACAAGGCCATGTGGCAGTACAGCACATCTGGTGGGATTTCTAAAGCAATTTCTGAAAGAATGAGCCAAAATAAACTTTTCTTCCTTTGAGTCGTTTCTGTCTGCTATTCATCCATAGGCCCCTCCTCTCAACGCGGCCAGGTTGAAGAATAAAGTTCCCAAGCATGTACTTCCGGGAGACACACTGAGCACAGCAACGAATTTCCATCCACACATCACTATCACCCAAAGTCCATGGTTTACAGTAGAATTTATTCTTGGTATTATACATCCTGTGGGTAAATGAATAACCATGATAGTAGCACCCAGAGTACTTCACTGCTTAAAAATCCTGTGCTCTGCCTATTCACCCCTTCCTCCCCCAACCATGGCAACCACTCAACTTTTTACTATCTCTGAAATGTTCTTTTTTGCAGAATATCATACAGTTACAACCATAGTTTGTAGCCTTCCCAGATTTTCTTCTTTCACTTAGTAATATGCATTTGACATTCCTGCATGTCTTTTCATAGCTTTTGCCTTTCTGCAGGCGCGGGGCAGTGGAATCCTGCTCAAGTGGCCCTTCCTTACCTCTGGTCAGAGCGGAGGCTCTCAGCTGCTCTGACTGTGGCTCCCACCCAAGCCTGTCACGTCTTGCACCTGAGAGAGGAGGTGGCAGCGGGGCCAGAGGTCCAGCCACAGCCACCTGGGCTTGTGCCTACCCAGCAGATGACAAACAGCCCTTCCCAGGTTTGCTGACAGGTTCATTTCTGGGAAAGTTAAATGCGGGGCTGGCTCTCGGCAAAATTGTAGGGTGGGTGAGTCTGTTTCCGTCAGGTTCGCCTCTTCCCCATAGGCAGAGTGGTGACTCGGCTGTCACCAAGGCCCTGAGTGGATTGGGGCCTTTCCCCTCCTCCCCCCTCAGCAGATTTCCATTCCTGGCCCTGCCGCCCAGGGCAGCGCTGTCCTCCTGTGTTCCAAGGGCAGCCCTCCTGACCCACCCACGGGAGCCAGTGTGTTCCGGGGTGGCTTCCTTCAGCTCTTCCCAGGCAGGGCAGGCGCTTTCTCACACTTCCTGATGGCTGACTGCAAACAGCGTCATCTGATAACTGGTAGAGATTTCTGGTGTGCAAGCAGGGAGCTGTGACCATTCAGGGGCAGCCTGTCACTCATCACTCACCACGCTCTGGCTGAGGCCAGAAACGGACAGGTGATATGACATCTTGAGGGGACTTCCCTTGGCTTTGGGATTCCACTCTGCATAGATCTGCCTTCCTGGCATCCTCCAAATTACAAAATAACGCTACTGATGAGCTGACCACGCTCAGCCACGTCATAGTGGGGCTCAGACACCTTTCCCCATGGCTCCTCCCATGGGACAGTCGGAAATTAGACCCAGGCTCTGGGACAAGCTCTCAGATTCTCCTACCTAGCTGCACACTCTGGACGTAGAAACGGGCTCCTGAGCTTCTCTGAGGCTGGTTCTCCTCTTGCATTGTCCCAGTTTTCAGAGGATGGGGAAACCAAAACCTGGTGTTGCTGAGATCCCAAACTCTTTCTTAAAACCACGGAGAATGGTTTTAAACTAATGTCCCTGGGAGGAGGGGCCTTGGTGCTGGCGTCCAGTCTGTCTCTGTCCCTGTTGGGAAAACTCTGGAAGCTTCACTGAGCAGTGCTTTTGCATCCCGGTGTCACCAAGATGTCCGGAAAATGCACTGTTGGACGTCACCCCTCCTGTGTGCTGTGCATGGGCCCTGAGCTTGGCCCACGCTGCAGGCTGAAGTCAGGGAGAAGTGGCCTACATGGGTCGGGTTCAGTGAGGTCTCTCTCCTCCCTAGTTGGTAGAACTGTGCTTCAGAACAATGACTGAATGTGGTGGTTTGGATGTGGTTTGTCCCCAGGGATTCACGTAGCAGAGGCGTCACCCCTCTGTGACAGTGTGTGACAGTGCTCGCTCTTGCTCTCTCCGACTCTCCCAGGCTCACTTGTCCTTCTGCCATTTTCTGATGTGTCACAGCGACCCTCACCATGGTCTTGGGCTTCTGAGCCTCCAAACTGCGAATGAAATAAACTTCTTTTGTTTAAGAAATGACCAAGTCTGTGGCCTCCTGTTATAGTAGCAGAAAACAGACTATGACAGGTAATTGATGTGGGGCTTTCCGCGCATTTCTGCAGTGGAGAGAGATGTTTTTAGTTTTTGTCTTACTCTTCCAGAAACAAGGGGAGGGAGGGAACAGAAGGCAGGAATGGAGGGAGAACGAAGTCTTCCCCATGTAGGAGAAGCAGGCCGGGCCTACGATACACAGCGTGGAGATCAGGGCTGACAGGGCTGCGCAGCTGTGGGAAGTGAGCCTGGCCCCAGAGCCGGTCCTCAGCCTGCCCGTCAAGACGAGTGTCCAGGCAGAAGCAATGTCATAGAAGCTGTCATTGGTTTCCGTCACTTTGCCCTCTCTGCATAGTAGGACCAAGGCCATTATTGCTGAGGGCTACCTGACCTCTGTTCATCCAGTTATTGTTAAAATTTGTTCTAATTAGTTACACATGACAGTAGAATGAATTTTGACACATTGTACATCTCATTCTTCTGGTTGTACATGATGTAGAGTTACACTGATCATGTAATCACATATGCACAGGAGGTAATAACATCCGACTCATTCTATGATCCTTCCTACTCCCATACCACCCCTTTACTCTCCTCTGTCTTATCAAAAGTACTCTATTTTCCCCCAGCCCCCACCCTTATTGTGAATTAGCATCCACATATCAGAGAAAACATTTGGCCTTTGGTTCTTTGGGATCGGCTTATTTTGCTTAGCATCATAATCTCCAACTCCATCTATTTACTGGCAAATGCCATAATTTCATTCCTCTTTAAAACTAAGTAATATTCCATTATATCTATATACCACAGTTTCTTTATCCATTTGTCTGTGGAAGGGCATCTAGGTTGCTTCCACAGTTTAGCTATTATGAATTGAGTTGCTATGAACATTGATGTGGCTGCATGACTAAAGTATGCTGATTTTAAGTCCTTTGGGTATAGACCGTGGAGTGGGATAGCTGGGTCAAATGGTGGTTCCATTCCAAGTTTTCTAAGGAATCTCCATACTGCTTTCCAGTATTGCACCAATTTGCAGTCCTACCAGCAATGTATGAGTGTGTCTTTCCCCCCACATCCTCGCCAACCTTTCTGTTGCTTATATTCTTAATAACTGCCATTCTGATTGGAGTGAGAAGAAATCTTAGAGTAGTTTTGATTTACATTTATCTAATTGTAGAGATATTAAACATTTTTTCATATATTTGTTGATCAATTGTATTTCTTCTTCTGGGAAGTATCTGTTCAGTTCCTTTTCCCATTTATTGATTGGGTCATTTGTGTGTGTGTGTGTGTGTGTGTGTGTGTGTGTGTGAAGTTTCTTGAGTTCTTTGTATATTCTGGAGATTAGTGCTCTATCTGAGGTGCGTGTGGTAAAGATTTTTTTTTCTCATTCTGTATGTTGTCTCTTCATGTTATTGATTGTTTCCTTTGCTGAGAAGAAGCTTTTTAATTTAATTTTATTTTTTTAAAATAAGCACTCTACTGACTAAGCTATATTCTCAGCGCTGATGTGTAATCTTTTTTTAAAATTTTTATTTTTTGGCAGACACAACATCTTTGTTTGTATGTGGTGCTGAGGATCGAACCCAGGCCGCACGCATGCCAGACGAGTGCACTACCGCTTGAGCCACATCCCCAGCCCCTTAATTTTAAATTCAATTTTTAATTCATCCACTTTTGAGAAAAGGGGCCCAAATCTTCCATGCCTTGGTGACTGCAGAGATGGGGGTCAGCCCTCGGTCCCAGCAGCCTGCCTCCTTCCTACCTCTATGCAGCCTGCCCCAGGGGCCTTCCCACCCCAGGGTCTGATGAGGCAGGAAGGGGCTCCATGGAGACCCTGCTGAGCTTCCTAGCTCATTCGCACACAGGCAGCAAGCAGACCCTCTGGCAGTGATGCTGGCATCTCTGCCTCGCAGTGCTTCAGCGGGCGTGGGCCTGCCAGAGTGCCACATGGTGACAGGGACGTGTGGCCAGAGCCTCTTAGCGTCTTGTGGAATGTCATGCTGGTTCCTCACCAGTCATTTCTCCTTTCTAGTGTTTTTTTTTTCCAACATTGAACTACTTCTGTTCACATTTGGAGCTCTGGTTCCTTCAGGGCGGCGTCACCAGCAGACTGACAGGAGGCCACCCAGCGGGGAGCTTGACTTGTTCTGGAGGTGCGATGGTTGGCAGCAGCGGCAATCACAAGGGCCACAATAAGACCCTTGCTGCCCTCCTTGAGGGCCTGCTGTGCTCAAGCCTCCTGTTGACCTCAGGTATTTCTCTAGAAGTTTCCTTTGAAATGCATATTCATGATACAGGAGATTTAAACTGCACTGATCTCTGAAGCAAATCATAATTATCCATAAAGAAGCACAGCAGCCTGTACAAATCAGATGCAGTGGGGTTAATTCTTGGTTGCTTATAATTATGCAAGTATTAAATTGTATATTATATAATTATTTCACCTGAACCACGAAAGATTTGGACTCAGCTCTCCAGATGATTTTCCACAAAAAAAAAAAAAAAGGTGGTTTTAGAATCTAGAGAGAAAGGTGGGTGGGAAATTATTTTTTATTTTTTTAAACTCTTCTGGTTTGATTTATCCACTGACAGGACCAGACTTGAGACAAACTTCCTCTCTCAGTTTGATAAGGCATGTGGTAGAAGAGAAGATTGAAAGGTGCTATAACACAGCCTGGAAAGGGGATCACAGAATGGAGCCCAAACTACCTCTCCCTGTGTTTTTGTTAGACAAAACAGCATTTTAGTTCATTATTAAAAATAAGAAGCTGGGCATGGTGGCACATGCCTGTAAATCCCAGTGACTTGGGGTGGTTGAGGCGGGAGGATCACGGGTTCAAAGCAGCCCCAGCAACAAGGTGCTAAGCAACTCAGTGAGACCCTGTCTCTAAATAAAATACAAATAGGGCTGGGGATGTGGCTCAGTGGTCAAGCACCCCTGAGATCAATCCCTCATATCCTCCCCCCAGAAAAAATAAGAAATATATTCACAGAGTTCAAAAATCAAAATCCATATTTGCAAAACACTTCCTAGTTTCCCTCCCTGGAGGCAATCAATATTGGCAGTTTCTTGAATATTCTTAGAGGTACTCCACGAATGTGCAGACAAATATGTACTGTTCTGCACAAATGCTCTTTTCTCTTCATTGGGTATCCTGGAGACAGATCCAGGTTAGTACATTAAAACTGTGGCTTTTAAAACAGCTTCACGCTAACCCTTTGTGTGGACATATCACCATTTATTTCACCAATCTCCAATCGATGATCATTGGGTTATTTCCCATGTGTATGAGGATAAATTCTTAGAAGTGGAATTGCTGAGTCCAGGGACAAGTGCATTGTAATTTTGGCATGTTATCAGCAAAAATTGAGTTTGAGTCTGTATTTAATATATGCTTCTGGTTCATGGCGGTCTCCACTCTCCCCAGTGTCTGAGGAGGATTTCATGTCATTATGGACTGCAACAGCACGGAGATGGGGAAAAGAAAATGCACAGGTTTGAGAATGAGAGGGTGGAGGGTCATGCATGTTTCATCACTGAGATAGACATCATGGCAAGAGCTTTTGCCAGGTGCTCTCGAGAGAATGAACAGAGTAAGGCATGCAATGGCCTGGTGTGAACTGTAAGGGAGTGAGAATTCGCATGCTGGGGGCTACTGGACTTCACACTGAACAGCTGTAAAGGAAAAGAAGGCCCGTGGAGAAGGCTCCAGCTCTGCCTCCCTGCTTGCCCCATTGGCACTGGATGTTAAGCCAGCAAAGCAAAGAATAGATAAGAAAGTTCGGAGCCCAGGAACTGCCGCAGTCTGGCTGGGCACAATTCACCAGCCACTTAAGCAGAAATGAACTTTATTTTTTGAACACACACTCCGCACCACAGGAGCTCTTCAGGAATTCCCTCAGAGCCCAACTGCCACCACCGGCTTCCCACAAGCCTCTCAACCCCCCCACTCCTCCTGCTCTTGAGGCTGATTGGCTGGGTCGGGTGGGCAGAGCCAAAAGAGTCCCCCAATGAGCAGCTCCATGGTCTGAAAGGGCGGGGAAACAGCCCAATGAGCATCACTGCAGAGGAGCCAATCAGCTGGCAGCTGGAAGTTTGCTGGGGCCCCTTGGGCTGTGACTCTCAACAAGGAACCTTCCCCGTCTGGCTCACTCCTGCATCCCAGGGCTTGGAGCGCCTAGCAGGTGCAGCATGGGTATTGAATAGATGTGGGAGCATGGATCCCACCTGCTCTTTTTGAGGACTTTCTGATTGAACCAAATCCAAGTAGATAGCTGACAGTGAAAACAGATTCTTTCAACTTCTGCGTTACTCCAACCTCTCTACTGGTGCCCCCTTACCCCAAGCTCACTTCTGCCTGTGTATGGTTTGGATGTGGTTTGTCATGTGCTGGAAGCTTGAACCCAATGTAACTGTATTCAGAGGTGGAGGACCTTTAAGAGGCGGGGCCTACTGAGAGGTGGGCAGGAGAGCCAATCAAAGGCAATGATCAAGGGGTGTGTCTGCTGAAGGGCTTCCTAATAAAGCAAAGCAAGAGGTGACTGGGTCATAACCCCCTCTTGAAGGGATTAATGCTGGTCTCATGGGGTGGGTTAGATCTCACAGGAGTGGATTAGCTCCTAAGAGAGTGGGTTGTTATAAAAGAGCCATCCTGGCTGCTATTCACTATCTTACTCTCTCTCTCACCATGTGAACTCTCTTGATCTTGCTCCTGCCATGTGATGCCACCCACCACGTTGTCACAGAGCCAGGGGTTCTTGCTGGACACCCGCGCCATATTGGATTTTTCCAGCCCATAGACTCTTGAGTCCAGTAAAGCCTTTTTTCTATGTACATCACCCAGCCTCAGGTATTCTATTATAACAACACAAACTGCACTAAGACAACCTGGAAACTTTCAGACATAATTATCTCAGTTAAGATAAACTAACTCTAGATTAGAATGCATTCTAAATCCAATGACTGCTGTTCTTATTAAAAAAAAAAAAAGACATCACAGAAAGGAGAGGGCTGTGGGAAAATGGAGACAGAGATTGGTGTTACCCAGCTACAAGCCAAAAAACGTCAAGGATTGCTTGTTGCCACCAGAAGCCAGAAGAGAGGCCTGGAACAGATTGTCCCTTAGAGACTCCAAAAGGAGCCAACCTTGCTGATACCTTTATTTTGGAATTCTGCCTCTAAAAAAGAGAAAGAACAGATTTTTTATTATTTTGAGCTACTCAGTCTGTTATAGCAGCCTTAGGAAACAAATACAATCACCCTCTACCCTGTGACTCAGTTTTATAACTGACTGTTTGAGTTCACACAGTCATAATGTGGTCACATCTGCATCTACACTATGGGGGAGGAGTTAGTAAAAAAAAAAATCATGGATAAACCTGTTTTGAAATCTGATCTCTACCGCTAATAAACTGTGTTAGTTGTCCTGAGCATCAGGACCCTCACTGTACAAAAGGGACATTAACACATGCACACACCCTGCACACGGATACACATATACAACATATAGCTCTCACATACCACCCTACATTCGCACACACAACTCACAACACATATACACAAGTACCACGTACACCGTGCACCACACACGTAATACTCTGTACACATACAGCACTTTACACACACACACACACACACCACACATCACACACATGAACACCACTCACACACATACACACTACATGTGCATATTCACACACAAAATGCACAACCTAGACACAAGGCTGCCACAAGGATCCTTGCGAGAGCACACATTATGCACCAAGATGCAACCCATTCAGCTGTAAAGAAGTGATCGATGTTTGCTTTTCCTCTTTTAAAGAAGGAAAGAATATTTTTTCTTTAATTGAAAGAGAAGAATGTGCCTTACTGCCTTACTTGAAATGTTATACCATAAAATTTTATATATGCATGTCGATGACAGCACATAAAATGATATTATACCATGAGATTTAACCTGCAGAGGATTTTTATTGTTTAAGCAATTCTTTGGCAAGGGGAGGCTTACAGCAGAATCGCTGACAAACATTAACTTTTTGGCATGTCAAATGTCATCACTGTAAAACACAAGTAAATCGAATAAACCATGGAAACACAGCTGAGGAAGAGGTGAGAACAGTGTCAAGGACAAAGGTCTAATCTGTATTTTTAGTGCTTGTAGCAGCTTTCATCTGTGCATCTCATAATGCCCTATATTTTCATAATGCTCCGTATGTATCTGTGAGATGGCTCTAGGTCTCACTTTTTCCTTCTTACTGAAAGGACAGAAGTCATCAGTGTCTGTCCGTGGAGTTTCTCTACTCAAATACACTGACCCCTGTGTAGAATGGACTTAAATGTTCCCATCACGTAACTTTCCCACATGAGTACGCATGGGATCTTTGGAGATTCCGGCTTTCCTTCTTTTTCTCTGGTTTCTGACACTGTTGTTGTTCATCCGATAGCTGCTTCCTTGCTGGTTGTTTCAGTCTACCCGGGCTGTGTTAATGAAATGGCACAGCCTGGGTGCTGAAACAACAGACACTTGTTCCTCAGACGTGGAGCTGGGGGGGTCCAAGGTCAGGGTGCTGTCAGATTCAGAGTTGGGTGAAGGTCCACCTCCTAGCTTACAGATGGACCCTTCTTGTTGCTTTCTTCTGTAGTGAAGACCAGAGAGATGGAGCAAACTCTTGTGTATCTTCTTATAAGGGCACTAATCCCTTGGACAGGGGCTCCAACCTCATGACCATCCCCTCAGGGGTTAGGACTTCAATTTTTGAATTTGAGGGAGGGGGACACAAAACACAGCTCACAACACAGACCAAGATTGTGTTCCATTCTATATCTGAAAACACCAGATATCTGCTTTCTTAGCCTCTCTTTGCCATCTAGGTTATGGGCAGGAGAGCCAATCAAAGGCAATGATCAAGGGGTGTGTCTGCTGAAGGACTTCCTAATAAAGCAAAGCAAGAAGAAAGAGCCACCATTCCTGCCTTATGGTGGACTTGTGTGACAATGTTTCCTGAAACGGGCTTTTGGCCTTCTTGCGGGAGGCAGGAGACACGTGACAAGGAACAAAGGCAGAGAAGAAGGTCTCTGAGCCTGTGGAAATTTTATGTGACATAATAATGGACCTTATTAAGTCTCTGGAAATTCTAATTCTATGCTGCTAATGGCCAAAAGCACCTAAAATGGTAGGCTTGGTATTTACCATGTTTTGTGCACATGAGATTCTTCTTTAGACCTTTATCTTCATCTTCAGATGAGACAGTTTCTGAGAAAGTTGGTTCTATAGTCCTCTCACCTTGACATCTGTGTGGGGTGGGAAAGGGAAAGACTGGTCAACGTCTCTGTCCAGAACTTAACAATCTCCATTCCATTCGCATTAAAGAAATTCAACATTTTCTTAGAAATAAAGTACTACCTATAGGAATTCTCTAATTGATGCATTTTTTTCTTACATCCATCAGATACTGAATGCCAAAAATACACTAGGCCTTGATCCAAGCACTGGGGACAGAAGGAAGGCTGAGCCAGTCAGAGATGTGGTTGCCTTCAGGGCAGAACCTGAGAGACCAGTGGATGACATGGTTAAAAACCAGGCTCAGATCAGTCAGGGTCTTGGCATAAAAAATAGATGGCATGTCTGGTGAGTTTCATTAAACAACTCTTCAAAGAGTGTGGGATGGAGTTAAAGGAAGCAATCAAGGGCAGTGACTGATGTCTGTGGGAACCCGTTACCACCAGGCTGAATATGGTTGGAGCATATCCCAGGCTTTGTTCATTGAAAGCTTGGTGGTGTTGACATCATGGGATCTTTAAGAAGTGGGGCCTAATGGGAGCCGGTTAGGTCACTGGGGGTGCTGACATTGGAAGGGATCAAGTAGTTCTTGTAGCCAACTCTCTGACTTCCTGTTTCCGCGTGTGATCCCTTCCTCTCACATAAACTCCTCTCTCCCCCCTGTACCATCCACCATGATATCATGCAGTCAGGGGTGCCCTTGTCAGAGTTAGTACCATGCTAGTGGGATTCTCAGCCTCCTAAATTGTGAGGAAAAGAAACCTTTTCTTTATCCATTACCCAGTCTTGGTTATTTGTTATAGCAATGGAAATTGGACTAACACATCATCGCTAGTCCTGAAGGGGCTGAGAGAGGGAGTGGTGTTACTGGAACTCAGAGAAAGCTTGGGCCAGATAAATCAGAGCAGTAAGTGAGGAATTGCTGCCAGTGCCCACTCGCCCTCCTTCTTCCCTGTGGAACCCAAGCCTATGGCTAGAAGTCAAAGGATCAAGGGGTTCAAGGGAAGCAGCCAATGAGGTTTTGAATGCCGGGACCCAAGGGACAGGGGTACTGGCAAATGAGGGCCTGGTGGGGCAAATGGAAAGAGGCAGAGCACCACTGTACCAACTGGTTTTGTTCCATCGCTCCTCCCTCTGCCAATATTAACTGAGATAATTGCCGATTTCGATTCTCTAAAATGAGCACTCTTTAGCACTTTCATTTTTCAGACTGCTTGCTTTCCAGCTTGTTAGAAAGTACCATTCAGACCGGAGCAAGAAAACCATCTGAATCTTGGAGAATCTACCCCGGCATATACATCGTCAACTCTGGGTTAATTAAAAATTCACAGCGTTCAGCGTGTGCAGCAGGCCTGAGGGGGAAGCGGTGAGGATTAAAGAGATTTTTCTCACTGCATGTGCTTGGAAATTATGCATGGCTCCTAGGACCGAGCTGGGGAGGGCGGGAAGGATGTACTTAACCCACGTTGGCTCAGGATCTCGAGCAGGATGCACTCGATAAAAGCGAACCCCACTTACAAACCCGAGATCAAAATAGGAGGAATGAGAACGCTTAACTCTGAACGAACTCTAATCTCTTTAATCAAATGTATAATTAATCCTCATCTACCCAGGCTGACATTGGAATCTTTGTGCCTTTTATTCTCATTATTATCCATATCCTACCCTAGAAACAGACTCATGCTTCTCACTTTATTTTAAAGCAATAAGGCAGTAGCATGAGTGGAGTGGGGTTGTTACCAGCAGAAGTGTTGAGGTCCCAGAAGCCAGGTCCCTGCTCGTCCCCAGAAGAATGAAGTGTCACTGAAAATTCCCATCGAGACCTAGTCACTGCACGTGTGGAAGGGCTCAGGTCTGAACTCCCTCCCAGTCCTGCTATGGCTTAATGAACTGCTCTTAGGGATCGACATTCTCTTCCCTGTCCAATTTAGTCTCTTTCCTATCAAAATTATATATGCACGTATTTCAAAGTCAAATTGTGCTCCAAGGCTTTTTTAATGAAAAACAGCAGCATCTCCCTAGCACTTTCCACCCCACAATGCAACACGCTAAACCCAGAGGTAGCACATGGTTCTGATCTTTCGTGTCTGCCAATAACACACCTACGGTTCTCTTTCTCGAGGCTTCTATTTGAGGCATTGTCTGTTGCATTCACTTTATGGAAGATCCCAACTGGCTTCTCATACCCTTTGCTAACCGCTGAATCCCTCCTCCACTCAGACTCATTCCCCATCTTACCTTCCTCTCAATATCGATAGAGGGACCACCTAATTTGGTCATCTTCATTTGGAACCCCAACATAATTTTGCTATTTTGTGTTAACATAATTACGCTTGTAAATGCCATTCGCAGGCTAGTCACACAGAGTACTTTTCATTTCTCATACAATACTATGCTTTCCTTTCCTTTCTTGTAGAAGATTTTGTTTACCCTGCAACGTGGAGTTCTCCTGAATTTGTGGGGATTTGTGTGCATGTTAGCATGTGAAATTTTCTATGCAGTTGTTACTGCCTCACACCTAGATTTGGTCTCGCTGTGTCTGTCTCCTGACACACATCCATCCATCCATCCATTCTTCCTGAGGTCCTGCTCATGTCTGGGCCTTGGTTTCTGCAATCTATTTCTTCTTCCATTGTAGTAGCTTCCTTAGTGATTTCTTCCTGAGGAAGTTCGTAAAATCTTGCATACCCTAACAAGTCCATTTTCTACCCTCACACACATTTGATTTTACGATTAGGACAGAAACACAGGCAGAAATCCTTTCTTAGAATTTTGGAAGCCTTGCTTTGTTGTCTTCTAGCTCTGAAGTTGATACGAAGAAGTCAGATGCCATTTTGATTCTTGATTTTTGACATGTTGTACTCCTGGTTGTCTCTGGAAGTGCTTTCGGTCTTTGTCTACAGACTTCTAAAATTTTGGAATACAAATCTCAGTGTCAGTCATTTTTAGACTCTGGGCAAGTTTTCTGTTGGGCCCTTTTAATCCAGAAAAGAGTGTCCTTCCAACAATGCTCCTCTGCTGTTTCTTTAATGGTTTCCGCCCTACTATTTCCGATCATGGTTCACTCCTATAATTAGCTTTTTTGCTTCCTGATGCCAAGTCTGATCCTCTAACTTTCTTATTCTTCTTTCCCTCTCCAATTTCTTTGTCTTTTTACTCTTGGTTATTTCTTGGAGGTTTCTTCAGCATTAGTTTTCTATTTTTTTTTTTTACCGAGTTTTAAATTGCAGCTATCATATTTTTGTTTTCCCTTGATTATTTTCTCTTATATGACACTAAATTGTTCAGCTTTGTGTCACTATAATGAAAGTACTGGATGCAGGCTATGGATGAATTAAAGAGTTGTTGCCTATTTGGCCCCATTTTCCTGGGAGGTCCTGTTCAGATCATGTGGCCCCATTGGTTTGGGCCCCTGGGCAGGGACAGCATATCATGGCCGTGACGTGCCTTCCCGGATGCCAAGTTGTTTAGCTGAGAAGCAGTGGTGGAGTGGCAAAGCAGCGCCCAGATGGGCTGGAGCACTGGTGGTGGCCCCACAGAGCCCGCTGTACCAGCGGGTTTTGCCAGGGCCCAGGCAAGCCAGGACATGCCAACCTGTCACTCCATGGTGGTCGGCTGGGGGGTCCCTGTGCGGATGCTCCCTCCACACAGTGCCACAGCTCTGAATCCCCTCCTTCACCCAGCATCCACAAATTTACAGTCTGCTGTCCTCCACCTCCTGGGAAGCTGAGATTGCAGGTGAACGGTGAGGGAAGGGAAGTGGGCAGCCCTGAATGGAAGTTCAGACCCAAGGTTAATCAACAGCGTTAGTACTTTTCCAAACCCTGATTACCATACATTTGAATCAGTAGCATTGACCCAAGTGTTATAGCAACCCCTAGACTTGAGCACTCAACCTCTCTAGGGTCCCTGGGAATAAATCCTACTCTTACACTCACTCATCCTCATCTGGGAATTTCATTCTTCAGATTTAATTCTTTGAATTCCTGAGACAAAAACTCAGAAAGAAGAGATTGGCAGTGAGCTGTTGGGGTCTGTTGCAACACTGGAGGGCACAGCCCACCATTAAGAGCTCCAGCGTTTCTCAGCTACAGAGGCCTGCAGCTTACGCAGACCCAACCCTCCAGCAGAAGAGGAGAAGCTTCAGCATGTCAAATGTTACCCAGGAAGCAGAGAAAGAGTGATAGGTCAGGTTCCATAATTCCCTTCCAGGGCATATTCCCAGAATGACCAAAGGATCTCCTACTAGGTATTGGTGCCATCTTCTTGAACCTCCAAAATTGTGAGATAAATAAACTTCTTGTCTTTATATTTTCATCCATTTTCAGATATTTTCTTATAGCAATAAAAACCAGGCTAATACAATGTTCAAAACTCTAATATTCCAAGATGAGGACCCAACTAGCCATATACCCTCTGGGAAGAAGATTGGGAGAACTTCACCAGCAGAAGTTGAAGTTCACCTCTTGAAGGTCCACAGCACCTTCCAGTACCACCACCCTGGGACCAAGCCTTTGCCACATGGGCCTTGGGGGTCACTATCCATAGTCAAACCATCTCACGCTTTCCTCCCTATTTTATGGCTGTGGTACCTTCTTCTATTTTCTCTGAGGTTATTATTATTCTCTTCTTGGTGCTTTCTCATTTTTGCTTTGTATCCCATTATTGTGGCAAGATGCTCTCCCAAGCATCTTATCCACTCTGCCTCAGTGGTCAGCAATTAAGAGTGGGCCAGTGAGGGCTGATTAGAACCTCGTGAAGCTGGCCACCTATGGTCTTAACTGTAGATGATCAGGCGGACCATTTCCTTGGAAGGCCCAAGGATGGGTATTATCTGCAAGTGAAGATCTTCCAATCTTTGTCCAGAGGGTATATGGCTGGTTGCATCCCCATCCTAAAATTGGAAGGAGATTGAAGTTTTAAACATTGTATTAACCTTTGTTGTTGTTGATGGGTTATATATAAAGAAAAGAAGTTTATTTTATCTCACAGTTTGGAAGTTTCAAGAGGATGGCATCAACATTTGCGTGGCTCTGGTGAGGGCTCTCTAAGCCATGTCACATCAAGGTAGGAGCACAAATGAGAAGGAGGGACCATATAGCAAGACAGAAGCTAGAGAGAGACTTAAGGGTCAGGCTTTGTCTCTTAAAACAACTCACTGAGGTTTCATGAGAACTACCTTAATTCCTTCTGAGGGCAGCATCCCCAAGGACCTAATTACCTGGCACTTGGCTTCACAGGTTAAAGGTTCCACCACCTCCCAACATTGTCACACTGAGGACCATGAATCTAACACATGAGCCCCTGGGGAGCATACTTAAACCAGGCCTGAACCATAGCACACATTCACTGGCAGGCTGCCTCTTACTCTCCCTGTGTTCCATTCCATTCTTCAGATGCGCTTGGTCCTCCAAGTTCAGGTGGCCTCAGGTTACTTTCTCCAGAAAACAGACCTCCTCCAGTCTGTGGCTGAACCGGTTCTCCTCCACTTCCCTTTGTCCCGGTGTTTTCATGTAGAGTCATTTTGGTGGGGCTTCCAGGAGGAGTGGAGCTAAAGTCACATGTCCAAGTCCAGGCTAAGACTAGGCTGTCTTGCTTTCCTCGGTGGCAAAATTTAAGAGGGCACCAAAAAGTCATCAGGACAAATAATATTTAATGCAACCTTTTAATAAATCAGAATTAATGTGAAAATCCACCATGAACAAAATGTCACAATTTTAAATAAAGACAGAATGTGCATGACTGATTTTCCCTTCTCATGCTCCATAAGATTCAGCATGGTGTTAGTCCAATCCATTAGCTTTAATCAGAAGTTTTGACAATCTTGGTATTTTCATGACCACATCAGTCTGTAAAGGTCACAAGAGGTTGCAAATTATATTTTCATTTGTCCATCATGAAAAGTTACTTGAAGATCCAAGAAATGAGGGCTAGTTCTGGTATGGCCTGTAGCGTCTTTGAGCAGAATATTAAATTAACTTACGTATGGTAGATCAACCTGTTCAGCCCTGATGCATGTAACTGTGTCCTATAGATAATATTTTTGTCTCATAATAAGCACCTCTTTAAAAGATTTTAGTGTGTCAAATCGCACACACATGTATTAGCAAGACTAGAAGGAAGCCTGATTTTAGTGTTTTTAAATCCTAGAGAAACATCTGGAGTACATGGAGGGAATTAGTCAACAGTAAGGTGGTCAGATGAAAGACAACATAAATTCATGTTTTCTCCCAGGATTTATATCAGAAATTTTCTTCCAATGTCCCAAACTTAGTAGTTTAATGTAATCCACACCAGGTGGAACTCGGCCTTCAGCTTTATTAGGAAATTGACATGCATATTCAAATCCTATTTCTCCTTCACACACAGTCTGGCTGCGCACAATTCACGAGCCACTTGTCAAGCACAAACGAACTTTATTTTTAGAACACACTCCACACCACAGGAGCTCTTCAGGAATTCCCTCAGAGCCCAACTGCCACCACCGGCTTCCCACAAGCCTCTCAACCCCCACTCCTCCTGCTCTTGAGGCCAATTGGCTGGGTCGCGTGGGCGGAGCCAAAAGAGTCCCCCAATGAGCAGCTCCCTGGTCTGAAAGGGCAGGGAAACAACCTAATGAGCATCACCGCAGAGGAGCCAATCAGCTGGCAGCTGGAAGTTTGCTGGGGCCCCTTCAGCTGTGGCTCTCAACACATATTCAAATCCTGTTTCTCCTTCACTTGACCTTGAGACCAAAAATATTTGCACATTTCTGAGTCGTGTGAAGTGGTGAGCTACAAGTAACTCCATAGCACCCTAAGAAGCCAGGAAATTCCCATTGTCTTCCATTTTTCCAGGAGTTACTTGTTGCTTCTCAAAAAGTTACAATTTCCAGAAGTGAACTGGGCTTCAGTCTTCTCTGTGGCCATGCTCCTGGACGCTCGCTAGTTCACTGATGTCACTCTGGACACTGTTTCTAAAGCTCCACCCTCTGGGGCTGTGGAGGAACTTTTCCCCAAAGCTTCCTACCTTACTCTCCAACTAAATAGGTCACATTCAAAAGTGGGAGTGTGGTTCCCATGGGGATGTTTAAGATAAGCTCAAATTTCCACCTGTACTTGGAAACTCAAGAGGAAAGGCTAAAATTTCAAGGTAATGCTATGAATTTTCTTTAGAAACACGTTGTGCTATTAAGTGGGTCCCTTGAAAAAAGTGGGGGCACGTGGCTGGCAGTTCTGTTTTCTGAAGGAGCTGGTAACCTACTTTTACTCTTGGAATGAAGTGAGTGCGTGTGCGTGTGTGCGCGCGCCTGAGTATGAGTTCTTCCTCAGCACAGGATTTTATTTGCAAGGTGCCAGGTAAGAACAGGGAATCATTATGAAGAGAAGGATGACCTCACAGCTCAGAGACTCTAATGAGACCACACCTGGAGAATGTTGCTCTGTTTCAGGAAGCTCAGTTACAGGATGATGAAGGCCCGGAGAGATGCCAGGGGAACAGAAAACAATAAACAATACAGAAATTTAAAAAAAAAGAAAAGCAATCAGAATGTGAGCAAACATCTCAAGAAAGCCAGTATGCCCATCTTTGATCATTCACTAGACATTTAGTGAGTCTAAGATGTTCACATCTCTACATTTAAGAGAATTCGAAGGTAAGATTTAGTCGCTTCCCTCAAAGTGCTTGATGTGTAGAAAATAAGTGGCCAGTGTTGGTGAGACGCAGGTAGATCTCCTTTTATTATCCTTGACTGGATTGCACCTTCGCTTTATGGTGCTTAGCAGATATTGCTTCTTTTACAATTTGGAGGTTTGTGTGCATGGAGTGAGTCTATCTGCATCTTTTTTCCAACATCATGCACTTATTTCACGTCCCTATGTCACATCTGGTATTTTTAAGTTAAGGCACATACATTATTCCTTTAGACATGATGCTACTGCTCACTTAGAAGACTACCATATCATGTAAACCTAACTTTTGCACATGCTGGAAACCAAAAGCAAATGTATGTTGTATGTGCCCCACTTCATTGTTATATTTGCTTTTTTTTACAGCGGTCTGGGACTGGACCTGCACGTTCCCCGGGGTATGCCTCTACAGGCAACTCAAACTTTTCTAGCCTTTATGTGTACTGAGGAGTCAGGCGTTGCTTCATCAGAAATATTGATTAATTTCCGGAGTTTCTGCTATATAAACATGGTATCATCAAGCTAGATAAACAGACATTAAGCATGCAAGCACACTTCCTACCTTCTATCAACAAAATATTTTAATTGAAAAACACAGCAAAGCCTGATATAAATTAGGTTTCAAGTGTTCAGTCACCTGGAAGTGGTACAGAGAAACGCAGAGCTCTAAATTAGATAAAAAAGAGGGAAGCCAAGAGAAGTCAGCTGTCTGCGCAAAATCCCTTTATTCTGAGATTTAGAAACAATTATAAACATGGACTCATGGGATTGGAAATTGCAAACAATGACCATGTGAAATGTGTTCATTTGTGACTTACAAAAAAATAAAGGAAGTCACTTGGGGCCATAAAATCGTGTTCCCTTAACTGAACTGTGTAGGCTGAGTCTCTCGGTGTCCTGTTGCTGAGACGAATTTCCATAAACTTGGTAAATGAAACAGCAAAAATTAGTCTTGCTGGAGGACTGCATTCCTTTTGGGTGCCTCTAGGGGAGAATCTGTGCTTGTATTTTGCAGAGTCCAATGGCATCTAATCCTTTGGCTCTTGCCCCTTCCTCCATCACCAAAGTCAGTGATGTTGGATGACATCCTTCTAGCACCTATCACTCTGGTCTATTCTCTGCCTCCCTCTTCCACTTTTAAGGACCCTTGTAATTACACTGAAACCCCCCACCCCCAGACAAACCAGGATAATACCCTTATTTCAGGGTCTATTGATTAGCAAACTTAATTGCCCTATTGTGTTGAAATTGCATCTACACAAAATAATGATATGCAAAACTTTCAACCTCAGAGTGTGACCTTATTTGAAAATAGGGTCATTGCAGATGTAATTAGATAAGACAAGATCATACCGAAGTAGGGTGAGCCCCTCCCCCAATATGGCTGGTGTCCCCATTAGAACACAGCCACATGGAGACCCAGTCATGGGGTCCTATAGAGGAGGAGGCAGAGGTGGGAGCCAGGCATCTGCAAGCTAAGAAGCGCCTGGAACTATCAGAAATTAGAAGAGGCAAGGAGGTGGTCTCCCCTGGAGGCTCCGCAGGAACATGGCCCATCAACACTTTGATTGCAGACTTCTGGCCTCCAGAACAGTGACAAGGTACGTTTGTGTTGTTTTAAGCCACCAAGCTGGTGGTGCTGTGTTATAGCAGCCCTAGGAAACCAACATGCTGTGTGAGGTCATGTGCTCACAGGTTCCAGGATGTGGACATCTTTGAGGGGGAGGCTTTATTCAGCTTACCACAGTGGCCTTCAAGGGATTTTGTAAGCGGGTGATTTCCAATAAGGAGTGGAAGGACACTTGAAGGTCATTCTTCCTGCTGAATGAATCTCAAGTGTTGGTACATCTGAGAGCAGAAGTGTATGCTGCCCTTGTTCTAGACTATATCTTTAAGAAGGCTTACATAGCAAACAGCTTTCTTGTATGGGGATAATATCTGCCCATGGAATAAAAAGTGTTTGCTTTTGCTTGTTTTGGTGGTAGGTGCTTTTGTTATTGTCAGTGTAATAAAGAACTGTCCCTCCAGGGTAAAAGGCAGGCAGGCTTACTGTCCATCGGAAAAGACTTGGGTTCCCTGAGGACAGGGTTTCTCTCTTGTAGCTCACTGATGGTGTATGTGTCACCTGGCCCTCCTGGCATTGCCCTGTGGCCCCTGGGTCTTGAGGAACTGGCACAAATGCTGCTACTTTAGCTACTGCTGTGGCTGTGAGCTATAAACTGCTCTTTGTCTCTGGCCTAAGCATCTTGTGCCAGCATTCCATGAACCTGTTCAGGGTAACAGGTCAACTTGCAGGTAGAGTAAATCTCAGGCCCTTCCAAGTTTTTGGCAAAGAGAAATTCAGGTAGAAAATTTGGAAAAGAGAGAGTAACTTCAGTTGTCACTAAACAATTCACAAGAGGCCCAACTAAGCAGGACTTCAGCTTGCCTACTTTTGCCATCTTGCTTACCCCAGTGGGGTCCAAGTCTTTGAGTGGGGACTTGGAGCATTTTCACCACATGACAACCTCTTAGAAAGGCTCATTTGAGGCCATTCCTCCGATTGATGGAATCAGACACTCGGAGTGGGTCCAGCATCTGTGTGTTAGCAAGCCCTCCAGGACGCAGACAGGCACAATTGGGAAACCACTGGCCTGTCCGGTGACTGACATTTCCCTGCAAGGACCTGGATGAGGATAAATGGGGGACATGCAGGGAGAAGCCCAGGATGTGAGAGAGGCCAGAAGTGAGTCCTTGCCTATTTACTCTCTGTGGGTCTCTGCTCACCTTCCACAGGACAGGGCGGGGTCTCTGTGTTTTCCGTGACTTTGACCTTCTGCATCCTAGCCCCAATGGAGAGCAGGTCTTTCACTCAAATATCTCTCTGCAATCCTGCTATGCAAGTGGGCCAGTGTCTTAGTCTATTCTGTGTTTCTGTGAAACAGAATTTCCTTATTTTATAAGGAAAAAAATAGTTCTTTCAGTTCCAGAGGCTGGGAAGTTAAGATCAAGGATGCTACATCCAAGGAGGCCTTCAGGCCCCATTATCCCAGGGTGGAAGGGGGAGTGGGGAGGGGAGAAGAGAGGGAGGGAGGGAGCATGTTATTTATATTAAGAATCCACCTCTGGGATAATGGCATTAATCTATTCATGAAGATGGAGCCCCCAAGACCAAATCACCTTGTGACAGCCCCCGCCCTGCTGTCACATTTGGGACTGGGCTTCTAATGTGATTTGGGGGTACACGCTCAAACCATAGCTGTCAACTTGAGCACAGTTTTCTTTCTGGTGCTCCATTCCCAAGGAGGAAAATGGACTTTCCATCTTGACTAAGCCTCCAGGAAGGAAGGGTCAAGGAAAGAAGGAAGGGAGACTGAGGAACAAGGAGTTCTGGGGTCCATTGGAGGCAGGGTTTGTCCCAAAGTGAAAAATAAACTGTGCCCTGAAGCTGGACTTGGATCCACCCCTAGCAGGATGAGGGGTCTGTTGCTAGCCTGGGAGGTGGACAGTTCTTTCTGGTGGAAGCAACAAGATTGTGGGAGAACAAAGAATCGAAGCCTGTCCCAATGAAAGAGCGAGATGCTCTGTGGGTGGATAAAGTTGTCACCTGCAGAAAAGTAAGAACAAAATCTAAAAGAATCATCAGGAAGACCAAGGAGACTAAACAGATTCAACTATGATGAGGAAATGATCCCCAAGTGACCTGCACTGTATTTTCTGCTTTTCTTGGCTCCGATAGAAATTACCTTGAAATTTCTCCTTAGTTTTCTGGGACAGAGTGAAGGAGCCCCATTGGGGCTAGAATGCAAAGGGTCAAGGTCATAATTTTCTTTTTTAAAAAATATTAATTAATTAATTTTAATTAGGTATATATGACAGCAGAACGCATTTTGATTCATTGTACACAATTGCAGCACAATTTTTCATTTCTCTGGTTGTACATTGCTGTAGCGTCGCATCCTATGTGCGTTCATACATGTACCTAGGGTAACGATGTCCATCTCATTCCACCATCTTTCCTGCCCCCATACCCCCTCCCTACCACTCCCTCCCCTTTGCCCAATCAAAGTTCCTCAATTTTTCCCATGCACCGCCCCTATTATTCACCAGTACATTTGACAGCTTTTGGTGTGGCAGTGAATAGAATATTAACACGATGGAACAGTTTTCTTACTGCAAAAACAAAACAAAGCACAGAAGGAGAAAAATTTAAAATGATCCCACAATCCTGACAGAGATCTTAGGGGACCTTTTTCTAACCGTGTTTTTTTTTTTTTTTTTCTCTCCCATTTCCAGGGAAATCCCTGCATCAAAAATATCTATTTACAGACACACAAAGAGCTGTCAAATATACTGTTAATAAATACTGAATGCAACAACAGACAAAAAATGACATCCAAACTAATTTATCCATATTCTTTTGTTCAGTTACAATGAAGGGTTTACAGTTATCAGATCTTGCTTTGAATGGTCTGCCACCCCCTCCGGAGAGAGAGCACCTGTCTCTGCTTGGCTTTCTTCGGTCTTCCTGCTGGGTTTTTCAGCATCCTGGGAATGAGCTCTGGGCTTTATGGGAACATGTATTAAATTTGTGAGTCCTTTAGCTTCCCAAGAGCGACCAGGGGCCACCGGATGATGCCCAGTGGATACTTCTCATGGAGTAGTGATAGAATATTCTATTGGTTGATTACTAACAGACCTAACAATGCTCCTTGTACATGAATGAGCTTTCTTTTGGTTTAATTCTCTTGACTAGACTTTGGTCATCTGCAGCTAGATGTCAACCCCTAAAACAATTTTTTCAGGCTCCAAGAGGAATCACTTAGATATCATCAAGGTAAAGGTATTAGCTTTCACCTTTAGGAAATCTGTATCTGTGGGCCCAAATGGCTCCATGATTCAGAATGATGTGCTCAGGATCCTGGCAGCGGTATCTACCAGGTATTGTACCTGAGCTGGGACAGAGAAGAGCTGTCTGACAGCATCATGGGATGGAGATCCAGAGAACGGCCTCAGAGGGCTGCAGATGATGCAGCAGGAGATACAGATTCACACTAGGAAAGACCTGGGCAGGTGTAAGCCTTTGAGGGAAGGAAGCTGCCCTGGTCTGCATTCGTACTTGGAGTGTGCTCTTTGGTGTCAAGCCACACTTCAAATCTGCTGGTCAAGGAGAAACCAGCCCAAGGCTGTGGTGAGGAGAATGTCAATCAGGAATGGACCCTCTAAAATCCTGGGAGAAGGAGTTTTAAATCAGGGCAACAGGAGATCCAGACGACTGGAAAGGTCTGAGCCAGCTCAGGAAGTGGGCAGACATGGGGAGTGACAGTTACACCTGATTCATCCTTCCTATGAACTAGGCATACTGCAGCCCTGGGGGCCATTTTTCTGGATCCTCATGGTGTGATACTATCCCCTGAGCCTCACCCAGAGAACCTTGTTCTGGTGCCAGCTCCATCCCACATGGGCCTGTGGCCTCAGGAAGGCCCCTCAACTCTCAGACCTTAGTTTTTCCACCTGGAAGTTCTGCACTTTGGACTTGCCTAGCACCTGGCCTTCTGATGGGGAAGTCCTCTTCCTAGTTATGGTCTGTTGAGAGCCACAGCCTAAGGGGCCCCAGCAAACTTCCAGCTGCCAGCAAACTTCCAGCTGCCAGCTGATGATTGGCTCACAGGGCCCAGCAACTTCTAGCTGCCAACTGATTGGCTCCTCTGCGTGATGCTCATTGGGCTGTTTCCCTGCCCTTTCAGACTAGGGAGCTGCTCATTGGGAGACTTTTTTGGCTCCGCCCACACGACCCACCCAACCTGCCTCAAGAGCAGGAGGAGTGGGGGAGGTGGAGAGGCTTGTGGGAAGCCGGTGGTGGCAGTTGGGTTCTGAAGGTTTTCCGGAGGAGCTGTTTTGTTTGGTGTGTGTGGTTCTAAAAATAAAGTTCGTTTCTTTTGACAAGTGGCTCCTGAATTGTGCCCAGCCAGACTGCGGCAATGGTCACTTGTCTCTGTCCTCATAGATAAGATCTTGATCCTCAGGATGCTGAGGCTTCCACCACACCAAAGAAATATGGTCCAGCAGACAAGGCTCTCCATCCTAGCTCCAGCATTCTGGAACATTCTGACGGGGTAATTAATGCTCCTTGTCCTGACCTTCCCATTCTCTCGCCCCTCACACCCACTTCCAAGGTTTCTTCCCAGCTCCCAGAACCCTCTTTTCTCTCTGTTCCTCACATGCCCCTTGGCCCTAGAATTGAGGCCCAAAACCTCCCCACCCATCTGGGGCTGCCAGGTAAAGAATTGTCCATGGCTGGCCAAAGAAGGGACATCTGAAAATACTCACAAGAGGCTCATTGTTACCCTGCCACCCTCCCTTCTAGAAGTGCCCACCCTATCATCTCTTCATTCTCTTCGTGCTTCAACTGTGGATGACAGGGACACGCAGCTCCCCTGCTCTGACAGGCTGGCAATAGGGGCAGCCCAGAGGGGACTCCCACCCAGCAAGGTGTGTTTACCTGAGTGCGTGGTGCCAGCGCCCTTCAATGCTGAAGGGGAACTTGAATTCTTAGCATGACACAGCTGAGAATATGAGCCACGCACACACATATTTAGGAAAGCGAGTAGCTCATTGTTCTGTCCCTGCAACATATCAACAGGGACAGGCTTGCCTCTGTCCTCGGGTCTTGCTGCATCTCCCGCTGCAAACGCCCAAGGCTGTAGCAAGGGACCGAGCTTTACTCCCTTGCGCCCTCTAGCGGCGGAAAGAGACCGCTGCTGCTTTTCCACGCCATCTGCTTCCACAGTGGCGCCTGAATCCCTCACCCAGCTCCCAGCTCCCACAGCTGCCATTCTCCTTGAGGCCTCCTGATGAATATCTCTGTAGCCTCAGAAACCGACTCTTTAACAAACACCACCCAGAAATGCTGTAGCCAGCACCCCTACCACTCTCCCAGCCACAAATCTGCCCCAAGTGTCCAGAGGCTGGCTGGTGTGTTAGCTCAGGGTGTGAGGGTCCCAGGTTTGTGCATAACCGTTGGCTGGTTCCGGTGCATGGGGGCTGCCTCAGAGTCCCCAGGGATCTCATAAAATGGGGACAGCACGTTCTCTTTTACCTTTCTAAAATCCAAAATTGACCCTGAATTCCAAGATACATCAGATCTCTGGATTAGATAAGAAATTGGGGGCTGTGGCATGGCATCCAGAATTTATTGTTCCTGATCAGCCCTATTGGCATTTCTTTGTCTCTCCCTCTCCCCTCCCCCACCCTCTCCTTTCTCCCGCCCTGCATCCCCGTCCCACCACTATTGGATGGGTTTGGGGTGGCAGATGGCCCTGCTTGCCTCTGGCAGCTATCCTGCTACGATGAAGGGAGACAGGCATAGATTGCAGCTCACCCTGAGGGCTTTACTTATGGTGCTGGGGGTGCAACCCAGGGTCTCACACATGCTGGGTGTTAAGGTTTTGATAAGAGGCGTCCCCAGGAAGCTCATGTGTGAGACAATGCAAGAATTTTCAGATGTGCAGTGAGTAGCTTGTGACAGGTATAACCTAATTCACGAATTAATCTGATTGAAAGGATTAACCAAGTGGTAACTGTATGTAGGTGGGTGTGACTGGAGAAATAGGTCACTGGGGGTGTGCTTTTGGGGTTAATATTTTGTCCCAGGTGAGCAGAGCTCCTTCTTCCTCTCTCTCCCTTCCCCCACCTCCTTTTCTCTCTGCTTCCTGAGCTGCTTTCCTTTGCCACAAACTTTCACCTCACCTCGGGGCTAGAGCTATGGAGAGGGCTGTCTTTGGACTGAATCTCTGAAACCATGAGCCAAAATAAGCTTTTCCTCCTTTATGTTGTTCTTGTTTCACTCCTATCCCCAAATTTCCTGAGAATGATAGAACATTCCCTGAGGTCATCTTTGAGCTGCTGACCTTGCCAAGCCGAGACCCTCCCGCCCTCTGAACTTGCAGTTTTGTGAGCTAATGAACTCCCTTCTTGCTGAGGTTGGTATAAGTCTGCCTTTCTCATCTTCCTTTTGAAAGGCAGATCTTAGCATCGTACAGCCAGCTTAGAATTACTCTCCATGCCTTCAGTATCAAGCACTGACTCCTCAGCTCAGCTCGGGACAGAGTTCGCGCCCCTCCACACCCACCGCACTCCCTTCTACTCCCTCCAGAGGGCTTTTGGCAGACCCAGGGGTTCTCCCACAGCCTTGTTCTCCCCTGCCTTTGAGAAGCTGACCTGTGCTGCAGAACACGTTTCCTGTATTGTCAAGTTTGTGCATATTCTGCCTCAATATTCAAAGCACCATCTTCTTTGGGAAACTCTCCGGATCCCTAGGGAGCAAGGTAACAGAGGGTTTGGCAGGAGAGCCTGAGGCTGGGGAGTGCAGAGGACAAGAATGGAGAAGGTTGTCAAAAAGAAGACAGATGGGAAGACTAAGAGAGAGGGGTTCAAAGCCTCCAAACACAAAGAAGTGGTAAGGAGATGCAAATGCTGATTATCCTGATTTGATCGTTATTACGCATTGTATATATGCATGGATCATCATGCTGTGTCCCATAACTATGTACAGTTATTATATGTCAATTAAAAGGGAAAAAAAGAGGGCAACAGATTGAATCATGATCAGAGCATTTGAGGTCCTGGGTCAAGCCTCACCTGGAATCAATATGCCTTCAGACTTTAATTATTTGTGACTTTTTAATGTCCCATATTGTTTAAGTTAGTTGAATTGAGTTTGTTCATTTCCTACAACCAAAAGCATTTAAAAATGCATTTCCTAAATTCAAGCCCTTCATCCTGCTTTGGCAAAGACTGGCAGCTTCCCAAGAACAAGAACAAGGCCCATAGATTATTTGATTTTTCATTCTCTGTATTAAGAGTACTAAATAAAAGTTCATTGAAATCAAATGAGCTCACTTTGTGAGTTTGGGTTTACACTTACATTTCAAAAAAAATCCCATCAATGTGATAGTTCAGAAAAATTGTAGCTAGGCTTAACGTTTGTTCTTCTAAGGACAAAATCAAGTGCATGCTGAGCATGTCATATTTAAATGGCATTGAGGGCATAGAATAAAAACATTCATAAAAAAAAAATGCCAATTTTTTATTCAAAATACATACTTCCCCAGTGGTTTAAATTTTTTCCCCAGGGATACACACCTCTTAGGGCCATTACTCCCCATTGGTTTTTCTCCCACTACTGGCTCTGGAGAGACTGGTCTATTAAACAGGGCTTCTGCTCCCCCAGAGCAGTCATGGTGCCCAGACTCTGAGCCCAAGTGCCCTCACTTGGAGGGAAGTCCCTGCAAGCTTTCAAACCTGGAGGGAACTCTTGCAAATCCTCAGTTGTCTTCCATCCCACCCTCTACCTCTCCTGGTCCTGCTGGGTAAACCACTCAGCACACAGAGATGCTGACCTCACTACCCTCTTGGGAAGACATAGGAAGAAAAAAACATCATGCTGTTCCAAGAGGCCATTATTTGGGCAATACCACTAACCAGTTACTTGGTTTGGTGGTTCCGCAGCAGCAGATTCCTGCAGCCCTCCGGTGTTAAGCCAGGTCCTGCCTCCTAGCCAAAGGGGAGGTGGCTGGCAGGCAAGATGTCACTCAAAGAAGCCTGGGTGACAATGAGACTCCCTGAAGTGGTCACTGGTTACAAGTGGGAGAAATTTCAGCTCAAGAAAAAGACAAGGGGAATTAGGAGCTTATGTGGCTAAAAAGGTCCGGACTTCAGGAATGGTTGGATTCAGGTGATCCGCACAAGCTTGGGAGGAAGAGGCTGAGAATGATGAAAGGTGAACATTTCATTCAGTCTAGATCCCTTCTGAACCTCCCTCAATCATCTCACCAGGATGTGTTACCCCTTAAAGAAAGGCCTGTGGGCTGGGGCTGGTTATGAACTGTTTTTTACCGGTTCACAATGACATAAGCATAAAAATGAGAAACGGCTCAAGGAGATCCTGGCACACGCCACAACCCTGATGAACCTTAACGATAATACACTCAGTAAAAATAAGCCAGACATCCAAAGAGCAAGAGAATCACATGATTCTACTTAGCGGAACCTATAGTAATCATAGAAACAGAAGGGAGAATGGTATTTTTCAGGGGCTCGGGGGAGGGGAAATGGGGATTTGGTGTCTCATGGAAACAGAGTTGCAGCCTGGGATCATGAAAGAGTCCTGGAAGTAGGTGGTAGTGACTTCGCCTCCTGAGGTGGATGTTCTTAATGCCACTGAACTGTGCACTGGAAAAAGACCCAAATGGTCAATCTTCTGTTATGTATGTATCACCACACACACACACACACACACACACACACACACACAATAGTTGAGTGAGCAAACACATTATTGTGTTAGGGCAGCAGCTGGTAAGAAAGTCGCCCTCAATCAACAACATGGAACAGCTGCTCTTAGTGGTGCTGTGCGCTGGCCCTGCGCTGGGGGCTGGCAGGACGGCTGGCTGGTGGTCCAAGCCCTGCAGGCACTTTGGTTTCCGTGGAGATCGTGGGAGGAGGCAAACAGGGGAAAATGAGCAGGAATTCTGAACAGTTAGTTGCAAGTACCACGTAGAAAAATCAGGCCTGTTGAGCAGCTACAGAAGAATGCTGGGTCGGGGCGGGGCCTCCTTGACAGAGGCGCTCCAGGAGGGGGGTTTGAGCAGAGGCCTAGGTGAAGCCCGTGATCAAAGGGTGTGTGAAGAACAGCAGGCCAGAGCTGAGGAGGACCAGCGTGAGTAGGGTGAGTCTGGAAGGGATGCAGGGGTCTGGTGTGTTCCTAGATGTTGCCCTGAGTGTCAGGAAGCCACTGGAGGGTTGGGACTTGGAGTTCTAGAAACGGCGCTGTGCTCACGAGTTTCTTCTGCTCTTCTTTGGAGCTTTGGCTGAAAGGAGGAAGAATTAAAGAAATCTAGAGACACGTGTGGGGGCCGCTGTGGTGTTCAGAGAGGATGGCGGGGCACCACCGCACCCTGTCAGCAAGGAGTCGGTGAGAAACGGGTGGATCATGAGAGATTCCATAAAGATAGAGCCAGGGGGTCCTGAGCAGGTGGGCTGGAAGGAAAGGGGGCAGGATGCTCCATTGAGCCTCTGGCTGCAGCTCTGGGGAGTGGTGCTGCTGGACGCAAACAGGGATCCCAACAGGAGACGCTGTGCAGAGGCTGGGGACCTCAAGTAGGGATGCCTCCCAGGCAGGGAGTTGCTCTGGTGGAAGACTTCCAGTCACTGCGTGGAGGGAGGGGGCATTAACGATTGAAAGCCATGCTGGAAGAGTTGCTAGGAAACCCGGACAGGTAAAGATGAGAACCCACCCCCTGGGTGTTCTGCTGGGCAGATGCCTGTTCCTCTCCATGTGGGGCCAAGCTGAAGAGCTCTCCCTGCACTCCTGGTGGCTGAAGGACTGAGGCTCTTCCCACCCAGCTCTTAACCAACTTTGCTGTGTATTCTTCTATGAGTTGCCTCCAGCACAGGTGTTCTCAACCCTAGCTATATAATAGGACCACGCAGGCAGCTTAAAAAAATAACACTGGGACCATTCCATACAAATCAAAACCTAAACTTGAGAACTCAGCGTTTGCATACTTTTAAGAGGTGATTCTAATGCACAGCTGAAGTTGAGAACAGCATATTCTGTGATAGCTGGTACACATGGATACATGCACGTCTTTCTGGCTTGCCTCACTCCCTGCTATAAAGAACCTCTGGGCTCTTTGGAAAGAACATCTTATTGTTCCTCTGCTTGTTTTCAAGCTGTAGATACTAGACTCAAGTGGATTTACTCTAATAACTGGACCTAAAGGAGAAAATAACTAGATATACAGGCAAGAAAACATTAATTTCTTTTTTTAAGATTGCATTTGGGGCTGGGGATGTGGCTCAAGCGGTAGCGCGCTCGCCTGGCATGCACGGGACACTGGGTTTGATCCTCAGCACCACATAAAAATAAAATAAAGATGTTGTGTCCACCGAAAACTAAAAAAAAAAAATTCTCTCTCTTTAAAAAAAAAAAAAGATTGCATTGTACAAATAATACAAGGATACAGTTTCATTGGGGAAAAAAATTCAAGAAAAGCTGATAAAGCAAACTACTTCCCTAGAGAGATTTCCTCCTTTCTCTTCCCTGGAGTTAATTACTCTATTGTTCTGTTGGGTATAATTTCAGCCATTTTTACATGTGTAAAAACATCTTATATGCACAAATGTAAGTATGTCATTTTGTTCTGGATGGGTGTGTTTTCAAAAGGGGGACTATGTTGCCTGTCACAGTGTGGCGCTGCCTGTAATCTCAGCAACTCTTGCAGCTGAGGCAGAAGGATAGTGAGTTTGAGACCAGCCTCAGCACATTAGTGAGGTCCTGTCTCAACATAAAAAATAAAAAGGACTGGGGATGTGGCTCAGTGGTTAAGCACCCCTGGGTTCAATCCCTGGTACCAAGAAAAAAAGGGGGGGAGGGGGATTATACTAACTATACACACAGCAACTTGCCTCTTTGTTGGTTTTTTTTTTTTTTCCATTTTGATAATATGACTAGGAGCTCTTTTAATATCAGTATGTATAAGTCTGACCTGAAGCCCCTAGCTACATGTGGCTAAGTTTAAATTAATTAAAATTTAATCATATGTAAAATTCAGCTGCTCAGTCATGCTAGCCACCAGATTTCAGGTGCTCCATAGTTACATGTGGCTTGGAGCTGTCATACTGGACAGCACAGATAGAGAACATTTTCCTCATTCCAGAAAGTTCTACAAGACAGGAAAGATCCTTCTTTTCCGCCAACATGCCTTATTCCATAGTTTGCATGTGTTAAGAGTCAGAAAAAGAAGTACTTTTCTTCAAACATTTAGTTAAGGGAAAAGCACACTCCAGTGAGCAGATCTATCTTTCATGTGCAAAAGTAGGTCGGTCACAGAAAACAGTTCCTCCTCCGAGGGGTGGAAATCAATTCTGCTAGAGTCTGAGGTGGCAGCCAGGCATTTAGAGCTCAAAGACATCCCTGGAAATGGTTGTTTTGCCCTTGTGTTCAGGTTTTTAGATCCCTTTGCCATCTTGTCATCTCCAGACTGTTAAAACACCCCTCCAACCGCTGTACCTGTCTCAGACCCTCCTCGCTGGCTGGGCCCTGTGTCCTCTTCCGGACCTGCTGCTTCTGTATTCCTGGGGCCTTTCGTCTCCATGGTTAAGTGCTTTGGGGACATATTCCACAGGGATGTGCCACTTATTCTGAGGTTAGGGAATGAATGATGATGAGAGAGCCCCATCAAGTCAGCGTGGCTGTGAGCTCTTCTGTACCCAACGCCACCCTGAGGATAGCATTTAATGTCTCCAAAGAGGGGGACACGCTTTCAAAAATATTCCACTCACCCTCTCCGATGGCTGCCTGAGTCCCTGACATCAGACCTGGCAGATTCTTGTGTATAGGTATTGAATTGTCAGGCTGTCATTTCCTACTGGGGGACAAAAGTCGTAGAAAAGAAAGAATTCAGGATTGAGGCTGACACAATGAAATATTTAAATATTTGCAATAAAATTCCAGCGTTTTGCATGATCATTTCGTTGAACTTTTTAATTAAACTGGTCATGCTTGTGTGGTTTTGAGTGCCCTCCTCTGTTTGTTCTTGCAATTATTCATTCATTCATCTCACAGATATTTATTGGCTAACTCCTGTTAGATGCTGGGGACACCATGGTGAACAGGATGTGTGTGTCCTTAGCCCTCAGGGGGCCTCCTAGAATTAGAAATGGGAAAGCCACTAGGCAAACACCACAGGTGGCTGCTGTGATGGAGGAGGCCCAGCCACTCTGGTCACTCAGGAGAGACACTTGCCAGAGCTGGGGACCCTCCTAATAAGACCAAGCATAGTGGATTCTAAGCAATTTCCCATCTCTTAGCTTGGCAGAGGGCAGCGTAAAAAATGAGTCCCCCAGACCCTAACCCTGCAGGCATCCTGCCCTGAGAGGCATCTGGGTCACTTCACACACCCTGCCTCATGCCATCCTGAGACATGGCTGTGGAATCGATGTCATTTGTATCCTTCACCAAGGTCCTACAACTGGCCAACCACTGGGCCTTCAGCCCAGACCTATCTCGTGAGCCATGATCACCTTGGCCTTCATATTAGAAACACTGGGGTAGCACATAAAGCTCCCAGCTGCTGATTCCAGCCCCAGAGCAGGTAAATCAGAGCCTCTGGGGGCAGGACCCAGAGGCCTGGTGATTGCACTGTGCATGCACTAACTTCTGTGTTTCACACCAAGACACCAATATTCTCAGGAACCACGTCAGAGAGTGGGAAGCCTTCTGGGAATTAGTACTCCAGGCATAAATCCAAACACAGGACAGTCGGTTCCTCTGAAGTGGCAGCACGCCCTGACGCACATTCCTAATATCAGACACTGAGTGCAGTGGATCATATAGCACACAGACACCTACCCTGAAGTGCAGGTCACTAAAGACAACCACTGTATTAGGGTTCTCCAGAGAAACAGAACCAATAAGGGGTGTGTGGTGTGTATGTGTGTGTGTGTGTGAGTGTGTGTGTGTGTGTGTATGTAGGTACCCTCAATTATGGAGACTTGGAAGCTCCACGATTTGCCATCTGTGGAATGGAGACCCAGGAAACCCAGATGGTATGCTACGGAGGCCTGGAAGCTATTACAGACAATGATGCAGAACCCAGGCCAAGTCTGAAGTCCCAAGAACTAGGAGCACAAAGGACAGGAGAGAGCCATATATGTGCCAGTCATTCAGCCAAGCAGAGAGCAAATTCAACTTTTTCCACCTTTTTAACTCTATTCAGCCCTTCAACAGATTGGACAATGGCCAGCAATATTAGCAAGGGCCACCTGCTTTACTCAGTTCACCAGTTCAAATGTTAATCTCTTCCAGAAACATTTCCACTGACCTATTCAGAAATAATGTTTAACCAGCATCTGGGCATCCTGTGGTCCTGTCAAGTTGACACATGAAATTAACTCATCATAACTGCCATATAAGAAGCTGCTGCCTCGATGATCAATAGCCTCTATTGTCTCAGAGTGCAAACGTCCCATAGACATGAACACTGAGCCCAGACCCACTCCAGAAAATAGTCAGGAGATGCCACGTATCAGTCTATTTCTTATTACTATAATGAAATACTTGAGGCGGGCTACATTTATAAAGAAAATAGGTTTATTGAGCTCAGTTTTGGTGTCTGAACTATTGCCTATATCATGTAGACCTATTGTCTATATCATATCATAGAAGATCGCATCATGACAGATCACATCATGAGGAAGAGAGTGATCACACCACCAGACAGGAAGCCAGAGACAGATTGACGACTGACCTCCCATAGGCCATTCAAATAGCATACCTTAATTGACCCAAGGACACTCCCAATAGCCTCATCTCTGAACAGCACCACACAGGGGACCAATCCTCCAACATATGAATTCTGCTGTCTTTGTCAGCTTTTTTTTTCTCCTGCAATTAAAAGACCCAACCAGAATAATTGTAGAGGCAGAAAAATTTATTCGGGGGTTCACAGTTTCAGAGGTCCATAGACAGCCAGCTCCATTCCTGGGGTCTTGAGGCGAGGCAGAATATCATGTGGAGAGTGTGGTGGAGAGAAGCAGCTCACATGATGATCAGGAAGCAGAGAGCCAGACTCTACGTCACCAGGTACAAATATATCCCCAAAGCCACACCCCCAATGACCACCTCTTCCAACCACACCCCACCGCCCTTCAGTTAACACCCAATTAATCCCATCAGGTAGTTAATTCACTGATTGGGTTAAGGCTCTCGTAACCCAAGCATTTCTTCTCTGAACCTTCTTGCATTGTCTCACACATGAGCTTTTGGGGGACACCTCACATCCAAACCATGACACCTTCAGAGCAAACCACATCCCCAACCAAAGCGTGCCATGTGAAGGAAGCATTTGCTCGCCACATACAGACTTGCACCCCTGAAGTCTGCTAGTTAATGACCAAAAATGGGTGTTCATTTTGGGGGAAGAAGAATTTTTTTAAAAAGTCTTTCTTTAAGGGCCTGAACTCAGCATGGGCTGGCTAATAGCTATTGGTGGCAAGGATTGGATCAAAAAGATGATTCGCAGCAATTTCCATCCCAGATGCACTAGAAATGGCTTGACTGAATTCCAGCTCTGTGAACTCTCCCAAGAGCCCTCAGACGCAGGGTCTGTGGCCAGAAGGGATGGTCACTGTCAGGAAGCCAAAATAAAGAGGGGACACAAGCGATGGAGAAGAACATCTGCTCAGAAGGAGCACGAGATAGACCAACATCAGGACCACCGAAGAAACCACAAGGCACCGAGCAGCCACCCTCTGCCACCCACCATCCTGGGGACCTCAGAGCAAATCAGCATTCAGAGGAGTCAGATCCAACCCAAGGCATCTTAACCAAGGCACAGAGCTCTGAGCCACAGAGTGGCTGGGCCAGGGTTTCCCTGACTCTCTCTGAATTGGAAGCTCGTGCGCGGTCTGTTGTACTATTTCTGAGATCATGGCCCAGAAATCAGCTACCCCTGCTACACTGGGAGCTTTCTGGAACTAAGGTCAGCCACCAGCCTGCTGTCGCACTCCCGGGAGCCACAGGCAGTCTATGGGTGCTGCCCAATCCCCCGTCTCTCCTGCTGGGTCATTTTCTCAGAATTGGCTTCATTTCATCTTCAATTGCTCAAAATAAGGGCAGGGCTATTTGCTAGAAAAATAAATAAATAAAACAGATCCCACATTGCAGATTTCATCTCTGCTACAAAGAGCTCCTCTGCAGGCATAGGCAAGGAAGGCCATCGGGGTGAGACTGTTATTTAACATAAGTTGAAATGATTTCCAATACTGATTTTCAGCCTTAGAGCTTATTATGGCATCCTCAAAAAAAAAAAAAGAAAAAAAAAAAAATCCTGCCATCCCACCACTCACAGCTGTAGTTTGAGATGAGTACACACACATTTTTTTTTTTTAGCTTGAAGTTCTCAAGGGGAAATGATTGTGGAAGGGGTAGTGCCAGCCAACACATAGTTGGTGTATAGAGGTGGACTGAGGGTTTACTACGTGCCTTATACCCTCCAAGCCTAGCAAAGGGTGGCGGGGCTCCCATTTAGTGGATTTTGACATTGCTATGGTTCGTCCCCTGAGGTTTCATGTGTTGGAAGATTAGCCCTCTGTGTGTGGATGTTAAGAGGTGGTGGGTCCTTTAAAAGGTGGAGTTTAGGAGTTCCTTAGTTCCTTGGGGGGGGGGGTCAGGTGTGCAACACTCAGAAGGGATTAAGACAGTTCTCAGGGTTCTCTGAGTTAGTTCTCAAGAGAGTGTGGCTCTACAAAGAGCAAGCCTGGCCCCTCCCTGGCTTCTGGGTTCCTATCTGGCCATGTGATCTCTCCCTCTCCCATGTGCTCCCCCTGTGATGCCATCCACCAAGATAACTGGGATACCAGCACCATTCCCTGAACTTCCAGAACTGTGAGCTAAATGAACCTCTTTTCTTTTTAAAGATTCTAGCCTAGGTATTGCCTTATAGTGGGGGTCGGGGGGAAGAGTAACACAGATACTGAGGTTTCATAGGTCAAGTAATTTGCTAAAGGTCAGAGCTGATTAGTGGAAAAACAAGATTGCGAGTCAGGCCTGCCCTGTACCTTTGTGACTGCCCTCACTAAAAGGAGTGGCCTGGGATGGGATAGAAGGACACTTCTCAGGACCACCCAGGAGGATATTTTTGTAATAGAAGGTAGCAGCAGTGCCCAAAGAGTTCATCTCCAAGGCTCCAACTCCCTGGGCGCCTGGGACCTCCACTGCCCTGGCTTTGCAGCACTTTGCAGAATACACCTTCCTGCATTCACCCAACCCCACCCTCTTTCTGGTGATAGAGAAGGCAGCCTCCTTCATTCAGTCACTTTTAGTGCCCTCCACTACTTTAAAGTCCGTTTTTGGAATGTGGATTTCAGCAGCTGCATCGGGGTTCAGCTCGGACTCTGCCTCTCCCTGGCTGTGAGGCCTTGGTACGAGAACTGGCTTCTACTTCCCCATCTGTGAAATGGGTTCTGAGCAAACGAAAGGCGGCCATGAGAATCAACGAGGCAGAGAGAGGCACAGCGGTTAGGAGCGTGGCTCTAGATCATGACTTGGTGTTCTTACCCCTGGCCTATCCCTTTACTGGCTGTGTCATCTTGGCAAGTCACTTTTCTTCTGTAGCCTGTTTCTCCATTTGCAAAATGGTAGCAACAAAAATGTCAATCTCACCATGTTAGGAGAATCCTACAGGTTAATCTGGATAAAATTACTGGCCCATAAAAAATTCTCAGTAAAACTGATTTTGTTCCCATCTGGCAAAGTCTGGGCACATTTTTTATTGTCTTGACTAGGGGTAGGACTTGCAATCATAATCTAGTGGGTAGAGGCCAGGGAGGCTGCTAAATAAACACCTTACAGTGGATAGGACATCCCACAAGAACTGTCTGTTCCCAACTCTCGATAGGGCCAAGGGTGAGGTACTGAGGCCTAGGGCACAGGGGCGCTGGGCTCTCTGTGTGACGGTGCTGGACGCCTTGGGCCTGACAGTGTAACATTTACACTTGGACTGAGCATGCATCTTGACCAAGGTTTGGACAAGGTGCTGTCCCTGAAGGCGTTTTAGAATGACGTCTTCAGTCATGGTTCTTTTCTTCTCCTCAGGGTCAAGGACATCACCACTGTCTGGACTGAGCTGTGTGAGCCCTCACCACCGGAGCCCAGTATTGGGCATGGCACAGCCTGCTCTCTGAGCTCCCAGCTCCCACTGATGGCATGCTGCCCACTGTAACATGGAATGTGTGTCCCCACAGGTGCTGGAATGGTCCCAAGAGAACACCCTACAGGTTGGAATTGGCTGTGATTAGTCCACATGTGGGATCCAGGCCCACCACCATGGCAGAGTGCAGAGAAGAACTTGATACTTCTGTCCCCAACTCAGTCTCCTATGGAAAGCTCAGCCCATGGGGCAGAAGAGTGACTGGTAGCTGCTCCCTTCCCCCAAGACAACCTTGTCTCTGAATTGGCTTCGACCAATGGGGTGCAGTGCTGGGTAACAGCTGCCCAGACTGAGATGTGACCACTCTTCAACAGAATGGACCCAGCAGTGGAGATGAAGAGCTCCTACCCTAAAGGCTAAGATGAAGCTGCTCAGCTGCTCAGCTGGGGTGGGGGGTCAGGGCAGTAGGGCCTGGCTGGGGCAGGCTGGAAGTTGGGTCTACCACAGAGAGAGGGGTTCAGAATGCTGCCCCAGTACTGTCCTGCTCCCCACCCTGGTAAAGAGAAGAGCAGGGAGACTGGGTGTCCAGGAGGAGCTCGGGAGTTGCCAGAGGTGACTGAAGGAGATAGACCCTTTGCAGGGGGGTGCCAACCTTCTTCTACCTAGTACTGACCAGAGCCGTCACTAATCAGTGGGGCCTTCTGTCAGGGCTACCACCAAAGGTGAATAAGTAAGCTGTAAATGAAGCAAGGCTAGTCACCCTGAAATTCCATCACACGATTCTCAGGCCATCGCACGCAGGACATCCAAGGACTTCTGTGACATCTGTGGGAGGAAGTGGACATTAAATTAGATCAGGCTCACTTCCTGCCCAAATGGCAAAAAGTGCTCCAGAAAATTAGGAGCACTTTTGCCTGCTGTCCTCAGGGATGCCCAGGTGGCTTCTCTGAGCCATGATCCCTAGAAAAAGCATGGTTTCTCTTTTTCAAGGAGGGATGGGCTTGGTTAGTGGTCTTGAGATTCACAGACGTGTATTATCAGACCTGATTACAGAGGCCCCAGGGCTCTCCCACTTCAGGTTTTGAGGTGGCAATGTTTGGGGGGGACTCTTTTCCAATTGAGCTCCTTGTTAACATTCATGCTCCTCAACAGAAGTGCTTCAACTGGTGAGCAGCCAAGTCTACTGCCAAGGAGAGGCCCCTGCACCCGTGTTCACGGCAGCATTAGTCGCAATAGCCCGAGGGCAGGGGCCTCCCAGTGTGCACCACTGGATGAATGAGGAACCAGAATGTGGGATGTGTGAAAACACACACACACACACACACACGTATATGAGTAGATGTGTATAGACACATATTACTTATAATGATTATTGTGTATGTATATGTTGTGTTTTAGATGTGGTATCCCCCAACAGCTCACACGTGAGACAAGGCAAGAAGGTTCAGAGGAGAAATGATTGGCTTGTTAGTCTTAACCCAATCAGTGAATTAATCCCCTGATAGGGATTAACCGAGAACTAACTAAGGTGGTAGTGGGTGGCTGGAGGAGGTGGGAATTGGGGCATGGCTTGGGGGTATATATTTTGTGTCTAGAGAGTCGCGTCTGTCTCTCTGCTTCTGATCACCAAGATGTGACCTGCTTCCCTCTGCCACACACTCTGCCATGATGTTCAGCCTCACCTGGAGCCCAAGGAATGGAGCCAGACTTCTACGGACGGAGACCTCTGAAACTGTGAGCTCTCAAAGAAACTTCCTCCTCTACCATTGCTCTGGTCAGATCGTTTAGCCACAGCAGCGAAAAAGCTGACTAAAACAGTGTATGTACATACATACGATGGAATATTGTTCAGTTTTAAACAGGAAGGAAATTCTAACACATGACGTGATGTGGAGGAACCTTGAGAACACTATGCTAACTGGAAGAAGTCAGTCCCAAAAGACAGATGCTGCCCTACTCCATTTATATGAGGTATCCGGAGTTGTCACCTTTGTGGAGACAGAAAGTAGAAAGGTGGCTGCCAGGGATAGAGAGGGTGGGGAACAGGGAGTTATTATTTAATAGGTGCCGAGTTTCTGCTTTGCAAGATGAAGGGTTCTGAGCCTGGCTGCATGACCAGTGAATAGACCTCATGCTGAAATGTACTCTGGAAATGGTGAACATGGTAAATTTGGGGTTATCTATTTTTCCATTTTTAATTTGCAATTAAAAAATAGAAAAATCAATAAGAGTCAAACAGATCCCTCGCTATTCCCAGAGAAGCCCACACAGCCTGGAGGGGTTGACAAAACACCGAGAACTGTCCTTCCCAATGCAAGACAAGGAGCAGGCTCCCCCTCCCACATGTACGGGCCACATGGAGCAAGCACTGGCTTGGCTCCTCCCTCTTGGGAACGAAGCTCCCTGGAAGCCTGTGCTGGCAAAACTAGTGAGTGGCAGAGAAGAAAGTCCACCCTGTCCAAGCTGAGAGCTGAGCTCCTGCCCTGTCACCTGGCCGTGACAGGTGCCCCGTGGTGTATCTAGTCATTTCAGATCAGAGTGGTTCTGAATGCAGGGGTCCAGTGGTCCCATGATCAGAGACACCCCAGTTTAGGAGTTAGGGTCCCACCAATTTTTAAAGAGCCATGAAGGCCAGGTCAGGGACCTGATAGCGGTGGGTGCAGAGTGTCCTCCCCAGGACAGGACTGAGGATAGGGGACAGGGAGGGGGTACATGCAAAAGTCACGACACCACTGTTAGCCACAGTGATACGGATAGGCAACACCAAAGTGGGGCTCAAGTGCTGCACCCCTTTTGCCCAGTAGTGAGGGAACAAAGAGTCTTAGCAACCTCCTGGGTGGGGTCAAGTGATCCCTGAACTTCAGGAGCCCAGAGACCCCTGCTAACTCAATTGAGAGGCACAGGGATTGGGGGTAGGTGGACTCCCACATGGAGTGGCACAAAGCCGAGGGATCCTGCAGTCAGGGGATCTTGCAGGGGCAGGTGTATATGGAGGCAGTTGCTGCTCAATTTTAAAATCAGAAAAGCTACTGAGAAACCCCCACAGAGGGAAAAAATCTAGCCCATCTCTCAGCTGAAATCAAACGAGTGGGGTGAACATGGAACAGCCTCTTTCTGTCTCTCCCTGGTAGGGTTTGGCTAAGTGTCCCACAGAGGCCTATTGGTCCCCAGCCTGTGGCTCTATTGAAGCCTACCAGGAGGAAGTTGGTTCATCAGGGTGCCCTTGAAGAGGGCATTGGTATCTGGTGCCTTCCTCTCTCTCTTCGATTCCCAGCTGCCAATATGGGGAGCAGCTTCCTCTGCCATTCACTCCAACCATGATGTGCTCCCTCACTACAGGCTCAAAACCAACAGGTCCAACTGATCATGGACCAAAATCTCCCAAACTAGGAACCCAAACAAACCTTTCTTCATTATAAGCCAATCACCTCAGGAATTTGTCATAGTAACGGAAAACTGACCAACACACCATCCACATGGTCCTTGTTTGCAAGGACTACAAGTCCCCTGCCTAAAGGACAAAGAGGAAGGAGAGGCCCAACAGTGATTTGAAGGGGCTCAAAGAAGGCCCCCCAGGACTGAGAAGAAAAAAATACACAGAAATCCTAGTGAGCTAGACCAAGAGAAAGTTCTGAAGGAAGAAAAAGTGGCTGAACATTTCCAGAGTGGAAAAGCAGGTTGCCTACAAGGATTTAAATCCTTGTTCTTTCCTGACAGCTGGAGAGAAGCTCAAAAACTCCAGTAGTTGAAAAAAATGACCGTCACATCACACTCCAAAGTCAGGGAAGGAAGGGAAAGGTGAGCCCATTTCTCCATGGTTCCATGCCCAAGCCGCAGCACCAGGGCTGGTTGATCAGACTTAGGGCCTTGTGTTCAACAAGAGAGCCTCTCTAAGAAGGGAAAGGTTCGGCTACTATAGGATGTGGGAGAATGGTGGGGTTTCTGTGAAACTTAAATGCAGCTATGACACACTGACTCAACGCTGCGCAGTGGCAGATGGGCATGCCCCAGGTCTGCACCGCAGAGAGGGAAGCAGGGTCTTGCGTCCTCAGAAATGGCACAGTTCCGATGGAGATGGGATTGCATGTCTAGAGTCACCTCATGTGAAGCTCTGCACCTGGAAACTGAGGTGGCTTCTCCGTGTCACAGTGATTTGGATGGACAAGTGGAAGGCTTCTTCCTCCCGGGACAGCAATTTCCAAGAGTGTGATTCGAGAGAACAAGGCTCCCCTGTGAGCGTGGAGCAGTAGTGGTTTTGACGTGTCACCGCTCCAGCGTGTGCTTGAGAAGATCGCTGGTAACTCCCAGGGGGCTCCTCTGGTTCCAGCGGCCCAGACGCATGCACGGCCGGGCAGGCAGACTTTCTCAGCCCCAGCTCATTTCTCCTTCTCACCCACCAGATCTACTCGCATCCCCCGCACCCAGCTCTCTGTCCCCAAGGCTGACCTGCAGGAACCACATCAAGGGTTCCCATGCCCCCTGGCTTCTGGGTGGGATGGATCTGCAGGACGGGAAGGAGGAGGAGGGGGCGGGCAAGGGCACAGTGGCTTTCCCAGGGGCTTCCTCCCCTGCCTGGGAGGAACTGGGTTCCTCCTGCGCAGCTCTCCCTTCCTCCAGGCTCAGGTAACTATTCTGTCACCTCCTCTCCCAGGGGGACTAACAGCTTGACTGCTACCAATACTGCGCTCCCACCCAATTATAAGTGCTCTCTTACCCGGTTCCCTGTGTGCCATCTGTTCCCTGTTGCCTGATACAGGTGGTGTCGCCTGCAAAAATAAATACTCTTTAATCGATCAAACTTACTAATATGCCACTCACACATCATAAATCCTTGGACAAGTTCCATGGCCTCTCTGAGCCTCAGTTTCCCCATCACAGAATGCAGAAGGGTTAAAGTGCTGACTTGGGAATTCAATCAGGCAAAATGTATTGAGCAGCTATATTAATTTTGTAAGCTGGGAATGGAGGAGCCCTGAGAAGGAGCCGTGAAGTTGATTGTGCACACAAGGCTTAGGACGGGAGTCCCTTCCCTCCACTCCCTGTCTGCTGGGAGAAGCTCCTTCCTGCAGCCGCTGCTGCTTCCCACTTCCAGGAATCCCACATCCCTTTAAAGCATGGCTTCGGCTCTTTGAAAAACTACATTTTCAATTCAACACTTCAGTCTTCCCATTGGGTTTCAGCTTTAACGTGGAGCCACTTTGATATAAAAGACTTGTCAAGGGAAATGTTGTCATTTCCTGTGGCACATTTCTGGAGAGGAGGCTTGATTCATCAGTTTTTAATTCCCTGGAGAGATGGAGCAAGATAAAACGGCCGAGTTCTCTGCCTTTAGAAATTCCCGCAGTGCTGGAGCCAGACGGCCAGCTCCTCTGAAGCTTGAGTTCGGCCCCAAATTGTTGATTTTAGACCTTTGCCATTTATTGTCCCCTTGTGAGCAAATTGGTGAAGGTCTCATTAGGTATTGCTTATAAAAATAACTAGGGCCGGGGAATGGATAAGGAAAGCTCACTGTTGGTTACAGGGTGCTCAAAACCCTGGGACTGAGCAACTATGTGTCCTCACATCTGGAACAGCGAGTGCCCAGCAGGTAGAAAGTGGACAGTAATTATTAAGTAGCAAAGTGATTTCTAGCCCCATGTTTTCAGAGACTCAAAAAGATTAGGCAGTTTGCTGAAGATCAAAAAGCTGGTAAAATGATGCCAGTCACAGTGACACATGCCTGTAATCCCAGCTGCTCGGGAGGCTGAGGCAGGAGGATCACAAGTTCAAAGCCAGCCTCAGTAAATGTGAGGTGCTAAGCAACTCAGTGAGACCCTGTCTCTAAATAAAATACAAAATGGGGCTGGGAATGTGGGTCAGTGGTCAAGTGCCCCTGATTTCAATCCCCAGTACCCCTCCAAGAAAAAACAACAACTGGTAAAAGACACCCCAAGGCTCATAATTCAGTCCTCCAGACTCTAAGCCCAGGGTTTGTCCCTGTCCCATGGACCCACACAATGGTGGTCTGGGGAGTGAGCAGCACATGATATCATTCCTGCAAGGCTGCTCAGAGTGACAGACACAGTGTTGATGAAAAGGGGACCTTCTCAGCTTCTCAACCCTGAGCTCAAAAGGTGCTCATTTCTTTGTCCTGAATGTAGAGATCCAATTTCAAGTATATTCCTTGGGTCTTCCCACTTGGCAGTTCCCAGGTCACTGAGAGTTGTGAGCAGATGCTGCTTAAGGATACTGGATGAAGACACAAGGCATGAAAAGTGGGTTTTAATTAAACACACCTACTACTGCTGTGCTCATAGAGATATTCAGTACACATGACATGCTGAAGGCACTGAGAAGTCCTGCAAATAAGTAACTTATTTATATTGTTCAACCTAGCTTACTGCAAGTGTGTTAAACTTGAAAGCTTTTCCCCATCTTTATAACACACTTTGGGAAACAATGTTAAGTCAGCCCCAGGAACTCATATATAATTAAGAGCCTGAGATGAAGTCACTGTGTCCTCCCAACATTGACAGAGTCATAAAGAATTAGGCACTGGAAACGTCCAGAGAGTCTTCTTATTTTAATATATATATATATGGTTGTTTAGTTATAGGTGGACTTGACACCTTTATTTTATTTTATGTGGTGCTGAGGATCGAACCCAGTGCCTCACGCATGCTAGGCAAGTGCTCTACCTCTGAGCCACAACTCCAGCTCCAGAGAGTCTTCTTAAATGGGAAGCTATAGGCTGTAAGAAAGTTTTGATCTGAAGACTCTCCCTCTTCTACTATTTCAAAGTATACACCAGTATCCCTCCTTCATTCTCTCTCAAATTTCATCCACCTTGCACATTTCTGCAGGATTCTCTTCCTGATGTTTGAAAGATCAAGTCACTTCCAGGCTCAAAAGCTTGCGTATCTCTCCTTGGCCAGCCTTCAAATTTTCCACAATTTAAATTCAAACTTTTCAACCTCTTTTGCTAAGGCCTCCTTTCAACTTGCCACTTTCAACAGAGTTCCTGAAATTGTGATACTCTGCTTGTTCTTACCCATGACCACGTGTCAAAACCACTCCTGTTTTTACATCCAGCTGTAGGGCTGGGTCCTGCCTCCTGGTGGGAGCAATCTCAACCCAATCTGAACAGCCATGGAATTCTCTGCCTTAAAAGTCTCACCACCTTTGAAACATAATTATTGATCTTCATGCATCATCTCCTGCATTATACTATAAGATCATAAAATGGGGAGACCCTTGGCTAGTTTAGCATCCCCACAGTATCTTATATAGAAGACAAACTCAAATAAACATCAGTAAAATTATGACATAAAGATATTTGTATATCTGTCCTTATCCTTCTAAAATTTCAGTGTGATTATTTTAAAAAAGATATGCTGAATACCTCTTTGAAAAATCTTCAATGCCCAGGAAGATAAAAATCTAACTCAGATTTCAGAGCACAGAGTTATACTCATTTTGACTGAAGATATTCATCCAGAGACCAGCACAAATAATCTCTCCCATGTGCTCCAACCTACGGGAGCAGCCATTTCCGCAGGACTTCCACCCATGTGGCAGGAAAGATGTACCAATAGCAACATTGTTCCTGCTCGAAGCTAGGTAGGCTTCAGGTGAAAACTTCCCAGGTACTTTAGCATTAAAGTCATCTTCCTGGGTATTTTAACTGTGTTTGATAGGTTCACACAGGTGCCCTGTAAAAACCATGGCACAAAGAAGAAAGCAGCAGGTATAGATCACTGTTCCTTATTGGATGCGTTGTACAGAGAGGACAATTTTGACAAGAAACTAACAACAAAATATTTGCATGAAACATTTGCACGGGTAGAAACATCTCACTGTTATGAAGTTTTTTTTTTTTTTTTTGTCTCTCTGAAATAAATTGCTTATCCCAGAGAAAAAGCAAAAGCTCTCAGTTCAACTAACTGGGGAGAAGAGCACTCCAAATTTCAGTATGGTTGGCCTCATCCCTGAAAGGTATTTTTCTCTCTTTTGAAAAAAAGTGGTTTCTGCAGCTGACCAGAGCAATTCTCAGATAATAGCTGGTGAAAATTCTCATGTCACCTTCACAGACATGCTTTTCTCTTTTCGTTACTGTTCTGTCAATAGCATTTGGCAAGGGGAAATGAGAATTTTTCCCATTTCCCACCAAACGTCATTACATAAAGACTTTTCCTCTTTGTTAACAGAAATGATTTCGATGTATCCAAAGTTTTTACCACCAGGAGAGTTGTCTAAAGAGCCACTTTTTAGTCACTTGGGAGACCGAGTGTATTTGAGGTTTTCTTTATAAGAAGACTGCGTTATTTTCTGCGCGTTAAATTTGTCTTTGTCGCCTTACCTGTTTTTTGTTCTATTGTCTGTCCTGTGTTTTTGTCTTGTCTTGTTTGTTGTTTGTTATTATTTGTCCCCTTTTTCTTTTGTGTTAATTTCTACCTCAGTTTGTTTCTAATGTTAAAAAAAAATGTCAAAAACATTTCAACTGGGCTCACTAAAGCTTGCATTAAAATGTAAATGGCAGGCTGGGGATGTGGCTCAAGAGGTAGTGTGCTGGCCTGGCATGCACGTGGCACTGGGTTTGATCCTCAAAAATAAATAAAGATATTGTGTCCACCTAAAATTATTTTTAAAAAAATGTAAATGGCTGCCAACAGGACTAAAAATGTCAAAAGTAAAAGCTAACGGTTAAAAAAAAAAAAAGTATTCTAGAGATTGCCTACATTTAGGAACTGGGGCCAGGTGGCCAGCAAGGTAGATGATGTCAGTTCCTGTAGAGGGCAGATTAGAACTAAAGTGTTTTATAAAACTATTATTTCTCAATTATATAATAAAAAGCATAATTTTGTCTAGGAAATTTGGCTTTTCTCTCTCAGTATTTGCAAGCATGAATAACTCCCAACTATTAAAAATGATCCAAAGATTTTTTTCAATGTCAGGCTGAAATTTGGTGATCACTATCCAAGAAACAGGAAAAGCCAGATTAGAATGGGACCCCAACCTGGGGGCGGGTCTCTCCCAAGGAGACCAATGGAGCTGACTCTTTGGGAAGTTCCTTCAGGGAGGAAAAAGGCCCCATCATTTGTTTATGTTCCCTCAACTCTTTTTACCTTTGATGAGCGGGACCACCTCAGGACAAAGGCCAGAAGGCTTCTAAAATTCTATATTTGTTGATTTCATGATTTAATATGTTTTTCTAGGTTAATATGTTTTTCTGATTACAATCTGCTTTGTTCTAAGGCCAATTTACAAGGGTTAACTCTCAATCTACTGGGTTTAAAAAATAACCTACCAGGCTTTTGTCTGTCTGTTTTATGTGGGTGCACCAGTGTACTGTCCGTCTACATGTATTGCCATGTCTACATATATTTGGTACCAAAATTGAAATATGAGCTCATAAATTAAAATGTTAAAAATGGATCCAAATACATTTGATTCATATGATTTAAAATGTTCAATGTAAATTGGGTAAATAAATAAAAGTAAAAATGTCTTTAAAGTTACTAATGCACAGTTTTGTTTCTAGGTGGTCAAACAGTTGTTAATAAAATGTTAATGTCTATATTGTGTCTAATATCCATTGTCTCTAGGATTTTTTCCAACAGGAAAAAAAAAATGACTAGTGCTATTCAGTGCACTTGTCTGATACCTTGTTTTTTTTTTTTTTTTTTTTAAAGTAAATTAGATCTGACATGAATGGAATTAATCATGGATGTGTTTGTCAGAGACATCTGATTGGTTTACAAATTTAAAATGCTAACTGTTAAAAATAGTATCAAGTATTCTTAACTCCTTAAATTCCATAAGGTAAAATATTTAAACATTATTGGTGTTTTCATAAATTGGTAAATTAAAAAGGAATTTAAAATTACTTTGTGTTATCACTAAAACAAGATTGCTAAAAGTTAAAAGTCCCAACAAGTATAATTCTATATAAAAGGGATCCAAAGTTTCAACTGCATTTCAATTAGAGTACTGTAAATAACATAAAATATTTTATCTTATTAAAGTGGAGTAATTTATCTAAATACAAAAATTTATAAGGGTTAGTTCAAAATATAAACAGAAAAAAGGATCAATGGATTAAAATCTATTAAAATTTTCTAAATATAAAGATATATTTAGTAAAAGAAAAAAAATGTTTCCAAGTAATAAAGTCTTTATATGGTAAAATATAATTGTAATACATCTAAGTAAACAATGAGGGCCTAATTAAGTAAAATAAAGGTCTATAAATAAAGGATAAATATTAAAAGGTTTATGTATTACTAAATTGGTTATATTTAAATAACACAGTTAAAGCTGTTCAAGTTTGTTCCGTAAGAACAAATATTAATGTACTGATATAAACCAAAGTTTGATCTATATGTTAAAATGACAAAAACTTCTTAAAATATTAATTACATTGTGTCTGTTAGTTTTATTCTCTAGAGCAACTAGTCTTAGAGAAATTAAGGTTTGTACATTTGTGGTTAAATAGCAACTGTTATTTTAAAGTATTGTTCTACATTACAAAGTCTACATTTTTCTTTAAAAGCTAAACTTGGCTAATGTAAAAAACATCAGATTTGAAGAAGCACTTTATCAAGCTGGTGTTCTCCAAACTAAAGTTGTCTGTAATGGTAATCTTAAACTTATAAGAATAACAGATTTTATTGGGTATTTATTTATATCATTTGAGGTTTTGTAACCAAACCTCATGTTGCTTCTTACTCTGGGATACAAAAATTTAAAAGTATTTTAAAAGATATTGAGAACCTCATCTGTTTAAAAGTTAATATTGTAAAACATTTTGCCATTTTCCACACAAAAGGAAAGTTAAAAACTCTCATCCTTTCTTTGATTCATGTTTTAGATGTATGTCATAATGAGTTAGGTAACATTCAGACTCAGAAAACAATATTTATAAACTTTATAAAATGATATCTAAAAAGAGAGACAAAGATCAGCTTCAGAACTAGAACACTTTACCTAAGATTTGTGAAGAGCCCCACCTTACCTGAGATAAAGCTCTGCCTCCCACCTGACTACATGTCAAAATGACTCCAAAGCAGGCCAGAGTTCAGGTCATTTAAAGTTGTAATCAAAGATCGATTTTTATTGTAAAGATTACTGTGATCTCAAACAGGAGATATAATGTATAGCTCAACCAAATTCAAGGTAGCTATTACACAAATTAAACATGTTTTCACTCTTGTTAATTTCACTTTGTATTTTCCTTATAACTGATGCCTGCTAATGTTTTGCAGAGGTAATATACTTCAAAAACACAGAGCCTAAATTAATTTGAGATATTAAGCAATCATCTGTAGATAGATAGTAATTAAAGGCACTAAATTGACTGTAAAGTTATAAACATTAAAGTTAAAGCCCAGTACTCTTAGTTTAAGACCGATAAGACTGACTTGCTGGATGTTTAAGGCCAAGGCTTAAAGATCAAGGTTAAAATTAAATGGAACAAGAAAAACAATATTTGGCTCTTGCCCTCCGAGTCAGCCTGAACCCAGAAAAAAGGGGAAGAGCTTTGCAACTCTGGGCCACACAACCTCCAGATCAGGGAGATTAATGAGACCACTAGAGAACGGACAGCCAATCAGTGTGCATGCTGCAAAAGAGGAGGGTCACTGAAAGGGGGGGACATGCCTGATGCTTCCAAGGGAAGCCACATGGTCAGCAAGACCTTGACCCATCCTAACACAGATGGCACTATGGAGCTAAGAGGACACGCTCAAGAGTGTCCCCCAAGGGAACTCAGCTGACTCTTAACAATAGATAGGAGCAAGGTCACTTGGCCAGCTTGATCCTAAACACCTAGCAAAAACAGTTAAAACCAAAAGCACAGCCATTCCTGGGCTTTTAAAAAGAAACAATAGTTATTTTAACGTAACTTAAGATGTACACTTTTGTTAGCTCCCCAAGAAAAGTTAGACAGGAAGCAACAGAAGAGAGATTCTTAGGCAGGAATGCCTGATAACTACCGATAGAAACTGCCAGAGCCAGAAGTTTTTAATCAGTTTAAGGCCTTAACCTCCTACACAGGTAGACTTAGTCAATGTTTGCTAGTTAATTATCTAGCCCTAAGTAACAAAGAGATCTCTACTGAACAGAGAGGTCATGCCAATAAAAAAAAAAGATATTTTACAAAAATTAGATGACATTAAGTAACTTAACTAAATGTTATGTCTACATTCCTGATAACTCTGACAATGTTAAAGATTTATGTTCCCCAAAAGGGAACCTTATTAGGCTTTGTTAGGCCTTGTTATGGGGAAATTTTCTCAGCTTTCCCACCTCCTGATAAACCATTATTAATTTCTATCATTTTCATGATATTCATTGACAGGTTCCAGACGCTACAACTGCTATTTTGTATTAATCTTATTTCAGTATTCATGTCTTTTTATTTCTCTCATAGAGGCACCCACCCCCTAGGTAAATTTACAACCTGTTCTTCCTGAACCAGATTTTTACCAAAATTCCCTCGACCGGTCCAATTTCTAAACAGGGACTCCAAACTGCTTGCCACAAGGCACATCACTCCCCACCCCACCCAGCTCAAAGCAGCAAGAGCGGTCATTGTCCATTTTCCTCACAGTAATAGGAGGTCCCTAACATTAGAAGGGGAAATTATAGTCAGTATAGATAAATAATTGGGTTAAATCACAAAATGAAGGCCAGTTAGGGTCCAGAAAATGTTAATCATGTTTTTCTCTTGCTCAGACTATGATTTTAGATCTCATGGTATTTGTTCATCATTTCAAATCATAACGATGGCCACTTATGATTAATGTGGTTTTAGACTATAAAAGGTGGACTCAAACATTAGGAGACTTACAAGAATGAGGCTTATGCTTCCATACCACAGGTTTCCAAATGTCTTTCCACCCAGGTGTCAAATACACCCCAGGAGTCTTCTAATTTCTACGTGGTTATCAAAATAACTCCTTGCTTGTCCTTACAGTTTTCAGTATATCCGGATGGAACAAATTTCGTGTAACCGTTCACATTATTCCCCAAGGGTACAGTGCAGAAGCTAAATGAGAACATCTGGGGCTCATACACCATCCTAGGAGAACAGCCCCCATCCTCGTTCCCCTACTAATGGGCCTAAGGGTTGTGGGATCTTCAGCCCCTGGGTACAGCAGTCCTTTTAACTGGAAATGAAAATTTCAAAGCCCTGAGCAAACAGGTAGATTTGAATGTGGGGGAACTAGAATGATCAGTGAGCAGACTTGAGACCCCTCTTGACTCCCTGGCAGAAGCAGTATTACAAAACAGAAGAAGTTTAGATCTCTTGCTCTTAAAACAAGGAGGCCTATGTGTGTCATTAGGGAAAACATGTTGCTTCTATACTGATCACACAGGAGTGATAAGAGACAGTCTATCTCTAATCAGAAAATGATTAAATAAAGGAAAGGGGAGAAGCAAGACAACATGAAGGAAACTGATATCAAAATTTGTTCTCCTGGTCCCCTTGGCTAACCATCATTATATCAGCTGTGGTCTGCCCACTGCTGTTAATCCTCTTAGGGTTTTTAATTGGACCCTACATTTTCATAATCAACTGTATACCAATCATGATTAATTAATGATTTGATTAGTTCCATAAAACTAGTGGGGAATGTTATGGGTCAGGCTATATGGGAAATGACCAAACAGACTCCATTTTACCCTGAGACTCCATATCATGTAAGAAATCCTTCTCCCATGGAAAGCCCCGCCTCTGTACCCATTAATAGTCACCTAGCATGGCACACTTAGCAACACAAAATAGCAATTCTTATACAATGTAAAATTGTTCTCTTTGATTTCCATGTTTCTTGGGCAATGTAGCTATCAGAGATTGATTGTCTAGACCGTTAGTAACCATTCTCTAACTTGTACTGAACTAGGGTCATTTTGACCCACTTCCCTTCTGCTTGCTTACTGCTACGCCAACATGGAAAGTCCTGGGGGAAAAACCAATGTACCCACTGCATTGTCTTGCTAACTGCCCAATTCAGCTTCTGTACCTGCTGCTTGCAGCTACGTCAACCCGGATGTGGTTTTTGCCTTTACATATCCTAAAATGCTCAGGCTCCAGGCTGTTCCTTGCAAAAACAATTATGGGTCCTGCAGGGGTCAGTCACTAGCTGGCCAGCTAAATAAAGACTCTTTAATTTGGACAAAACTGGGACTTGGTGTGTTTTCTGAGTGACCTGCCCCACAACAAGTACTAACCTATGTCTACGGAAGATTTAAAAATTCAGACCTATAACCATGACATTAGCCCACTTATTTTTAAGATAAGCTGTATCCTATCACTCTTCAAGGCACTGACCATAGAGTAATTTGATGCAAAAAGAGAATAATAGAATATAATGTATTTACAGCTTTGGCATTGATTTTGTCTCCTTTTAGAAACTTGGAGCAAATTTTATGTCAAGAAACGAATTGGTAAATAATCCACTTAATTTATCCATCTCCTTGACAGCTGTTATGGTTCAAATGTGAGGTGTCCCCCCAAAGTTCCTGTGTTGCTACAGTAATATGGAAAAGTAATTTGATTTGGAGCTGTAACCTATTCAGTTCATTCTAATTTGAAGGGACTAACTGGGTGGTGACTGTAGGCAGGTGGGACATGGCTTGGGCATGGCTGGGGGGCTGCCCTAGAGGGTTTATCTTTCCATGGTCCCTTCTCCTCTCTCTTTCTGCCGTGGTGTTCTGCCTCACCTCGGGCCCAAAGCAATGGAATCACCCAACCAAGGACTAAACCTCTGAAACCATGAGTTCCAAGTAAACTTTTCCTTCTCTAAGTTGGTCTTGTCAGGTATATGGGTCAGAGTGACAATAAGTTGAGTAACATAACAGCTAACCAATATTGTCCTTGCTTTACAAACTAACATCATGAACATGCAGTTGTCAATAATTTTGATCTTATCTGCTGAAAGGAGCCACATTTAACTTTACCATGTTTCTTTGACTATACAATTACCATGGCTGGTTTCAGAGGCAGATGATTTATGCAATCATATAGGGCCCTGGACTTAAAAGGGCCCTTGCTTGTATCTGGGATTGAACTCAGGGACACTCTACCACTGAGCCATATCTCCAGACCTATTTTGTATTTATTTAGAGACAGGGTCTCACTGGGTTGCTTATCACCTTGCTTTTGCTGAGGCTGGCTTTGAACTTGCAATCCTCAGCCTCCTGTGCTGCTGGGATTACAGGTGTGTGCCACTGCTCCTGGCACCTTGATTTTTTTTTAGTTGTTGATAGACCTTTATTTTATTTATGTATTCATATGTGGTGCCAAGAATCGAACCCAGTGCCTCATACATGCCAGGCAAGTGCTCTACCGCTGAGCCACAGCCCAAGCCCCACCTTGATTGGTTTTATACTCTGCTGCTATATCTGAAATTTCTGATGATTTTATTTTTGAGTCTGTGTCTCATGTTTAAAGTTCTACATGGCATATATATGAGCAGAAGATGTATCTGATGTGCTTGTTGGCTACCATAGTTTGGTATTGTATTCACATATAGCACTTGTGAGGTACCGTGAGGACAGAATTTTGGTCGACTCATTTAAGGAAGATCAGTAAGACTAAAAACAAATACAAGAAGTTATGACTACAACTAAACCGGGGTGGGGGGTGGGGGCAGACAGAAGCCATGCTTTCTATTCAAACTGGGACTGTATTCAAACTGGGGCTTGCTTCCAATGCACAAAGAAGACAATAGTATTCCAAGAAACACAATCAATACACAAGACCCCCACACACTTTCTTCCTCTTGTTACTTCCCTGAATTCCTTCCACTTAGGTTGAACCTAACAAAGAAAGAGAGGGAAATTCAAAATTTCTTGTATTTCTAATTCATCCTGACTCATTAAAGATAGTGAATGTTGGTAAAATATTCATATGTGTATCAAGAAATGAAATAAAAACAGTTGAATAAGATTTGTGCAGTATTCTCATTGATTCAATTAAGAATGAAAAACAGGTGTATGCATGAGTAGGGAAATATAAATTGTGCAATTGTGAAGATTTCCAATGAAATTAAAGCCTGCACATTTGCCTTTAAAACAAAATATTGTACAATATAAGCATAAACAGCAAAATTCATGCTAATAACAAAATTTTCATTTTCCTTTGCTTAGGATGACATTACATAGCAAAAAATACCATGAAAAATTGAAAGACCATGGAAGACAGAATGAAGCTTTGTATGTTAATATCTCAACTTGTATTTGGTTTTCCAATTTGTTCTTCATGCTTGGGAAATTTTCTGATATTATCTCATTGAAGTGATTGTGCATTCCTTTGGTTTGAAACTCTGTGTCTTCCTCTATCCCAATAACTCTTAGATTTGGTCTTTTGATGCTATCCCATAATTATTGGATGTTCTGCTCATAGTTTCTTACTATCTTCACTGTGTGATCAACTTTATTTTCCAGATTATAAACTTTGTCTTCATTATCTGATGTTCTTTCTTCCAAGTGATCTAGTTTGTTGGTTATGCTTTCTAATGAGTTTTTTAATTTGATTTATTGTATCCTTCATTTCAAGAATTTTTGACTGTTTTTTTTTTAAGTCATCTTTTGCTACCTGTATTTGCTCTCTTATCTCTTTGTTGGAGTGATCGATTTTTGCCTGTATTTGCTCATTTAGGTCATTCTTTAACTCACAGATTATTTTAATTATGAACCTTCTGAACTCCTTCTCTGACATTTCATCAACTTTGCTGTCCATGGGTTCTGTTGTTATAGTGTCCTGGTTTGTTGGGGGCACTTTCCTCCCTTGTTTTTTCATGTTGTCTATGTGTCTTCCTTTCTTGAAGTGTGAATCTGAGATATTACAGTTTCTTCCCTATATTTTTGTAGTACCTGTGCAGATGGTCTATACCTCACCTTGATGTTGGGCTTCCAGACACCTGCAGGTGTCCCTCAATGTATGCTACTGCATCTAAGGTTGGTGGTGGCAATAGCAGAGGTAACTTGAGATAATAGTTAAGGTGCCCCAAGATGGAAGCAATGTCTTACAGAGATGGGGCTGACAGAGTGGGCCTCACACTCCCTTTGGGATGCCTGCTCTGAGATGCAGCTGCTTCTAGGTCCTGTTTGTTGTCAAAAGGGTAGGGGCTACTGTGTGGGGAAGGCTATAGCAATGACTGCAATGTCCCAAGATGAAAGTGGGTTAGGCTTAGGCTCCCAGATGTTGTGTGGGGGGCAGCGAACTAAGACCTACCCTGGACCTGCGTCCTGTGCAAGTCGGTGTGGACAGATCTGGGCCAGGCCTGGGCTCCCCTGGTAGTCTGCTGGTCGGAAGAGGCAGTCCTGTGCCGGAGGGTGGGCTCTGGTGGGTGATTACTGGTGGAAGGGTGGAATCAGGCCTACTGTGAGCCTGGGTCCTGTGCAGGCTGGTGTGGGCAGTCTGGTTAGTTCCTTTCTTACCCACCCCTTCAGAGGGGTGATGGCTCATTAGGAATATGCTTGGTTTCACACTCTGCCTCCCATCTTGGGGTCCCTGGCATCCGGTTATTTTGTTTAGATATGCAAACAGTAAAATCCACTTTTTGTCAGGAAGAACCCCAATATACTGACACAAATAAGTTCCATCAACCCCCAATTTTCTTTGCACTGCACCATTTACAGCCAACACTTAGTCTATCCTCAACATTTTGCAACCCCTGATCCATTTTCTGCCTACAACTTTGTGTTTTCCAGATTGCCATATGAACGAGGTCATATAATAGGTAGCTTTTTGTATCTGGTTTCTTTTTCTTACTTAAACACATTTACATTTTACTTGTGCTCTTTCACTACAAAAAAAAAAATAGCTTATCCTTTGTTAATACTGAATGGTATTCCATTGCCTGGATATATCCGAGCTTGTCCTTTCACCTTTTGAGGGACATGTGACTTGTGTCCAGGTTTTTTTTCTTTGTAATTATGGATAAAAATGCTATGAACATTCTCCTCTACGTTTTTGTGTGAATGTACTTTTCTGCTCACTTGGGGGTGCCTAAAGGAGGGATTCTAGAGTTATACAATAAAGATGCATGTAAGTTTATAAAACATGGCCAGTTTCCCAAAATAGCAAAAGCATTTTGCATTGTATGACAATTCCAGCTGCTCTGTATTCCTGTCAACCTTTGGTATTGTCAAGTTTTTTCTTTCTTCTTTTTTTGAAGTCATTTTAAGAAATATGTGGTGCTATCTCACTGTAGTTTTAATTTGCATTCCCCCCAAAGTCTAGTAAAGCTGAGGATCTTTTTCATATGCTTATTTGTTATCCATATGTTTTCTTTAGTGAAATGTCTGTTCAGATCTTTGGCTCCCTTTTTAAAAAATGGTGTGCTGGCCAGTCCTTTATTTGGCATGTGACTTGCAAATATATTCTTCTAGTTTGTAGTGTCTTTTCATTATCTTAACATCTTTCACAAAGCAAAAATTTTAGTTTGGATAAAGTCAAGTTTGTCTTGGGGAGGCATACTTAAAAACTCTGCCAATGCAGATTTTTCTCTGTGTTTTTTTTTTTTTCAAAGTTTCCTGTTTTACATTTATGCCATAATCCATGTTGAATTAATATTGAATAGACTCGGAGATATTTATTAAAGTTCTTTTCAAAGCCAATTATCGAAAATAATATTCTTTCTCCATTGAATCATCTTAGCATCTCTGTTCTAAGTTAATTGACTATACTGTTTGGCCCTTCTAGTTCCTGTTCCTTTTTTATAAGTCTTAGGATGAGTTTTTTTAATCTGTATTTAAAAAAAAAAAAAAAAAACCTTGCTGGAATTTTTATTTGTGTTGAATCTTTTCTAGTCCATGATCATGGTACACATCTTCACTTATTTAGGTCTTTAATTTCACTACTCAGTGTTTTGCAGTTTTCAGCATACTGAGCTTGCATTTAATTTTAGACTTATTCATAAATCATATTTTCCTGATTAAACAACAGAAATGTACTTCTCTACTTCTCCAGAGGCTGAGAAGTCCGTGATGAAGGCACCACCCAATTATTTTCCTGTTGAGGACTCTCTTCCTTAAACCAAAGTTCATAAATTTAAAATTATGAATAATTTTAAATTTCAAGTTCCAATTGTTTATTGTTGATATATAGTAATATATAGAAATATAATCAACACTTAAATGTTGACATTGTATCCTGAAAACCTGCTCACTTAGTTCTTAGTTATAGAGGCATATTTTGAAGAATATTTGGGATTTTCTACATAAATAATCATGTTATTTCCAAATAGACACTTCTTTCTTTCTTTCTAATCTGGATCTTTTCTTTTCTCTGCCTTATTACCCTGGCTAGAACTTCTGATTCAATCTTGAGTATGAGGAATTAGAGACAATATCCTTGCCTGTTCTTCATCTTAGGGCAAAAGCATTAAGTATGATGGTAGGGCAGGCTTTTTAATAAATTTTCTTTATTATGTTAAGAAGTTTCCCTTGGATTTTTACTTTGGTGACAGGCTTTGACACAAACACAGAGAATCAATTTTATATGTACACACTAACAATGATTGAAAAGGAAGTGATGCTTACAATAAAATCAGAAAATCTTGAATACTTGGGGACAAATTTAACAAAAATATGCAAAACCTATACTAAAAATTATAAAATATTAATGAGAGCAACTGAGGAAGACCTACATAAAAGGAGAGAAATATTGTGTGGTGGATTAGGAGACTTGATATTATTAAGATTTAATGCTCTAGAAGTTCATTGGATTGGACAAATGGGGAGGAGGGGAAGGGATGGGAATGGGAATAGGAAAGACAGTAGAATGAATTAGACATCACTTTCCTACGTTCATATGTGAATATACGACCAGTGAAACTCCATATCATGTTCAACTGCAAGAATGGAATCCTAATTAGAATGTTATACTCCATGTATGTATAATATATCAAAAACATACTCTACTGTCCTGTATATCTAAAAAGAACAAATAAAAAATACAACAATGGAACATTGATGAAAACTTACCAAATATTAGGCCACATAGAAACTTCAATAAATTCTACAAAGTGAAATTTAAAAGATATGTTCTATAGGCAAAGTATAATAAAATTCTAAATACATAATAAAGGACAAATAAAAGAACAAAATTTAATTCTCCTCAAAGTGACTTTCTTCAAACAGTGAAATTGACCTATACACACTTAATACAGGGTTTGTGCCTCTGTTTTGTCTTGGTTTAGTTCAGTGCTTTGGGAAGAAATTGACAAGCTAATTCTAAAATTATGTGGAAATGCAAAAAGACCCAAGACAGCAAAGGTTATAAACTGTGAAATTTGGATAAACATATAAATCAATATAACACAAAAAATTGCACATATGTATTTTATATATATATATATATATATATATATATAGAGAGAGAGAGAGAGAGAGAGAGAGAGAGAGAGAGAGAGAGAGAGAGAGAGAAGAGAGAAAGGGGGTGGGGTATAGTCCACAGATTTACACAAAAGTGTAAGGCAATTCTCTGTATAGAGAAAATGTCTTTTTTAACAAATGGTGCTAAGCCAATAGGGTACCCAAGTGGAGAAAAAATTGCTCGGATTGCAGAGTAGAGAAAGGATTGACAGGGTGTTATGGGTTGTTTATGTGTTGTTTCCCAAAATCTCATGTGTGAGACAATGTTCAGAGGCAAAATTATTAGGTTCACCAACCAATGTGGATTAACTGGGTGGTGGTGGTAGGCAGGTAGGGTGTGAGAGGAGGAGGCAGGTCACTGAGGGCAGGCCTATGGGCTTTATATTTTGTCCACAGTGAGCAGAGCGCTCTCTGCTTCCTTTTTGCCATGTCCTGAGCTGCTTCCTCTGCCATGCCCCTCCACCATGATGCTGTGCCTCACCTGGGGCCCGGAGATATGGAGTCAGCCAACCACGGACTAACCTTCAGAAACTGTGAAGACCATCGATTAGAAAGCTAGCGCTTCTGGAAGTCATTATTACACTTTCACTTTTAATCTAGTCACTTCACATTTAAGAATTTATTTCACAAATTGAAAAAAATTGACAATAGCCTAAATGCCCACTGATTAATAAAACAGTAAAATAGATTACCGTTTATTTCTATGATAGGATAACATGCAGCTGTTTAAAGAATATGAAAACTCTTTATAGAATGAGCACCACCCTAAATTCTTTAATTAATAAAAAGACAAGACACATGATAGAGTAATTGGATATATTAGATCATCACTGGAAGATCACAGAAGGACTTGGTGATATGAGCCATCTGTGGAGTGTCACAGACCAGGTGGGGACTTGGGTGGGGGAGGAGACTTAATTATCACTGAACACTGTTCTATACCTATTGAATTGGGGGCTTTGTACCTTTGTATTACCAATTAAAATGCAAACTGAAATTCAAATGATCTTTAAAAACAAAAAGGTGATATCGAATAGGACAAGGATGATGTTCACAAAGATGAAGGAAGAGTCAACTACAAATTAAAACCATCCCACGTTGTACCCGTGTATCAAAACATTGTATGCCATAATGTAACAGAATTATGATTTGTCGATTTAAAATAATATTCCCTCTTAATGATTTTTTTTAGAGAGAGAGAGAATTTTAATATTTATTTTTTAGTTTCCGGCAGACACAACATCTTTGTTTGTATGTGGTGCTGAGGATCGTACGGGGGCCGCACGCATGCCAGGTGAGCGCGCTACCACTTGAGCCACATCCCCAGCCCCAATATTCCCTTTTAAAATAAAATGTGCAGGTATTGCAATGAGTTGAACATGTGGCCGTCTGAACGGTGTTCCTGGCCTGTGCGACTACATGATGAAACAGGGGACATGAGTGTGGTGTGTTTGGGGGTGGGAGGGAGAGGAGGGACAAGATGGGCAGGAGAAACTGCAAAAGAGAATTTGGTGACATTGAACTTGAGCAGGCAGTTGGGTGCTTGGGTGCTGCGACGGCTCCAGAGCTTGCAGGACAGGCCTAGGGGGAGATGGAAGTGAAGCGCCCTCTGAAGGAGAATGAATGAATGACAGGCAGCAGATGCGACCCCCAATAGCCACAGGAGAACATAGTCCTGCTTCCAGAATGTTATCCCAGAGGAAAAAAAAAATTGAAGTAAGCAAACCCCAAAACTGGCCTCGGTCATTAAACAAATAAACATATAAACAAAAACTTCAATTGAAAATGCTCAATTTGGTCAAATCAGTAGTTCTTAGTGTGATATCCAGGATACATTATTGCTGAAATGTATGTTTCCATCTCATAGAATGGAGCAGCTTGCTTTAGAAATGCTTCCTGAGTAGTTGCTAGGGTCTTCTTGTTTGCATATAAGTGCCTGTTTCCCTCTGTTCTCTGTGCTGGAAGTAGTTTATCCACCCCAACAAGATACAGCAAACTAAGTATTAAAAAATGTGTTATAAGGTTGAGGCTGGGGCTCAGTGGTAGGAAGCCTGCCTTGCATGTGTGAGGCACTGGACTCGATCCTCAGCACCACATTAAAAATAAATAAATAAAATAAAGATATTGTGTTCTTCTACAACTAAAATTTTTTTAATATATTAAAAACAAGGGCATAGGTGCCCGAGTAACTTCAACTCATCTATATCATAAGTAGACTAGTTTAGCTATACCTTTAGCTATTGCAGGTAGGGAGAAATGAGGGTGGGGGTGGGGGAGGTGGAAAGGACAATCTGCAAGTCCTGTATTTCATGTGCACAGGATGAGAGAGATGTTTCTCAATCCCGTCCCTCCTTTGTGTCACTAGCTGGTGACAGCCTGATCTCGCAGGTGCCTAATGAAGCTTCTGGGTTGCACCTCACCTCAAAGAGGACTTCAATTTCTCCACCTGATAAGCAGCTGTCTTACCCCCCAGGGGTTCCCCCCAATTTTTTCTTTTTCTGTCTTTGCTTTGTTGTCTGATGTCTCTGCTGAAATTCAAGTATCCCCTTGAACAGGATACTTCTCCATGGTGATTTCCAGAACAGGTCTGCTCAAGGGTCACCTGAAGTTACCTTTCTTGAGAAGAAATGAAAAACCAGCCTCTACCTCAGAGCAAAGCCTGTACAAGGAAGGGACATGACCTTTGTCCTTGGAAAAACCCACAGAGCACTCCTAGGCACATTCCCACCCTGCTAAGTTGTTTATCTACAAATAACAGGAGAGATCTGCTGCGCCAGGTGTCCCTGACTCAGTCAGGCTAGGTGGGGACCCATAGCAACCCCCTAGCAGCCACCAATCAGCATGAGACAGGGAAATACCTGGGATGCCAGATGACCCCCCAGTAGTTTATGGTGGTTGATAACATGTTGAGAAACCACGTAGTTCAGCAAGAACACCCCTCTTGACTTAAACCAATCAGTTCAAATGGATCCCTCTCTTGTAGTAACCAATCACCCCTACCCAACTTGTTCCCGCCAGTGAATGTGCTAATCATGTTTTAGAGTTGTTATTTGATTTTCCCGCGGTGTGTGATGATTTGCTAAGAGACGCTATGATGTATGTGGGGGTCCCTGCCTTCTCCAAAGAATGTATAAAACTGCTGCAAACCCTGGGCTCTGGGCCTCTCAGCGTCACCAGTTGCTGTGTGTACGTGCGGAGGACCGAGCTAGCTCGCAATAAACACCTCTTTGCTGTTTACATCGATCTTGGTCTCTGGTGGTCTTTTGGGGGTCCCGAATCTGAGCGTAACAGAAACAGCAGTGACCTCAGGTGGGGACGTATGGTGAGTACTTCTCCCAGTACACACCACCTGCTTCATGAAGGTAGTGTTGCTTAGGCCGCCACAGCCCCTGTGCCTAAGAAGTCCCTCCGTGCTTCTAATGGTTCTGCTTTGCTGTGGGGCAGAGTTGGAGAATTCAATCTCATTTAACATCCAAAACATTCATCACATAGACTCCTAGTCATCATTTGCTATTTTTCTGCAACGTTTTAACCACGTTATAGAAGTTCAACTCTTCAGATAATAATTGTCTTGCAAAATAAATACAGTGGGGGGGGGAGCTGGGGCTGTGGCTCAGCGGTAGAGCGCTTGCCTAGTAGGCGTGAGGTCCTGTGTTTGATCCTCAGCACCGCATAAAAATAAATAAAATAAAGGTATTGTGTCCAACTACAACTAAAAAAAATATATTTTTAAAAAATAAAATAAATACAGTGGATGAATAGATGTATAAAGTTTACCATTCTTAGTATCTCAATAAGTTAAAACAAAGACATCAAAATACAAAGCGCTTGAGGTCCTATTTGAGTGGGCTACCGTATGTTTTTACTTAAAAATAGGTTAGTAATCATTTTTTTAATGTCACCTTTGCTGATGGTGGTTACTTAGCAAAGCTGAATGAATAAGATATGTGAATTTTCCCCAAATGGCCAGGAGATGGCGCCCATGCTACTGTTGGGAGCTTGGCTGGTAGGACCAGGCTGTGTTCACCAGAGTTTGGGGCCCTGAATTGAAATGAAAAGGCCAGGTGGGGCTGCGAAGGCAAGAGATAATCACAGTATTTCTTGGACTAGCAGGGTTTTAGGACAACAATCTCAGGTTTCCTCAAAATCGTATACGACTTTTTCTGCAAGAAGAGCAAGAATAAGAGCAGCAATGGAGGAAGAGGAGACTAGTGAAAGAATGTGATAATCCGGTCTGAAGTGCATCTTGCAGCCAGGGACTGTGCTTCCTATGAACCATCTTCATGTGTCAGGCTCACCATCAAGGCTCCTGCCCTGAACCTCCGCAAGGTTAGGTATCTGCTGAAATCCTCAAGGCTGAGAAGCCAGCCTCAATTCTACCTGGAGCCACAGCCTATTCCCTGAAACAGATGTACGTTTTTGTTTTGTTTTGTTTTGTTTTAAGAATGAAGGGCTCGAGGCCCCTCTGCTTGGGTTCTGAAGAAGGAAATTCATATGTAATTTAAGAGGGATAATTGGCAATAAACCTCAAAGCCGGCCAAGTTTGTGGTAATTCTTAAGACCAGGTGTATTAGATATAAAATGTCCCCTCACCTCCTTGTTCTGCAGAGGAACTTCCCTGGAAGAGAGGAGAAGTTCATGTGGCTAAAAGAAACACTAAAGGCTTTGTGTCAGGCGGGGTGGGGCAGGGCAGGGAGCCCGGGCACTGGGCATGGTTCCAAGGTAAGTAAAGTGCAATCACCGCCCTCACCCTGCCGTGTTTTGCTGATTTGGCACAAGCTCCAGCAACTTTCCTAGTCAAGGAGAAAAAAATCTAGACCGTCTTTCAAACACAAGGAGGGTTCTGTGGTCTAGCTACATTCCATTAATTATATGCAGAGCATCGCCAGAGGTTTTGGACCAGTCCGAGGTGGCACACAGTCAGGACTCTCCAGCCGCACTTTCAACACCCTCACCTCCAGCCAACTGCAGACAGAAAAGGGTTTGTTTGTTTGTTTGTTTGTTTAATTTGTTGTTGTTGTTTTGATTTAGTACTAGGTACTGAATCCAGGGTGCTTAACCATTGAGCCACATCCCCAGTCCTTTTTTAAAAAATACTTTATTTAGAGACAAGGTCTCGCTAGGTTGCTTAGGGCCCCGCTAAGTTGCTGAGGCTGGCATTGGACTCAAGATCCTCCTGCTTCAGCCTCCTGAGCTGCTGGGATTACAGGCATGAGCCACCACACCTGGCCAGAAAATGGGTTTTTTTAATGGTGTCTGCACTAAATATGTGCAGACTTTCCCCCTTGTTGTTATCCCCTAATCAATGCAGACAATGAGTAGAATTTACCTATCATTTGTTTTGCACTAGAGATCTAGGGATGTTTTAAAGCATGCAAGGGGATGTGCATAGGTTACACACTAATAGCACATTATTTCCTGTAAGGGACACTGATAACCACTGTGCATTTGAGTGTGGGTGAGGGCTTCTGAAAGCAGTCCCCATGGATACAGATGGATGGCTGTGTTTTGCTACCGGCTGTTGGGAGCTGCCACTTAGGAACCCAGAGCCCCTTAGCCTTGAGCGATGAGAATGTGGAGATGTGGCGAGCCAGCCATGGGCTGTGTGCGAACTATGAGCACTGAGCGCACAGGGTGGACTGAACCGACGCTGCCCCTCTGTTTGGGCGGGTGACCTGTAAGTCTTCTCAGTCCCTCTGCCTGTGATCCCCACACAGCACATGAGATGGGCGTGGCCTTCCTAGATGTCAGTCAACCTGCTGACAGCAAGATATCAGGAAGCTAGACTCAACCCCCTGAAACCTGACCCCTTGCCTCATTTGAATGGCTTCTCCCTAATAAAAGGGTTCCGCAGGTGCTCCTCCCCCTTTCTTGCCTGCCTTGCCCCTCTTATGGGAGCTGCTCCTGAAGGGCGGTCACCGAACCCAAGAAAAAGGTAACTTCTGTGTCTGTGTCTTCATTTAGTTCCCAAATTCATTTGGAGTGACCATCTAGTTGTGTGTCATGACCACCAGCAAGTTGTACACTAATCTGTCAATATTGTTTGGAAATGATAACAAACAGGATGGTTGGTAATAGTTCCTAGGTGCCCCCCTCCGTGCTGGGGCCTGTTCTAAGCCCTTGTCTGGATTACCTCGTTCTCAGGACCCCCTTTCCTCACTGACTGGACAGGTAGAGGAAGGATTGTGCCATATTGAGTCCAGGTGCCACACTTCCCAGCTGTGTGCTCCAGGGACCCACATGCTCATCTGTCAAGTTCAGTTGATGGGAAATGTCTCATTTGTGGGTTGTGATGATTTAGTTAAGGTTCCGAGGGCAGAGAGGACAGGTGTATGCTCCCCCAATTCCTGGCCATGTGGAGTAATCTAGAAGCCAAGGTGTTCCTTGTAGAAGACGGTTACTTTCCTGGTGTCCATGTGGCTTTGCCCTTGTTTTCCCTAATACTTTTTGAAGCCTCTTACTGAGGCATTACCATATACCAGTGAGAGAGGTCGCACAGACGCTGCATCCTCCCCGTTTCCAAGCCGGGGAAACTGAATTGCAGGCCAAGGGCAGCCTCCTGTCTTTCCTCTTAACCATTCTGGGAACCATGACCCAAGGCCACTTTTGGACCACTGTATAACACGAGGCCTTGCATTTGAAGTATGAGGTGAACCCATGCAGGCAAGACAGAGCTCCTGTGTACACTAGGTGCTCATCACGCACCCTCCTAACCTGGGTGGTAGGAAGAGCCCTGGGCCAGTGGCTTCCAGAGAAGGAACAGAAGTGGTACTCGTTGCTACGGTTTTGATGTGGATTTTACCCCAAGAGGTCATGTGCTGGAAGCCTGGTCCCCAGTGTGGCAATGCTAAGGCAATGCTAAGGCAATGCTGAGGCCTAGTGGAAGTGACTAGGTCACTGAGGACACTGTCTTTAGAAGAGACTGATGAAGTTCTCATGGGACCCTGCTTAGTTATCAAGAGAGGGCTGTCACTCAAGAGCAAGCCTGGCCTCGCCCCTGCTCTGTTTCCTGTCTCATCATGTTCTCGCTCTCTCTCACTCATGCCATGGGTCATGGTGTAACAGATCTAGGGAGGAGGTGACAGAGCTGGGCCATGCAGTTTGAACTTTCAGCCTTCAAAACTGAGCACTTAAGTAAACCTCATTTCAGTACAAATTACCCAGCCTCCGGTATTTCATTATAGCGAGGGAAACAGATGAGCTTACCATGGCTTGTTTGGGAAACTTCACAGGCGCCATGAGTTTATGTGCTGGAACTTTCTGTTGGCCTTCCAGGTCCACTCCTTGTCCTTTTCCATCAGGCTGAACCAGGAGTCCTGCATGAACTGCATGAGTTGGGTGTCTGTAACCTCTGGTTTCTGGTGGGTTCATCAATAGGGGGCCCCTGCAGAACCCGAGGATGGATGGATGGAGTAGGGAGTGAGGTCAGGGTCTTTTTTCCTCAGTGTCCCCTGCAAAAATCTCTGTGCTACTCACATTCCTTCACCTCTCCAGCCACCTTTACACAATTCCACCTCTACAAAGCCCTAGGTCTCAGGCAGAGCCTCTCTCCCCTCGTCCCTTGGGGCCTTCAGGGGTACGTGTGTGGCTGGCACATCCCTGAGACCTCACGGGGCCTTGTACGTTTTCCCTACACACAGCCGTGGTGATCTGTTCTTCTAGACTCTCCTTGAAAGGCCCCAGCTCGAGGGTGACGGGTTTCCCCAGGACTCTGTCTGATGCACTTGAATCTTTCAGCAACTTTGAAAGGTTGACAAGGGCAGTTGAGTCACCCAGGTTCTGACGTGGGCTCTGCCACTAATGAACTCTGTGTCTAGCCAAGTCATGAGGGGTCTGCTGGCCTCAGTTTTCTCAACATCAAATGAGGAGATAGGCCCTATTATTATTATTTTATCTGTTCTTTTTAGATATACATAGTGGTAGAGTGCATTTTGACATGTTATACATGCATGGAGTGTAACTTCCCATTCTTGTGTTTGCACATGATGTGGAGTTTCACTGGTTGTGTATATGGACATAGGAAAGTGAGGTCTGATTCGTTCCACTGTCTTTCCTATTCCCGTCTCCCCTCCCTTCCCTTCATTCCCCTTTGTCTAATCCAATGAACTTCTCTACTTCCACTCCCTACCCTCCTTTGTTATAGGTTAGCATCCACATATCAGAGAGAACATTTGACATTTAGTGTTTGGGGTCTGGCTTATTTCACTTCGCCTAAGTCTCCAGTTCCACAATTTACTGGCAAATGCCATAATTTCATTCTTCTTTATAGCTGAATAATATTCCATTGTGTGTGTGTGTGTGTGTGTGTGTGTGTGTGTGTGTGTATATATATATATATATATATATATATATAACATTTTCTTTATTCATTCGTTTGTTAACCAGCACTTTAGGTTGGTTCCATAGCATAGCTATTGTGAATTGAACTGCCATAAACATTGATGCAGGGTGCTGATTTTAAGCCCTTCGGCTATACACCGAAGAGTGAGATAACTGAGACAAAGGGTGGTTCTGTTGCAAGTTTTCTGAGGAATCTCCAGATGCTTTCCACAGTAGTTGCACCGATTTGCAGTCCCACTGAAAAACCAGCCTCTATCTCAGAGCAAAGCCTGTACAAGGAAGGGACATGACCCTTGTCCTTGGAAAGACCCACAGAGCACTCCTAGGCACATTCCCACCCTGCTAAGTTGTTTATCTACAAATAACAGGAGAGATCTGCTGCGCCAGGTGTCCCTGACTCAGTCAGGCTAGGTGGGGACCCATCGCAACCCCCTAGCAGCCACCAATCAGCATGAGACAGGGAAATACCTGGGATGCCAGATGACCCCCAGTAGTTTATGGTGGTTGATAACATGTTGGGAAACCATGTAGTTCAGCACGAACACCCCTCTTGGCTCAAACCAATCAGTTCAAACGAATACCCCTTTTGTACTGACCAATCACCCCTACCCAACTTGTTCCCGCCAGTGAATGTGCTAATCATGTTTTAGAGTTGTTATTTGATTTTCCCGCGGTGTGTGATGATTTGCTAAGAGATGCTATGATGTATGTGGGGGTCCCTGCCTTCTCCAAAGAATGTATAAAACTGCTGCAAACCCTGGGCTCGGGGCCTCTCAGCATCACCAGTTGCTGTGTGTGTGCGCGGAGGACCGAGCTAGCTCACAATAAACACCTCTTTGCTGCTTACGTAGATCTTGGTCTCTGGTGGTCTTTTGGGGGTCCCGAATTCGAGCATAACACCACCAGCAATGTATGTGTGAACCTTTTTCCCACATTCTCACCAACTTCTTTGTTGCTTGTATTCTTGATAATTGCCAGTGTGACTGGAATGAAATGGAATCTCAGTGTAGTTTTAATTTGCATTTCTCTAATTGCTAGAGACATTGAACATTTTCTCACATATTTTTTGAACATTCCCATTTTTTTCTTCTGTGAAGTGCCTGTTCAGTTCCTTTGCCCATTTACTGATTGCGTTGTTTGTTCGTGCCCTGTTCCTAATCATTGCTGCACTCTCTGATCATCTGGGGAACATTTTAATGATTAATTAGGTCACAATCTCTCAGAGTGGGACTTGCCCTAGTTTTCTTTATTTGGGGAAGGGGGTGAAGGGGCTGCTGAGGATTGAACTCGTGAATGCTGAGCACACATTCTACCACTGAACAACAACCCCATCCCCTAAATCTCTAATTTTCTAATGTTTAACCAGATTCAGAGAATCTGGAAGGTACCATCTTGCACCAACACTCTCTGGTCCATAAGTTCACTCACTATTTTTTAGTATGTAGGAGAGACAAAACTGTTAGAGTCTGGATATGTGGTGTCCCCCTAGAGCTCAGGTGTTAGACATCGAAAGAATTTTCAGAGGTAAAATGATTGGGTTATGAGAGTCTTAACCTAATCACTAGATTAATCTGCTGGTACAGATTAACTGGCCAGTGACTATAGGCAGGTAGGGTGTAGCTGGAGGAGATAAGTCACTGGGAGCATATTTTTGGTTTTTATATTTTGTGAGCTTCCTGATTGCCATGTCATGATCTGCTCTCCTCCACCACACCCTCCCGCCATGCTGTTCTGCCTCTCCTGGGGCCCAGAGCTATGGAGTTGGCTAACCATGGTTCGGCTATGAAACCATGAGCCAAAATAAACTTTTCCTCCTCTACATTGTCAGGTCTTTTGGTCACGGCAACAATAACAACAAAAAGCCGACTGTTTTCAAACCATCTCCCTGGCGAGGTCTGAGAATTAAATTGATATGTGGACCATTAAAAGAAGAAAAGTGAATGCCATATGAGAATCTTCATAAGCAAACAAAGACCCAGAATCGAGCATTTAGGTACCGAATTGGAATTGTAGCAAAGTAAGATGCAATTCCCTGTAGGAGAGGGTTCCTTTTCTTCTGGTGTACCAAGGGCATCTTTCACTTGGGGACCTTTATGTCCTGTCTGGGGGAAGCAAAGGGGTGACCAGAAAGCCCTTCTTGCAGCAGTTGTTCCTAAAGCTCCTTGGGCTCAGAATATTCCTTCTGCCGAAGGACATTCTCTGGCGCGTCCCTTTCTGCTACCTTCAGTCAGGCGTCAGGTGCTGCGAGGCATCTGGCTCCTGTCCAAGGCGAGGAGAGAGAGAGAGAGAGGGAGGCCTGTCCTTCAGTCATCCTACGGGGCCGGTGTCACAGGAAAGCAGGGAGCTGAAACGCCAAAGCCCAGCCCTTGTGTTCTGATGAAAGAAAATTTAAAGTCAGACACCAAAAGCCATGCAAGATGAAAAAGTCATTATAGATGAAAGTGAGGTAAAAATCAAGTAAAGAAAAGTGAGGCTTCAGCAGAAAGCACTCTCAAGGGAGAAAGTGGGTCATCTCCAAGCAGAGAGTGACAAAGGAGACAACGCTGTCCCCAATTTTATGACTGTTTGATGTTTACCAGGAGAACCGGGGACCGCCTTCTGCACTCTTGGCCAATCAGGTGTTCAACTCCTCCCTCTCGGCAGGCAGTGGAGTTTTTGACCTTAGTTGGTCCCCTCTGGAGCTGCTACGGTGGCCATCCTATTCAGGGGGGCCTCGTCTACAAGTCACCCCATGTTAATGTGGATGCTGGGGGTCAGTTGCTGGTCAGAAGTTCCCTTAGTGCACCTGACCTACTAAAGGAGTCTTCCTCCCAGAGGACTGGAGACACAGCCATAATTCCTAGCTTTACATCAACATCAATGGACCCTGTCAAAGTTAGTCCCATGAATCTTTTTCTCTTGGCACAGTTTCCAACTAGCTCCCTCGCTTCTGTTTATTTTCTACAAATTAACTAGCACCCTTTGCTTTTTCTTGTCTACTTTGGAAGTAGTTTAAAGAGAGACTCTAAAGTAATTTAGAGACCACCTGTGACCTTGCCTGCATTTCACTGCTCATTGCTAGCTACTACGGAACCCTGGGACAGTGGTTGGTAGGAAGAGTTTAAAAAGAACATACAGACGAAGGGGGTGCTTCAGAAAGGAGACACTGGATGAGCAGAGTTTCAGAGGAATTGCCGCAGGGAGAGAGGAAGTAGGTCTAGGCCATGCAGGGACCACCTAGGGATGTGAGCCGGTCATGGGTGAGATGGATCCAGAGAAGGCGAACATCCAGGGTGGCTGGAATGGGCCCCAGGATACCAAGGCCGGGCAGAGCCTCTGAGCAGGCTGCAGACTCAAGTTCAGACTTGTCCCCAGCTCTGGTAATGAAGAAGGTGTCACAAATTTTGAATAGGACACTGACAAGTTCAGTTACAAGTGTTTGCTGCGGATGTGGCTCCCACTAAAACAGGAAGGCCACCCGGGGAAGAGCACGAACCACCATTATTAAGAGATTCCTTGAAGTCCAGGTGGGCTGTTAGAGTCTGTAAACAAGTCAAAATAACACCTGGCATTTAGCCAGGGGAATGTTAAGAGTTCATAAACAAGTCTGGATGGTGCCTGGCAAAATGCCAGAGGGAGTGGTTTGAGAAGTAACAAAAGCGAGCCATTAAGTGTGGAGATTCCTGATTGGTTGACTGCTGTATCTAGTTTATGCTAATTAGATAAGCTGTGTGGAATGTATAAATACTGCTCCTGTCCTGCAATAAACGGCTTCCACTCCTGCTCTATCAACGTACACAAGTTGTTCGTCACCCCCCCCCCTTATTCTGATGCAGCCGGACTCCGGCAGTGGGCGTCCACGGGAGGTGGAGGGCAGGAGCAGACAGCATGGAGGGAGAGGATGTCAGGGACAGCAAGAACGCCACAGCAGGTACACGGAGTACTTCAGCCACCGGCAGCCTGGGGGGGGGGGGGCGTGTTGTTTGTTTTTAATAAATCTTCTGGTCCTTTGCAAAAGTTGCTAGAGGTGATTTTCACTTCAAACGGATTCTCTGTATCAGCTTTCTCCAATGTGGGGCGGGGAGAAGGCGTCATCCAACCAGACTGATGTAACCACTGCATGACACTGAAAAGGAATTAGCCCTGAAATGGAACAGGAAAGGCAGGCGGCAGAGTCATGTTTCTCATCTGTTCACATAAGGAAGCATGATTACGTGGGAAGGTACAGCACTTCTTGGGGTCCACTGATCAGCGGGGGAGTTGGAGACATCAGGCCACGCTAGAAACTCCTTTCCTATGGTGATGCTATTGTTAGCGTTGTTGTTTTAAATCGGCATATGTACATCCCCAAAGTGAAAAGTATGTAACTAAAAGAAATACATAGAATAGGGTGATATTTTCCTTTAATTATCTACACGTTTATGAAAGAGCCATTTTTTTAAAAAATGGGACCATTGTTAAAACATGGAGACAATCCTCTCTCTCTCCGTGGGCTTAGATTCTGTGCACAGAATTCAGGTACAGCAGGAGGATGGCGGAACCCTCAGGCCTCAGAAATTTAGACACAGCAGAGACACCAAGAAAGCACGGGCTAAAGAGTCGGGGCTTCCGCAGACATCACCCCGTGCAGTCTGTCTGTCTTCTCTCCAGCTAGAGGTTCCTATCGGGTGCTCGTAAGACCTTCAGAGGATTTTTTGTACCCTGGGTCTGGGTTCTTTCAATTGCAGGGGTTAATCTACTCATCCAGCTGGATGGTCATTCTGACGGACATCTCCTTGGGCAGTCACAGCCCAGAAGAGGCCAACGCCTGAGTGGGGGTGACAGCCTGTGCTCACCGCCCCCTTTTCTTGGTCTATAGGCAGAAATTCCACTTCAGGACCCCTGGACCGGGAGATTGAGGAGAGCTGTATTTGGAACAATCCAGAGTGTTATAACCTTTGTTCTTGATCCCCCAGGGGAAATCTCGTAGGCTGGCCCACTCTTACTGCCCCTCCATTGGGGAGGACAAGGTGGTGTCTCAGAATAAAGAGCCACCCACACTGTTGGAGTTCTGTGCCCAGGGACAGGTGAGGTGACAGGTGACTTTTGGTCTTTGATTTCCCACCTGTCAAAGCAGCCCTGAACAATTACCTGTCCCTCCCACAGCAGCATGAAATCACCATGTGCCGAGAAGCTCAAAGCACCCACAAACCCTCCACGACAGGGGCTGGAACATTGGCCCATCTTGGCATTTTTCTTCTTTGAGTTAGGGAACCATGATTTTGAAACTAAAATAGTTTTTATTGCTTATGTAATTGTCTCGAAACGTTTGCACGTTGAAATAAAAGCGAGCAGAAGTTCCCTTATTTATACATTCATTCAGTTCCACCCATTATAACCCTGCTGGAGGACGGCATGCTTTGGACCGCAGAGAGCAGGGGTCAGCACACTTCTTTTCTGTAAAGGGCCTGACAATCAATATTTTAAGCTGGTGGTCTATGCAGTCTGCTTCTGAACTGTGCCGTGGGAGCGTGAAAGCAACTGTAGACAATACCGTCATCCTTCCATGTTATGCTTTGGATCTGAAATGTTCTCCCAAAAAACCCACGTGTTGAAGACCTGGTCCCCAGCTGGTGGTGCTATTAGAAGGTGGCGGACACCATAGGAGGTGATACCTGTTGGGAGGAAGCAGGTTCCTGGGGGCCTGTCTTTGCATGGTGTATCCTGTCCCTGGTCCCTTCCTCCCCACCCCCACCCCTGCATCCTGGTGCGTAGAGGTGAGCAGCGTTCCTTGGCCACTTACTTTGCCATTATGGGCCACCTCACTCACTGAGGCCCAAACGCTACTGAGCCAGGAGACCACGGACTGAATGAAACTCTGAAATTGTGAGCCAAGATCAATCTTTCCTCCCTTTAGGTCCCTTTAGGTACTTGTTCTCAGCCTTGGAAAACTGACTAGTGCACTCAGTATCCATGAGGAACTGGTACCCAGACACCCCTGGATACCAACATCTGTGAATGCTCAAGCCCACTGTATAAAACACTGGAGCATTTACATAGAACCTATGCACATTCTGCCTCCCACCTCCCCTAAATCATCTCTAGGTTACTTACAATACCTTAATACAATGTGAATGCCGTGTAAGTAGAATTATACTGTGTTTTTAAGGAATTATGACAGGAAAATGAACTGTTCATGTTGAGCATAGACACAGCCATCATAGGCCTAACTACAGTTTTGATCCCAGGTTGGTGGAATCAGAGGATGCTGACCTTGGGGCACACATTTGTACAAGAGCAGGTGTGACCATGTCACAATGAACTTCATTCCTCAACACAGAAATTTGAATATCATAGGATGTTCATGTGCCCCTAAGTGTTCTTTCTATTGATTCCCCTGCAACTCTTTAGAAATGTCAATGTTCTCTTTGCAGGTCAACATGCCGGATTTGGCCCACAGGACACAGTTTGCCACCTCTGGTTTAGAGTTTTGGTACCAGGAGTTAATTATAACTTCTTCACAGCTTCAACGTCCCTGTGGCCTAAGACTTCTAAACTTGTATCAGGACCCAGTCTTAGGGACACCTTCATAGCAAAGGGTTCATAGTATTAGACCAGGATGCAAGAAAAGACCACTGACTCCAATTAAAATCAAATTAAAGCAAGCCTATTATTTCGACCCGCCAGGCTGCCTCTCCCACCCAAAACCACGGGAACAAGACAGCACCACAGCTTTCTTGCAGCCCATCTTTATAGCCCAGAAAGTTATGAAAAACCAGCCTCTACCTCAGAGCAAAGCCTGTCCAAGGAAGGGGGCGTGGCCCTTGTCTTGGAAAGACCCACAGAGCACTCCTAGGCACATACCCACCCTGCTGAGTTGTTTATCTACAAATAACAGGAGAGGTCTGCTGCACCAGGTGTCCCTGACTCAGTCAGGCTAGGTGGGAACCCATAGCAACCCCCTAGCAGCCACCAATCAGCATGAGACAGGGAAATACCTGGGATGCCAGATGACCCCCCAGTAGTTTATGGAGGTTGATAATGTGTTGGGAAACCATGTAGTTCAGCACGTACACCCCTCTTGGCTTAAACCAGTCAGTTCAAATGAATCCCCCTCTTGTAGTAACCAATCACCCCTACCCAACTTGTTCCCGCCAGTGAATGTGCTAATCATGTTTTAGAGTTGTTTTATGACTTTCCCGTGGTGTGTGATGATTTGCTAAGAGATGCTATGATGTATGTGAAGTCCCTGCCTTCTCCAAAGAGTGTATAAAACTGCTGCAAACCCTGGGCTCGGGGCCTCTCAGCGTCACCAGTTGCTGTGTGTGCGCGGAGGACCGAGCTAGCTCGCAATAAACACCTCTTTGCTGCTTACATAGATCTTGGTCTCTGGTGGTCTTTTGGGGGTCCCAAATTCGAACATAACAATTACACAAAGGGGGGTTACAGATAACAAAACTCTGACGAGCGTAACATTTTTGCTGGCCCCGGCATCAGAATTTATGAAGGTCACTAGAGCCTCAGAGAGGGTCATTATCTGGCCAGGGAAGGCCAAGATTTGTGAGACCTCACTGAAGTTTCAGAGAGGGCTGCTATCTGGTCAGAGAGCCAGGCATGGGTGAGTTCAAGGCACGGGCAGGCATTCCAAGCTGGTTCAGAATTTGCAGTCATTTATAGTAAAGCCAAAATTAGCTTTTCATGGCTTTGTGGCGAGATGGCTCCCAATTTTAAGAGAAAATCAGGTTGGGTCTATCAGTCGCTCAGCTGTCTAAAGATTCATGCTTAATGACTAGCTCTTTGCCTTCCTCTGTCCTATGAGGTCTGTGCTGGGGTCCCCGGGCTCATTAGGGTCACTGTGTCCTACAAGGACCCCAGAGCCTGGCAGGGTGGCCACTCTGAGCATGTTGAGTTACTAACTGCCAAGCCCACTTCTGTCCTTGTGATATGGCATGTCTGCTTGACCTCTGTAGGCTCTCCAGGAGACACTGAGAAGTAATCTCGAGGTTCCTCTAGATTTAGCCTCAGAGTTTTAAAGACAAAGTTGCTTCTGTTACTAAAAATGGCTGCCTCATTGTCCCCTGTGTGTGACTACCCACACATCAAGGAATTGGCTGATGTAACGGTGGGGATTGGCAATTCTGAAACCTGTAGGGTAGGTTGGCAGGCTGGAAATTCAGGCAGGATTTTTTTTTTTCAATCTAGAGTGGAATTCCTTCTTATCCAGAAGACCTCAGTTTTTACTCTCAGGACCTTCAGCTGAGTGGACAAGGCCCACCCACATTATTGCTTTACTCAAAGTCCACTGATTGTAGACATTAGCCACGTTCCCCCCATTCATTCATAGCAACATTTATATTGGGGTTTGACCCAACAACTGGGCCATCGCTTGGTCAAGTGACACATAAAATTGATGATTGTGCCCAAACCCAAAGCACTGAGCAAAACAGGGACATAGTGGCAGTGTCCCTGGGATGAAAACCAAGTGCCTTTATTTCTGTCAGGAGTTTCTCCTCTCTATTGACCTGAGCTGAAGGGAAGGAATTTATTTAATAAGTGTGTTTGGAATAGCACATGCACCATCAGTGGATTTTCCAGTTCATCTGTCCTGCCAACCCTGAGCAGCAAGTTGGCTTCCCAGAGATCCAGTCCTGCTCCTGAGGAACGCACCTATATTAGTCACTTTAATGATGCAAATGAGATGCCACCCCCCACTCCCCTTAAGTAGCATCCACACACCAGTGAGGAACACGGGGCTGGGCAGGGTTCCGATGCAGGGTACCACGTTCTGGGTGTGTGGCTATAATAGATGGCCACCAAAGCCCTCACAGTCTCATCACTGACCACACAGGCAGCCATCAGAACCAGCCACGGGAACCAGGGAGAGATGCCTCTTCTTCCTGCGCAGTCCCTCCAGAATCCCGCCCGCCCCCCCCCCCCCAAAAAAAGAGAGCACATCAGCATGCAGGCTGCAGGAAGTGCATAGCTTCTCTCCTTTGCAGCAGAGCAGGAACTGAATTTGCATCTGAGAAGCAACCCAGGGATAACTGGCCTGGGGGGGGGGGGGGGGGGGGCGGGGGGATGAAGGAGAGGTGAAGAGAGACAGGGAAGCCAGCAGTTTCCGCCATACTGCTGCCACCTGGCGGCAGCATGCGCAAAGTGCAAATCCTTTTCTTTTCGTGCATTTTTAGTTAACAAGCCGAAAACCTCCTGAGTTCCAGCAAATGCTGGTCTCTAAAAGTACAGGGGAGAAAGCAGCAGCAGCGAACTCAGAGGTCACAGAGCCACAGGTGCCCCCAACGACCCTTTCTTTGTTGCCTGTGCATGCCCTGGTATGCTCTCAAGGCTACTGCCACTGTGTCGGAAAGAGGCCAGTGGAACCGGTGATTTCTTCAGAGTTCCTTGGATTGTCCCTCCCTTCCAAGGAGGGACACTGTACCCCAAACTGAGAAGTCAGTAGCAGAAGTTTATTGTCTCCTTTCTGGAGGCTGGAAATCGGATCCGGGTGATGGCAGGGTTGGTCCCTGGGTGGGGGGAATCTGTTCCTGCCTCACTCTTACCTCCTGGTGGTCACTGGCAATCTTTAGCAGTCCTCTACTGGTAACACATCACCCTGGTCTCCACTTTCATGTTCATAGGAAGTTGTGTGTGTGTGGTGTGTGTGTGTGTGTGTGTGTGTACAAATGTCCTCTTATTTTGGAGGGGGTACCCAGGAACCCAGGATTAAACCCAGGGGCACTCAATCACTGAGCCACATCCCCCCCCCCCCCCATTTTGTATGTTTATCTGGAGACAGGGTCTCCCTGAGTTGCTTAGTGTCTCACTTTTGCTGAGACTGACTTTGAACTCGTGATCCTCCTGTCTCAGCCTCCCGAGCCACTGTGACTATAGGCATGCACCACTATGCTGGCCAAATGTCCTTCTTTTATAAGAATGCCAGTCGTATTGGATTAGGGACCACAACTTAAGTAATCACACCTGCAACTACCTTATTTCCAAATAAGGTGGCATTCTGAGGTACTGGGGGTTAGGATTTCAACTTATGAATGGGGTGGTGACAACACAAACTCATTCCACCATCCTCTTCTCATTGCAGGCTGTTTATCAGCAGGTGTTCATCAAACGCTGAGCTCCTGTGACAGCAGGAGCACATCAAGCAGGGACCATGTGTCAGCACCATGCTGGACGATGCACACAGCATGCCATGGTCTCCGTGCTCACAGTGCTTTGTGGGAAACACAAGCAAACATTCAGTTATTACAGATTATGTTGTGTACTATGAGGGCCTGAGCATAAGGTGGCATCTGGGGGTACTAGCAGGGGTGTCTCACATGGGTTTGGGGATGATTAGGGGAGAACATTCCAGAAAGAAGAGCAGGTGCAGAGCCTGAAGCTTTGGAGGGAAATGGTGTGCACAAGGTGAGCCATGAGCTCGGAAAGTTGGGAGGGAGAGTCAAGAGGCCTAGAGACATTCAGGCAGAGTCTTCTAAGGCAAACTGAGGAGTTGGACCCCATCCTGCAGACAGAAGGACCCGGAGATCCTCAACGGAGAAGTGGATTCAGAAACAAGCTGAATACTCATGGGTTCAACGAAGAATGGATTAGAGTCACGACTGAAGTAGGACAGTGCAGGAAGCCAGACTGAGCTAAGAGTGACCAGATTATGAACAGGGTAGAGGGGATGGAGGGAAGCAGGTAAGTCTGAGAAGGAGAATATGAGAAAACAGGGTCGATTGGATGCCCCAGTCTAGGGAAGAGAGAGAGCATCACAGAACCTTCCAGAGACCTTGCTTGAACTGGAGGTGCCAGATGGAGGTTGTCAATGAAAACTACAGTTCTTGCTTCTAAAGGAATGAGACAACTGAGACAAGTATAAGTGGTCAAGACCTACAAACATGGATTCAGGTGACCTTGAACAAAGTGCTCCAGCACTGAAGAGATTACATGATCTTTTTTAGTGACAGAAAGGGAAGTTGTAAATCAATGCAGTTACCAAGTACATTCGTGGGGGCATCAGGCAGGTGGTACGGCAGCGTGGGGAAATCTCTAGATAGGTTTCAGGTGTTGTCTTATAAAATTCATAGCTGCAGGGTTGGTGGGCTAGACATGTGCTGAGCTTAATGTGGCCTCTTCCCCTTAATCTCTGCTTCCTGACCACCGGGGACTGAGTGACACTCCTCCACCACACCCTTCCACCGTGAGTTCCACCACGAGTTCTTCCTCACTCAGAGACAGAGCAATGGAGTTGGCCAACCATGGGCTGACCCTCTAAAACTGTGAGCCAACATAAACTCTCCCTCTTTTAAGCTGTTCTTGCTGGGTGTTTTGGTCACAGCATCACAAAACTGACTAAAACAGACAAAAGTGGAAAGTAAATGGCTCTAAGGTTGCTAAAGTAGCCCAAAATGCTTTGGGTGCTTGACCTTTAGCATTTTGTCTCTCCACAATCACAAGGTCATGGCCAGCCAAGTTCAGTCTGCAGGACCTTCAATGTAGATGTGGCTTCTGTAGAGAACTTCCACTCACAAGGTAATGCTGTTTGTTGACATAAAATAGAGCAGGAGGGTCAGGTTGGGATGGGTAAAGAACAAGTCCTCTAAATCCAATTTAGATAATAGATTGATAATTTATCATATGTTTGGCTTCCTGTCTCTGGCACAAAACGTTTGCAGTGTTTCGTTTTCTTGTGAGACTTCTTTAAGAATAAACACTTCCATAGCTTATAACCTTAATTATAGCCTTAATAAATTATTAGAAAACATGTCATTTAAAAGCAATAATGTAAGTATATGAAGGGATTTTGAGGGCTGTATATATTATGGTAAGAAGCACACACTTGAAATAATGATATTAGTAAAGTAATTTAGTCCCTCTTGAGATAACCAACCATTTGGCTGTTAGATTTTAATTTTTTTATTAGCAAATAAAAATTATATATATTTATGGTGTTTGCATTGTGGAATGACTAATTAACATATCCATTAAATAGCATATTTACAATTTTGTGTGTGTGGTGAGAACACATAAAATCTACTCTCTTTATAATTTTCAAGTATACACTGCTTTGATATTAACTATAATCACCATGTTGCACAATAGATCTCTGGAAGTGAAATTGGAATCATTCAGTGACCATCTTCCCATCCCAAGCCCCTATCTTCTGGTAACCACTTCCACTCTGTGCTTCTATTAGTTCAACTTTTTTGAACTCCCTATATAAGTGAGATCATGCAGTATTTGTCTCTCCATGCCTGGATTATTTCGCTTAGCATAATATCCTTCAGGTTCATCCATGTTGTTCCAAATGGCAGGAATTCCCTGATATGTATATACCACACTTTCTTTATTAATTCATCCACTGTTGGGTTGATTTCACATCTTGGCTACTGTGAACAGTGCTGTAATAGGGACTGCAATGTCTTTTCAACACGACTTCATTTCCTTTGCATGGCTACCCACTATTGAGACAGCTGGATCATTTAGTAGTTCTATTTCTAATTTTTGAAGCACCTCCAAAAGATATTCCCCAACATACATTCCCACCAACAGCATGAAAGTGTTCCCTTTTCTCCATATTATTCTCCTAGCCAGCAATTATTTTTCCATTTTATTATAAATTTATTATCGCCAGTCCAGATAAGTGCGTTGATATTTCATGGTGGCTGATTTGCTTTCCTCTAAAGGTTAGTGATATTGGATAAATTTTTTCCTACACTCTAAATTTGATTTATTTTTGCATCTCTCATGCAACCCTTGCCCAAGACTTGCTGGCAGTGGGGGCTCTATTGATCCAACAAGTGAATACAAAGAAAGATGCTACATGGTGAGGGCAATGGAATAATTCAAACCTCTGTTCTCAAAAAGAAGGGTGTTCTAAGGGGGTGGTGTGCAAAAATAAGACAATCAAACAAACAAAAACAACCAACTAGGGCTGAAACCTGAGGATGTAAGTGTCAGTGTGTGTGGTAAAGACCACGGCACAGCAGGGAGCATTGTGGGCTGGAGTCCTTGGGACACTTCACACAAGAGGAGCAACTTAGGGGAGGGATTGGATTTGGGTGGGTGGGAAGGTATGGTGGATGCAGGAAGCAAGCCTAGGAGGGGAGGGCAGCAGAAGGCATGGTAGGTGGAGCAGACGGCTTCTCTGTGTTACCACTGCCTTCTTCCAGACACTCCTTCATTGTTAAGGTCTGTAAACAAGTCAGGATGGCGCCTGGAAAATGTTAGAGTCTGTAAACAAGTCTGGATGGCGCCTGGCATTTTGCCAGAGGGAGTGGTTTATGAAGTAACGCCAGCGAGCCATTAAGTGTGGAGATTCCTTATTGGTTGACTGCTGTATCTAGTTTATGTTAATTAGATAAGCTGTGTGGAATGTATATATACCCCTCCTGTCCTACAATAAACGGCTCCCACTCCTGCTGTATCAATGTACACAAGTTGTTACCACCCCCCCTTGTTATTTTGCTGCAGCCAGACTTCGGCAGATGGTGGCCCGTTACGGGGAGCCCCGGGACACTCGGGGTAAGTAACGAAAAAAAGCTGCCCGTCCATAGATAGGACGGGAGCAAATCTGCTCGTCCCTAGGCAGATAGGGCAAGAGGAAAAATGGCCATTTTGAGAAAATGGAGAAGATTGATACAGTATGTTTGTGTCTTGTTTTGTCTTGAAATGTTGTATTGTCTTTGTGATGAGACTATGGAAGGGGTGAGAAGTAAATTACTAAGGGAAGAAGGCACCCAAGTGGAACCAAGAGCAGTTAGGGCATGTGTTGATGGAAGCCCGGGAACTCTAGTCAGAAAGAAAAAGAAAGTTCAGAAGAAGAAGGATTATCAGGAAAAAAGTTGCAGCAAAAGGCTATTACTGAATACTTTTCGTTACCGGAGGGTGCGTGAATCCACGTGGCGGCTGCCACGTGCGCAAGCCGGTCATGGCGCAGCAAGGATTTTGCAAGCGGAGGCAGCCGGCTCTTCCCCACCCACCGCCCAGGGAGCGGGACACCACTGGGAGAGCCCAAATCCAAACCTGTGCCCGGAAACAGTTTGAGTCCTAGACACTCCCCAGGGCCATCTGGGGCTGCCCAGGACGCTACAGCCAGTGGAAGATGGCCTGCGTCCCTGAAGTTTGATGTTTCCAAGGCCAGTAACTACAATGGTTCTCCCACACCTGGAAGCTAATGAGTAATGAGCACTATATTAAGGCTTATTTCAAATGTAAAAAAAAAAACCTTGAGATAATGTTCTAAATTGTTCACAAGGTTGTTTTCTTAGTGAAATACTACAGGATTTTCTTTAGCCATCCGGAGTTCCTGCCTTCACCCCAGTGCCAGTGAAAACGAAAGTGGAAGAATTTCCAGTGTTGCCAGCGAGCCATTAAGTGTGGAGATTCCTTATTGGTTGACTGCTGTATCGAGTTTATGTTAATTAGATAAGCTGTGTGGAATGTATATATACCCCTCCTGTCCTACAATAAACGGCTCCCACTCCTGCTGTATCAACCTACACAAGTTATTCGTCACCCCCCGGTTATTTTGCTGCAGCCGGACTGCGGCACTTCATTGCAACCTTTCCAGCTGGACCTCTCCACAGGGTATCACTATTTTCCTAGCCTGGTACAGGAGGCCTAATGTGTGGTGGCAAGGTGCGTGGGGACAGAGAGCATTCTGTGGCCCCCTGATGAACTCTGAGCCTGTCACTCAGCCTCCGGGCTACACAAGTGCCTCTCAGCGTTTTCCCATTAGGTGAGACAGGAAGGTCACGGTGGGCTGGAGTTGGGTAGGTTCTGGAAAACAGCAGGCCTTGAAGCACAACGGGGTTTTGCTCCCATCTTCAGTGTGAGAACCTAGTAGAGCTCCCTGAACCAAAACTCACAAAAGTAGAGGGGCCTTCTTGAAGACGGGTTCCCCTGGGAGTTCTCGTCTCTCAAATGTGTCCACAGTGAGCCTCCAGAAGTTTCCACTCCAGAGAAATGTGAGTCCCTCTATCCACCTGACTTCTTCCAATTTGGGGAGTGGTATTTGCCTGCAACCGCAGTTCTCTGATGCATTTAAGATGTGTTGATCCATGGTTGGTTTGGCTTTGCTGTTGTGGCTGCTAAGTGGTCATTCTCAAGCTCCCTATATGCTGGATTGGACCTCATAGTTTAAAATCAGCACCGTGTTCTGCAAAACATGAGTTCTGTAGATGTCACTAGCATTCAACGACATAACGGTCCTGTACTCAAATAGCTTTGAGAAATTCCCGGTTGATTAACAGCAGGTCATTTCTGTGCCTCTATGATACTGGTTTGCTTTTACTTTCTAGGACTATAGGTTGCTGTGTTGCCCTAGTTTATTTTGCCATGAAATTCTTTTAGGAAAAAAAAATATTCCATAAAACTACCTTTCTCAAAAAAAAAAAAAAAGTGTGTGGGGGGGGAATGCTGTCTCATTTTTTTTTTAAAGAGAGAGTGAGAGAGAAAGAGAGAATTTTTTAATATTTATTTTTTAGTTTTCGGCGGACACAACATCTTTATTTGTATGTGGTGCTGAGGCTCGAACCCAGGCCTCACGCATGCCAGGCGAGCGCGCTACAGCTTGAGCCACATCCCCAGCCCTCATCTTCTTTTTTATTCTGATATTTTTTGATATTTTTTATTAGAGCATTATATTTATATATAGTACTTGGGTTAATTTTGACAAAATAATACACAGAAGGAATTTTATTTCAATCCCCAATCCCTCTTTTCCTCCCCTCCCCCCTACCCCTATTGATCTTCCTTTCAGTCTTTATTTATTTTCAATTTTCTGCATACACATAAAGGGGACATTCTTCTGGTACATTTATGGATAGACATAACAAGGTTTTGTTTAATTCATTCCATATTCCCCCCTTTCCCTCCCTTTCTGCCCTCACTCTTGTTCTCCTCCTTCTACTCCATTGATCTTCCCTCTCTCCTTATGAGATGGGCATCTGGGTGGATTCCATAATTTGGTTATCGTGAATCGTGCTGATATAAACCTTGAAGTGGCCAGGCATGGTGGCGTATGCCTGCGATCCCAGCAACTCAGAAGGCTAAAGCCGGAGGATCTCAAGTTCAAAGACAGCCCCAGGGACTTATCAAGGGCCTAAGCAACTTAGAGAGATCATATCTCAAAATGAAAAAGGAACAAAAAAAGCCTGGGGATGTGGCTTAGAGGTTAAGTGCCCCTGGGTTCAATCCCTGGTACAAAACAAACAAAACTTTGTAATGACTATCACTATAGTATGCTGATAAATACCGGTGAGTGAGACAGTTGGGTCATGTGGTGGTTTTTTGAAGTATCTCCGTACTCTTTTCCATAGTGGTTGTACTGATTTGCAGTCCTACCAGCAATGTATGAGTGTACATTTTTTTCCCACATCCTCACCAGCATTTACTATTGTTCATGTTCTTGATACTTGCCATTCTGATTAGTGTGAGATGATAATCTCAGACTAGTTTTGATTTGCATTTCCCTAATTGCTAATGAGGTTGAACATTGTTTTCATATATTTGTTGGCCATTTGTATTTCTTCCTTTAAGAAATATCTATCTAGTTCATTTGCCCATTTATTGAGTTATTTGGGTTTTTTGGTGTTATTTCAAGTTCTTTATATGTTCTGGATATAAATCCTCTGTCAGAAGTCATAAAGTGTCCATATATGTTTGGGTCTGTGTCTGGGTTTTTTCCCTCTCTTCCAGTGTTGATCTTTACATCGTATCACATTGTCTTAATTAATTGATTATAGGTCTTCATATCCGGTAGTGTATATCATTCAACTTTCTAAATATTTATTTCCTATTTATTTACATAAATTTTAAATTTTCACACACACACACACACACACACACACACACCCTGCTGAAATTGCAGTGCATTAAATCTATAAATCTGGGCAGAATTGATGTCTTTAGAAAATGAGATTCCTATCCATGAATATGGTATGGACTGCCATTTAACTAGGTCTTCTTCAACTTCTATTATAGGTGTATATGTGAATGTGTGTGTGTGTGTGTTTATTGGTATAATTTTGGAAATATGTTTTTTATGCAGTTGTAATATAGTTGTTTTAAAATATGTGTCTTCTAATTGTTTAGTGCTGGTACACATAAGTAAATTAATTCTTTTTATTGACCTTATATAGAGCAGTTTTCCCAAACTCACTCATAAATTTGCTAGTTTGTCTACAGAATTTTTAGAACTTATTCACAAAATGTATTCTCTGGATAAAATAAATTTTATATCTTTGCTTGCAGTGCTTATACTTTTTTTCCCTTCAATCAGCAATGACTAGGAAATTCACAACAATCATGAGTAACTTTCTTTTCTGGACTGGGGATTGAACCCAGGGACACTTTACCACTGAGCTACATTCTCAACCTTTTTTAATTTTTATTTTGAGAAAGGGCCATATTGAGTTGCTGAGGCTGGCTTCAAACTTGGAATTCTCCTGCTTCAGCCTCCCTAGTTGCTGGGATTACAGACTTGCACCACTGCACCCAGTTTGAATAGGATTTTTGATAGCAGGAAGCTAATCATTTCTCAATATTAAATCAATATTTTACTCTTAAAAAAATGATTGTTCTTTAAGTATTTGAATGCATGTTATACATTTTATTTGGGTTAAGGTAATTTAATTCTAAACTTTTTAAGAATTTTAAAAGATAATAAATGGACATTTATTTTATTAAAAACTTGTTAGTTTTTTTGTTTGTTTCTAAACAAACCTACATTTTGAAAATAAAACTCTGAGGTGAATACTTAAGTTATTCTTAGCCTTTCTTCTTTTCCAAAATAGTCCTTTAAATCTGTGTTATTTCCCTCTAACTTAGGTATTAGCTAAATCTCGCAAGTATTGATATATTTTCATTTCTTATTAATTTCAAAATACTTTGTTTTTTAACTGTGATTTTGCATTTACCTGTGGTTTATATTGAATTGTATTGCTTAATTCCCAAACAGGGAGAATTTTCCAATTATTTTGATTTTGAGTTATACTGATTTTGGATAATGTATTTATTATATATACATATATGTATATATATATACATTTTTGTCAATAAGTATATACAATTGATTAGAATACATATACTAATAAGTATACATACATATATATGTATATATATATATGAAAATATGTTCAATTGATATTTAGGCAATTTACTAGTAAAAAATGTTTTAGTTTGGATTTTTATTCTGTCTTCCTTTGAAGGGAAATTCCCCTAGATAAAAGAGCTCTGTTCTGGAAGTTACTTTCTTTCAGCATTTTGAAGTCATTGTCTTCTGGCTTCCATTATTTCTGTTAAGAAGTCACCTCCCATCCTTGCTGCTCCTTTGAAGAAACTATGCAAATTTTCTTTTGGATACTTTGATTTTTCAACTTTTCTTATAGCATTTTTATGTGATAGTTCATGCATGCTTTTTTAAAAAATATTTTTTATCTGCTTTAATTAGTTATCCATGATAGTAGAATGCATTTATGCACTTTGATATATCATACATAGATGGGATATAATTTCTCATTATTCTGAGTGTATATATTACAGAAGCATATTGGTCATGAAGTCACATACATACATACAGTAATAATGTCTGTTTCATTCTACTATCTTTTCTATCCCCACATTCCCTCCCCTTCACTCCTATTACTTCCCTCTACCTAATCTAAGGTAACGCTATTCTTCCCTAGTGCCCTCCCACCTTATTGTGAATTAGCATCAGCATATTAGAGAAAACATTTGGCCTTTGGTTTTGTGTGATTGGCTTATTTCACTTGGCATGATATTCTCCAACTCCAACCATCTATTGGCAAATGCCGTAATTTTACTCTTCTTTAAAACTGAGTAATATTCCACTGAGTATATATACCACATATTTTTTTATCCATTCATCTATTGAGGGACACCTAGGTTGGTTCCATAGTCAAGCTATTGTGAATTGAGATGCTGTAAACATTGATGTTGCTGCATCACTATAGTATGCTAATTTTAAGTCCTTTGGGTATAAACCAAGGAGTGGGATAGCCAGGTCAAATGGTGGTTCCATTCCTAGTTTTCTGAGGAATCTCCACACTGCTTTCCATAGTGGTTGCACCAATTTGCAGTCCCACCGGCAGTGTATGAGTGTACCTTTTTCACCACATTCTCACCAACATTTGTTGTTGCCTGTACTCTTGATGATTGCCATTCTGACAGGAGTGAGATGAAATCTGAGAGTAGTTTTAATTTGCATTTCTCTAATTGCTAGAGATGTTGAACAGTTTTTCATATATTTGTTCATCAATTGTATTTCTTCTTTCATGAAGTGTCTCTGTTCAGTTCCTTAGCCCATTTATTGATTGGGTTATTTGTCTCTTTTGGTGTTAAATTTTTGAGTTCTTTATATATCCTAGAGATTAGTACTTTATCAGAAGTGCATGTGGTGAAGATTTTCTTCCAATCATCTGTAGGCTCCCTCCTCACTTTATTGTTTCCTTTGCTGAGAAAAAGCTTTTCAATTTGAATCCATCCCATTTATTAATTCTTGATTTTATTTCTTTGCTTTAGGAGTCTTGTTAAGGAAGTCAGTTCCTAGGCTGACATGGTGAAGATTTGGGCCCGTTTTTTCTTCTATTAGGCATAGGGTCTCTGTTCTAGTGCCTAAGTCTTTGATCTACTTTGAGTTGATTTTTGTGCAGGGTGAGAGATAGAGGTTTAATTTCATTTTGCTACATATGGATTTCCAGTTTTGCCAGCACCATTTGTTGAATAGGCTATCTTTTCTCCAGTGAATGTTTTTTTCACCTTTGTCTAGTATGACATAACCACATTTAACCATGTTTTTGTTACTATAGCTTTGTAGTATAGTTTAAGGTCTGGTATTACGATGCCTCCTGCTTCACTTTTCTTGCTAAAGATTGCTTTGGCTTTTCTGGGTCTCTTATTTTTTCAAATAAATTTCATGATTGCTTCTTTTATTTTTATAAAGAATCTCATTGGGATTTTAATAGCAATTGCATTAAATCTGTATAACACTTTTGGTAGTATGGCCCTTTTGACAATATTAGTCCTGCCTATTCAGGGGCATGGGTGATCTTTCCATCTTCTGAGGTCTTCTTCAATTTCTTTCTTTAGTATTCTGTAGTTTTCATTGTAGAGGTCTTTCACCTCTTTTGTTAGATTAATTCCCAGGTGTTTTTTTTTTTTGAGGCTATTGTGAGTGGGTTAGTTTTCCTAATTTCTCTTTCAGTGGATTCATTGCTGATGTATAGGAATGCATTTGACTTATGGGTGTTGATTTTATATCCTGCTACTTTGCAGAATTCATTTATTAGTTCTAGAGGTTTTCTGGTGGAGTTTTTTTGATCTTCTAGATATAGAATCATGTCATCAGCAAATAGTGATAGTTTAAGTTCTTCTTTACCCATTTGTATCCCTTTAATTTCTTTCTTTTGTCTACTTTCTCTGGCTAGAGTTTCAAGGATGATGTCGAATAGAAGTGGTGAAAGAGGACATTCTTGTCTTGTTCCAGTTTTAGCAGGAATGCTTTCAAGTTTTCTCCATTTAGAATGATGCTGGCCTTGAGTTTAGCATATATAGCTTTTACAACATTGAGGTATGTTCCTACTATCCCTAGATTTCTAGTGTTTTGAACATGAAGGTGAGCTGTAATTTTTCAAGTGCGTTTTCTGCATCTATTGAGACGATCATATGATTCTTGCTTAGTCTATTAATATGATGTGTTACATTTATTGATTTTTGTATGTTGAACCAACCCTGCATCCCTTGGATGAATCCCACTTGATCGTGGTATACTATCTTTTTAATATGTTTTTGTATGTGATTTGCCAGAACTTTATTGAGAATTTTTGCATCTATGTTCATCAGGGATATTAGTCTAAAGTTTTTTTCCTTGATGTGTCTCTGTCTGGTTTTGATATCAGGGTGATATTAGCCTCATAGAATGAGTTTGGGAGGGTTCCCTCCTTTTCAATTTCATGGAATACTTTGAGGAGTATTGATGTTAATTATTCTTTGAAAGTCTTGTAGAACGTGGCTGAGAATTCATCTGGTCCTGGCTTTTCTTGGATCATAGGTTTTGATAACATTTTCTATTTCATTACTTGAAATTGATCTGTTTAAATTATGTATGACCTCCTCATTCAGTTTGGGTAGGTCATATGTCTCTAGAAATTTGACCATGTCTTCAATATTTTCTATTTTATTAGAGTATAAATTTTCAAAATAGTTTCTAATTATCTTCTGAATTTCAGACGTGTCCGTTGTGATATTTCCTTCTTCATCTTGTATTATAGTAATTTGGGTTTTCTCTCTTTTTCTATTCATTAGCATGGCCAGGGTTTATCTATTTTTTTTCAAAGAACCAACTTTTTGTCAATTTTTGCAAGTGTTTCTTTTGTTTCAATTTTATTAATTTCAGCTCTGATTTTAATTATTTCCTGTCTTCTTCTGATTTTGATGTTGATTTTTTCTAATTTTTCTAGGGCTTTGAGATGTAGTATTAGGTCACTTATTTGTTGACTTTTTATTCTTTTAATGAATGCACTCAATGCAATAAACTTTCCTTTTACTATTGCCTTCATAGTGTCTCAGAGATTTTGATACGTTATATCAGTGTTCTCATTTACCTCTAAGAATTTTTTATTTTATCCTTGATTTCTTCTACTATCTATTCATCATTCAATTGTGTATTATTTAGTCTCTATTTGTTACAGTAACTTCTATTTTTTATTTTTTTCATTGATTTCTAATTTCATTCCATTGTGGTCTGATAGAATGCAGAGTATTATCTCTGTTTTTGTTTGTTTGTTTGTTTTGTTTTTTTTTTGTTTTTTGTATTTACTAAGAGTTGCTTTGTGACATAAGATATGGTCTATTTTAGACCAGGCGCCATGTACTGCTGAGAAGAAAGAATATTTGCTCATTAATGGATGAAATATTCCATATGTGTCTGTTAAGTCTAAATTATTGATTGTATTATTTAGTTATACAGTTTTCTTGTTTAGTTTTTGTTTGGAAGATCTGTTCAGTAGATAGAGAGGTGTGTTAAAGTCACCCAGTATTATTGTATTGTGGTCTATTTGACTCTTGAAATAGAGAAGGGTTTGTTTGATGTACATAGATGCTCCATTGTTTGGGGCATAAATATTTATAATTGTTATGTCCTGCTTATGTATACTTCCCTTAAGAAGTATGAAATGCCCTTCTTTGTCTCTTATTATTAACTTTGGTTTGAAGTCTACTTTGTCTGAAACAAGAATGGAAACCCCTGCTTGTTTACATAATCCATATGAGTGATAAGTTATTTCCATCCTTTCACCTTCAGCCTGTGGATGTTTTTGCCCATGAGGTGAGTCTGTTGAAGACAGCATATTGTTGGGTCTTTCTTTTAATTCAATCTGCCAGTCTGTGTCTTTTGATTGATGAGTTTAGGCCATTAACATTCAAGGTTATTATTGAGATATGATTTGTATTTCCTGTCATATTGATTTATTTCTGGTTTCTGATTTGTCTTAGTTTCTCATTTGGTTGAATGTCCCTTTAGTGTAGATCCTCCCTTTGCTGGTTTTCACTTCATCCTCATGGAGTATTTTGTTGAGAATGCCCTGTAGGCTTTCTAGTTGTGAATTATTTTAATTTTTGTTTACCATGGAATGTTTTAATTTCATCTTCATATCTGAAACTTAATTTTGCTGGGTATAAAATGCTTAGTTGGCATTTTTTTTTCTTTCAGAGCTTGAAATATATTATTCCAGGACCTCCTAGCTTTGAGAGTCTGGGCTGAGAAATCAGTTGAAATCTGAATTGTTTTCCCCCTATACATAATTTGATTTTTTTTTCCTCTCACAGACTTTAAGATTCTATCTTTATTCTGTGTTAGTCATTCTCACTATAATGTGTCTTGTTGTGGGTCTTCTGTAATTTTGTACTTTTGAGGTCCTATAAGCCTCTTGTATTTGATTTTCCATTCCATTCTTTAGGTTTGGGAAATTTTCTGCTATTATGTCATTGAAAAGATTTTTCCACTCCTCTGGTTTGTATCTCTGCTCCTTTATGTATTCTGATAACGCTTAAGTTTGGTGTTTTCATGTTATCCCATATTTCTTGGATGTTCTGTTCTTGGCTTCTATAATCTTCTCCATACATTTAACTCTGCTTTTAAGGTTATATATTTTGTCTTCATTGTCTGAGGTTCTGTCTTCTAAGTGGTCTAATCTGTTGGTGATGCATTGATTTACTGCTTCCTTCATTTTGAGGATTTCTGCTTTTTTTATGATCTCTAACTCTTTATTGAAGTGGTCTTTCACTTCCTGTATTTTTCTTTTATTTCACTCCTTTACACTATCCTCTACTTCACATATCAGCTTAACTATATACCATCTGAACTCCTTCTTGGACATTTCTTCTACTGTGTTATCAGTGGCTTCTGTTGGTGAAGCATGTTGGTTTGTTTTATCACCTTGCTTGGTGTTTTGTCTTTTTTTTAAAAAAAGATCCCCATCAGCTCTTTCTAGATTGCTTCAGCTTCATTCTCCCTTCTTTTGGGGATTCCAATATGTCACATGTTTAGAGCTTTTCACCTTGTGCTGTATACGTCTTAGACTACTTTCTATATATTCAGCTCATTTCCTTGAGAAATAACTGAGGTGCTTCAATCTCACCGTATTCAAATCATGTATACTTTAATTTACTTTCTTCTTCTAAGCACTTATATTCTGATCTTACTTTCATTATTTTTATTTTCAGCTCTAAAATATCAATTTGACTCACTTTTAGCTTGTGATAATTTTCTCCCACTCTTTGTTAAACTTATTGAACTTATTAATCACATTTTGTTTAAGTTTTCATTTGGGGCTGGGGTGTAGCTCAGTGGTGGACTGCTTGCCTAGCATGTATGAGGCCATAAGTTTCATCTCCAACTCTGCAAAAATATTTTTTAAGGTGAAGCTCTTATGTAATGATTCCAATATCTGGATCTGAAGAGGATCTATTTCTATTGTCTTTACATTTTCTTGATTGTTTTCATTTTTGCAAGCCCGATTATTTTTAATTGAATACTAGACACTGTATAAGAAAACCCACGGAGATAATTTGTGGATCTAGATGTTTAGTCTTCTACTAAAGAGAATCTGCATTGCTTTTGGTAGAAAAATATTACTTTATCTTTTAGAGATTAAGGTTATTCAGTCTGGGCTTGTAAAAAGTGGTTTCTCAAGCTTTTGTTGCCTGGTAGTTTGGTACTGTTTTAAAACTCCTGTTTTTGCTGAACCCAGGCCTTCTGGCTTCCTGGAACTATAAGGTTCTAATGGTTGGGTTGACTGTAAGAACAACCAAAGCTAGAACTTTTCCAAAAATTTGCATTTTAGAATACTATCTCTAAAATTTTATGGAAAGAAGCATCTATTTTCTTTTTCTACAGATGCATTTGAGCTGATGCGTTTAAAAAAGGAGTGGCATTTTTTACAAGAAAAGTGAAGGTTTTATAGAATCTGAAGAACTAATAGTATTTACTTGTGAGTTGATACTATTTATCCAATATTAGGGTAAACATATTATTCACCATCCAGATTAAGATATCTTTGGACTGAAAGGGGCATTAGGTCCACAGGACACACCAGCACAACAGACATAAGCTGGTGTTTCCCTTGGAAAAATAGAATATGTCATTACTGTACCTGTAGCCACAAATTTTAATAATTAGAGCAGAACTTCACTTTAACAAAAGCAGTAAATCTAGTCTACTTTAAGATCTAGTCCTATCAACGATTCACTAAGGAAAAACAGCTAATGATTTTCTCTTTACATGGAGGATATATTTTAATGGAAAAATATTCGAAAAAAAGGATTCTGAATTGTTATTTGAAGATTTCAGACAATTATAAAAAAGAATTTTAAAGAAACTTCAAGGCTGTCAAATGAAATTCAATGTTGAGACTGGGGTGAGGCCAGATGAACAAAAACATGTTAGTTTTATAGAATTAGAAAAAATTTTTAAGTAGAAACTTCTAAAACCCTAAAACTGAATTCTTGGTTTAATGCCTGAATTGATTCCAGTCCTCTGGCTTCACAAACTTACCCCCAGGCTCTGAGTACTTAGTAATACTATTTCACATTATGTTGTTTTATTGGGGAAAAACTCCAAGGTTTACCTAATTTACTTTTTTCCCCCTCTGATGTATGGAATCTAATTTACTTTTAAAGAAACGTTTCAAGTAACTGTATTCTAAACATTGCTATTGGAACCTTCTGTATGAATCGGGAAAAAAGCAGCAGATAAGGAGATGCCTTAGTGGTGAACCCTTTATAATTTACATGCTATAGATCTGCCATTTGTTCAGCTCAGTCACTTAGTGAAACTTTGGATCATAGGGTTTTTTTTGGGGGGGGGGGGGATGGGGTATCCGGCATTGAACTCAGGGGCACTCAACCATGGAGCCACATCCCCAGCCCTATTTTGGATTTATTTAGAGACAGGGTCTCCCTGAGTTGCTTAGCACCTCACTTTTGCTGAGGTTGGCTTTGAACCCCGACCCTCCTGCCTCAGCCTCCCAAGTTGCTGGGATCACAGGTGTGCACCACGGCCCCCAGCTGGATCATAGGGTTTTAAGAACTGATTTCCCATATAGGGACTCTGTACCACCAGAATCCAGGGCCTCTGTGGGTTTTAGTTTTTAAAGTTGCAGAGGCCCATCTTAGCCCTTTCAGTGACCTGCTCGCTTGCTGATTATTATAATAATACTGATGTTTGAGGACAGTTGTGACAGTGAGGAAGGAGGCGCCAAGATTTGGAAATGAGCTCCAGGACCTCGGGCTAGGGCTTCTGTCAGGAACAAGCAGAATTTCCCCAGCAGGGCAGTACCTGGGGCTCGGCTACACTCCTGCCTTGCTTCCAACTTCCCTCCATTTTTATTTTTCTGCTTGGGTTTTGCTTCTGCTTGGTGGGCGTTCCCCATCGATTTGACCCCTTCCTTTCTGCTCTGTGTTTCTGGGTGGCGGCTGCACGTGGAAGTCACCCACTTCTGCCTCGTGGCTCCAGGTTCTGCAGCCGGTCGGGTTCCTGGTTCCCCCAGCCCCAGGTGCCTGTGCAGATTCCACCGCTGAGCGGTGACGTCATACAGAGCCGGGATTCCAGCACCTTGCGCTGCCAGCCGGAAGCTGAGGTTGAAGCTATTCAGCAGACACAAACGTCCATGGGGAGAGGAGCAGGGGACAATCGTGTCCAACCTCGAGGTTCCGTCACCTTTTACAGAGAAAGTGTGGTCGTTAATGAGCATCCTGGGTATGAGCAAAGATGTGATTAGGTTTGCCTAATTCAATGAGTAATCATTTTAGCAACATTCCCATCAAGAACTTCAAAGAAGTATGCAACAAGATTCAGTTACCTGGAAGGCGGAAGGGTCACATACCCCAAATTTCACCATGTCATGATGACTTGACCACCCTCCATAAATGAGGAATAAAGGATTAGGTGTTATTTTGGGTTTAAAGGAGGGAGGGAGGGAGGAAGGAAGGAAGGAAGGAGGAAGGAAGGGAAATTGTAATACCCCATTCTTACACCAGATGGCAGAATTGGCTTCCCTTCTGCTTTCTTTTTCTTTTTTAAATTTTTCCAAAGTTTCAGTCCATTTTATTTTACATATCCAGCCTTTTACTAGTTGGTTTAAATCAGGTCAGTATAATTTAATAATAATGTTTCACACAAGGGCATAACACAATGAAAGACTTTTTAGTTTACCCTAAGCTTTTCCCAGAGAAGAAGCATCTCAGGCAATCTAAAGAGTTGGCTAACACATCCTTATTCTGTCAAAGGAATAGTGTGTATTTTTAATATTTATGATTTATTTCAAACAAATGAAAATTATCATTTTTTTAAAAAATTATATGTAATTATGCAACCTACTGGTCTATTACTACAAAAGTTCCTAAATTATTAACTAAACAGTACCCCAACTATACACAATTATTTACTATACAGTGCATTTTTTGAAATAGTATATCAACTACTATTAAGAAGTACAAGAAGCTAGTATGTACTCTTCTCTTATGTACTACTTATCTTGTATTCATTTTCTTTTTTCCTTATTAAACTTGAAGAGCAAAATCAAAAATACTGAGAAATTATTTTTTCAACAACCAGTATAATAAATATTCAATATTCCTGCTATAATAAGATAGATCTTCTCTTGTTTCAGCAACCAATGGCTATTCAGCAGACACAAACATCCATGTAGTTTATACTATTACATAAATGTAGGATCTAGCCCAAGCTTTCACAAGTAGAATTGTGACTAAATTTGGGGACTGTGAAATGTTCACATGTCACATGTTGCACACATCATTTATGCTATTGGCAACCCACCCCCCTTAGCTTTACTTTCCAATATAAACTTCTTGGACTAAGATTAATTTCACCATCTGCATTCCCTGAAGTGACAACCAGTTGGTGACAAAAGCTACTTGACACACCACGGCATGAATGAGCACCGAGAGGGGTGGAGTAAGAGAATAGGGGCTTTGTGTTTGTCACATTGTGGATTCCTGAGCTACATAAATTTCGTCACACATACTTGGCACTTCTTCATATTCATTCCATCTCCTAGAGGAGATTATCTAAACCCAGAGCACATGGTCAGAGCTCAATCAATGTGAATGCCCTTCTGGTCTCTTCCTTCCCTTAATCTCTGACTGGAGTTCTTGAGAATGCTTAAACTCAGAGGATATAAGTAAATGATGTGGTAAGGTGTTTCCACATACCAGAAAAGCAATTGAAAATATGATCTCATCAAAACTGAAACTGATTTGGTTAAAACAAGCTCAAAATATGGTCAAGGGACAGCACTGTCTGTCTGCCTCAGCATTATCCTGCTAATTGTTCCCATGCAAGATCTGGGTTGTCCGTCAAGAAATGAAGATTGTACTTAACTGAAGCTAGGTGATGGCATCTGATTTGAGGACTCCACATCATTCAGTAATAGATGTCCTGGGGCTTAGCATGCTATTTTTTCCTCTGTTATCTAAACTAATTCATGTTTTGTGTTCAATAAACTTGAAACAACTCCTTTGGATCAAAGACTAAATTGAGCTCCTTATTTTATTTTCCTGTGTTAATTTTACATTTACTGAGAGCGTAGTGCACAAATTGGTTCTTACTGTGCACCAGACATTATTCTAAGCACTTTATCTATTTTTAGCCCCAAATGAGGATACTGCACAGCTTGCCCAGCCACCCAGGCTGCAGGTAGCTGAATGACCCCGCCTTTCAGGAGCATAGTACGTGAAATCCCCTGGCTGAGAGGAGTCTGATCAATACTGATAGGGCTGAATCAGTCTGTCTTGTCCTGCCTTGCCTTTCCCTTTCTTTCTTTACTGAGATTGAATTGAGGTGTGCTCTACCACTACCACTGAGCCACATCCTCAACTCCTTTTTATTTTTTATTTTGATATAGGACCTTGCTAAGTTGCTGAGGCTGGCCTCAAACTTGTGGTTCTCCTGCCTCAACTTCCTATGCCACTGGGATTACAAGAGTACACTACAATACCTGGCCCCTTTTTGTTTTTATTTTGAGATGGGGGTCTCATTAAGTTGCCCAGGCTGGCCTTGAACTAGCAATCTTCTTGCCTCAGCTTCTGCCACTAAGCCTGGCTGGATTTTCTTGAAGAGCTCCTATTGTAAGCATGCAAACTGATCAATTAGAATGCCCTTCAGTGTGAGCTCCAGCAAGAATGAGCACAGTGCTATGGGGCTCTGGACAAGGGAGCAATTTCTTCTCTCTGGGAGTGAGGCAGAGCTTTCCCAGAGAGGTAGTTTGTGGAGACCCAGTGGCACAAGGGGTCAGACCCAAGGGAGGGCTGCCTGGGGCCTTGGTACCAGGGATTGAACTCAGAGGCACTCAATCACTGAGCCACATCCCAGCCCTATTTTGTATTTTATTTAGAGACGGGATCTCACTGAGTTGCTGAGCACCTCTCCATTGCTGAGGCTGGCTTTGAACTCAAGATCCTCCTCCCTCAGCCTCCCAGCTGCTGGGATTACAGGCGTGTGCCACTGTGCCTGGCTCAGCATTAATCTTACAGAGCAAATGGTGGTCCGACTTTGGATCGACTTTGGATGTGGACGGCAACACCCTGCAGTGTGGGAAATGAGCTGACACGAAGGGCAGAAGAGCCCTGGGCACTTGTGGAGAAGCAGATGAGGGAGGACAGATGTAGGCTTGGGCCTACTTCAGGGTGACTGTGGGTGACCTCCCTGCATTTTTATTTCCTTGGGTGTGACCTAGGAATGAACAAACTAACCTCCTAAGTTTGTGGAGGCTGGAATGAGAATAGCACATGTGCAGCACTAGATGTCAAGGACACAGTCATCAGTGTGAGAACCCGTCCTACCCACGGACCTCCCGCCAGCTGCAGGCCGTCTGACCCAGGGTAATGGCAGTACTGAGAGCAGCATCACTGAACCTTAGACGTGCTGAGCTCTGTGCTGAGGTTCTCTCCGTGCAGCACAGCACCCCGTGAGGTTGGTACAGTGGTTGTCACACTTTACCACGCACAGGGACTCTGGCTCAGCTCACACAGGATCCATCCAGGAAGCTGACTCCAAACCCAGATCAGCTGGTCAAGTCCACATTCAAACTTGTGCTCTACATGCACACACAGGTGATGCTTCTTGAGAGCCCGCCATCGGGGAAGGAATTCTGATTCTTTTTGCCCTTTGAGGCATCTGGACATGGCAGGTCAAGGAGACCCCGTCTAGAGCTAAAACTTCAGTCTCCAGTGCCATTCTGGTTTGGCTGGTGTGCCAGGCACGCTGGCCTGTGGAGAGGCCACTGCTGGGCCTGTCAACACCACTGGCAGCCACTAGCAGCAAGTCCCCTGGGACAGTCTCAGGCACACACGGCATTCTGCAGAGGGCAGGGGGTCAGTTATAGAAGGCAGCATGGCAAGAGCCCAGAGCCCGCTACAAGTCCCAGGCACCCATCCCACACGCTCCTGGTCATTGGGCCAGCAAGTCCCTTGGCGCCTGACAGTAGTAGAAACAGCAAGAACCCAGGGCCGTGCCACCAAAGGAGACATTAAGTCTGCAGAAAAGGAAAAAGAATATGTTAATGCAGAGCTGAATCTTCCACTAACCCTGAAAATAGAAAACGTCCCCATTAAAACTGCATTGCCACATGATTATCTGGAAATCAAGTTAATAAACCATGGGAACTTTCAGTCTGACAGAAGAAAACAGGTGTATGTATATTTTGCAGGGAGACAGAAACAAGCCTGGGTTCTTTGCCAGGACAGGAAGCATCAAGCCAGGGTTTGTTAGACTGTCCCTTCCTTTCATAGATAGCCTGGGGGACCTCTGTTCATTTAAAAAAAAAAATGGTTTGTTTGCAGAATGCTTTCTCCCTAATTTCTCTCTGGGTATTTCACCTGCAGGATAATTGAACCAGGTTCTCATTGGCCCCTGGATTCATTAAAAGCAGGCCCTTTGCAGCTCCTGGTGGGCATTGCCCACAACAGGGACCCTTGTTCCTATGTTGTCCCATCCCAATGTATCCACTTGTGCCTGCTCTTCCCCAGCCTGTGTTCTGCTAACTCGATTAGTACAGCAACTCATGCTAAGGTAGCCATTTACTGGTTGAGGCCTAGTGAGTCCCCTCCAGACATTTCAATCGTACGTTCTCCACCAGATTTTCATCATGGCGGCCTTAATGCCTACAGCGTGGGAAGTGGGCTGCAGGGCACCCTGGACTAGAAATCGGTTGCTAGAAATGCTTTCATGAGGAACGTATTTATCCATGTCAGCACCCTGATCTGGGTTCCCAGAGAGGTCGGAGCAGATGGCCACTTACTTCTCACCCCTCGGGGTGCTGCTGCTCTCTGATGCTTATTAATCCTGGTCTTGCTCTTTCATTTAAACCAAGTCAGCCCCTAACACTCCCCCCAACACATGTACCCACACATGCACGCCCATGAAGTTTTGCTCCAAATTCTGTGTCAAGCCGAGATGCTGTCTCCTAATAAGGGAGACAGCAGTGAGCAGCCCGGTGGGAAGTGCCACAGTGTCTGACACTGTCAGAAGTCTATTCAAGATGTCAGAAGGTGGACCAACTAACTCTGCCTCAAGAGACTCTTTCCTTGAATTCAGTCTTAAAAGATGAGTAGGAGCTTTATCAGGTAGGAAATAACTTTGTAAGAACGTGTGTGCATGCACTGAAGAAAAGTAATAAATAAGTAAATGATAGTTACTAGGCAAAAAAAGTGAGGAATAAATGACCCCACATCTCAGTGGCTTATAAATGCAACAAGCATTCATTCCTCACTGCTGGGTCCATGGGTCAGCTGGGGTTTTGCTAGGCTCATCTGGTCTGGGTTCTAGGCTGTGGACTAGATTCAGCCAAGTTCCTCATGTCTCCAGACTCAGGGACCAGAACGTACCTGCGGTATGCTCAGGTGGAAAAAGAACAAGAGCAAGGAGCAGAAATATCTAGTGCATCCCAAGGGCTTGGCTCAGGATGGGCACACTGTCCCTTCTGTCACCATTCCCTTGGCCAGAGTAAGTCATATGGCCAGGTTGACATCAATGCAGGAGGTCCACTTCACCCACAGTGACCATGATCAGGGAGGGAAGGACCATGAACAAGAAATGAATAGTTCTGCAACAGAGAAACTCACTCCGTGGCAAAAGGTCTGAAGGAGCATGTCAGGTGCACAGAAGTGGGTTTAGAAGCAGGGGAATGAGAGGTGGATGGGTGGTAGGTGGTAGGTTGGGAGAAAGAGGTGGGGGACTAGCTCCTGGAGGGCATGGCCTCCTTATCCTCTATACAGTGACATGACACTCAGGAGTAAGAACTGGCTTGGCCCGTGGCTTCCCCTGCCACCGCTCCTGTTCAGCTCCAGGGCACGGAGGAACATGTGGTAGCTGAATGGAAACTGCTGCCTGCTGCCAGGGACAAGCAGAAGCCTTTGGGGACAGGTCCAGGCTCACTGCCAATGTCACCCTGAGTATGCATGTGTCAACACATACATTTAGCTTTGACTGACCAGGGAGACAGCTTGAAGGCTCCCGACTCTTGCTGCAAAAATAAGTGGTCAGCCAGAAAGAAATTGCAGAAAGAAACTAAAATACTGAGATGCAAATCCAGCACTGCTAATCCATAGTATAGTGCTTAATTGAAGGCTCAGTTTCCATATCTATTAAAGGTTTTATTGAATTCCCACGCTTCACAGAGTTTGTAAGACTCAAATGAAGTAATGCGAGTCAACACTTCAAATCATTCAATAAACATCAGTGACATTTTATGTAAGCTGCTTGCTTATTATTCTGTGTGTTTATATAAACTGCTTATATTAAAATTTAATGTGGCTGAAGCAAAAGGAATAAGTGCTCATCTGATAAACTGAGCACCGTGCAGGCTGTCCCCCAACTTGCGGTGGCTTGACTTATGATTTCTTTCGACTTAACGATGGTGCAGAAGAAATACACATTTACTCAAAACCAGGCTTTGAATTATAAATTTGGATCGTTTCCCGGGCTGGCGCCAATCAATCCTCTCTTGATGCTGGGGAGCCGCCGAGAGTCACAGCTCCCAATCAGTCCCCCGGATCAAGGGGAGCAAGGCTGTACCTTCGCTGCCTTGCTGAACTGGGATGTACGGGAGGGCAGGTGTAGCAGGTGTCCTCAATTCATTTTCAATTTACCATAGTTCATCTCACAATGGGTTTTTCAGGACCTGACCCCACGGTGAGTCCAGGATCATCTCTTTTGGGGTGGACCCTGGTACCCACAAGGGTGGGGGTGCAGCCACACAAAGCACATGGCTCTTAAATGACTATTGGAGATAAAGGGAGGAACTTGGATGCTTAACAGATCCTGTGTCCGGGCAAATGGCACCAAGAGAAAGCATCAGAGACCAAGCACCCATGGGACGAGGGCATAAAGAAACTGCCAAACAGCTTTTGCTCTGTGACATCATTTCCGCAGACAGGGAGTGTCCCGGGGACTCACCCTGAACGCTCCCTTTGGAGCCAGATGAAACTCAATATTTACTCTTCCATGCACTTGAGAAATGGGTGATGTGGGGAGGAGTGCATCTGCTTTGACAGTAAATCCAGACAAAGGAAAAGGCATTCAAGGGAGAAAAGAGTGACAAGAGATCAATTAGTGCCTGAGAAGTGCTAAAACTCAGGGAGGTGCTTATTTCAAGTAAAAATAATCTTGGGAAACAAGACACCCTGGAGTGGGATTTGTTTGTGTATTTCGTATCTGACAACAGACAGAGCCCCAGGAGCAGGCGCCAGGGGCCGTCGCAGCTGGGAGGCGATTCTGGGCTTAGTAGGAGAGGTCCCCAGGCTCTTCTTTCTGAGGCCAGACATGGGCCGGATGCCAACTTTGTAAAAACCCAATAAAAATCCGCTGGGTTTTGCTGGCAGACTTTGTGCGCTCTTCGTGAAGCCTGATTGATCCACGGGGGTGGCAGATACAGAGGGCTGTCTCAGAGGGCTGTCTGGCAAGATGGATCCATCATCTCGGGGAGGCGGCCTTGAAGAAGATCCGATAAGCTACTGGCCAGTTGCACTTGTCAGGTACCGGTGACTGGGATTATTTTCGCTGAAGTGGGAGAATGGGTTTCAGCGTCTGTATTTTGATGTCATCATGGACTTCACTAAGTGGACAAATACACCTGAGAGCCGTCCAAAGGCCAATTTCCAGCAAATGGTGAATTTTCAGAAAAAAGCCGGAAGAGTGTTAAGCATTTCTATTTAGCAGAGTCTAGACTGCACAAAATTACCATGATAAATAGGCTGGCTTTTTATAGGCCCAAAGGAATAGATAATTATCTTTCTGACTAATTTCCACAAAGGGCTACTTGGCATGAGAAGTTAATGTATGCATTCACATTGGAGAAAGTGAGATGTGGGTTAAAAGTAAAGGATCGGGTGAAGGCTGCAAAGGTTTGGGTTGAGTTCTGGCTCCATGTCAACAGATCCACATTCTCTAACATTTAGGTCAAATTTGACATGTGGGACGCACATGCAGCCAGATGCCACATAATGATGTTTTAGTCTAGGAGATGCGTTTGTGAATTTTGAGCCTGTAAGATTCCCTCACCTAATGATATCACATCCCTCTGACCTTGTGTAAGTGCACTCTGATGTCCCAAGCTTGCCTAACAACACATTTCTCAGAACGTAGCCCATCATTAAGCGACATGTGACCTCCATCCAACAAGACCCAACAATTCAGTAAAGGATGATTGAGTCTGACCTGCTGTGGCTTTGGGGGATTCTGGAATATGTCAGGAGAATCACAGTCTTGATTTCCCCACAGGGGAAATAAAATAAACCAAGTAATTCTGTTCTTCTCATACCTACACCATGAGGCTGGAAAAACTTTCTCCCTACCTCAGAAGGGTTTCTTTTCCATAGGCGACTAAATGCCTACCAAGCCTTATGATACATAGAAACACCTCCCAAATTCAAAAAGGTCTGTGACTTTCCCCCTTTCTATGAACTTTCCAGATACGTTCACTTAATTGTTGGATGAGATGGTCTCACACAATGCCTTTCACGGTCACTCTCGCCATTGTCATCCATCCCAAAGCCTTGGCTGTAGTCAGTGGCAAAGGAGCTCGTGAATTCTACTTCCAGGGAGTTAGGCTGACTGAGGATTTGCACAATGCTGGCTTCTTTGGCCAAAGGGAAACATTTGGGCCCAGGATACTTGGGAAAGAAAGTGAACAGAGGAATACGGGTCATGGATAACGACAGGAGGGAGCTCCATTATTCACCATTTCAAACTTTGTGAATTAAAGATGATTAAGCAGAAAGAGGGTTGAAAAATAAGAAACGTTGTGAATGGAACACGAACCATGGATTCAAAGTAATGAAACAATGCAGAAACTATTTGATGAAGAAATAGGAAACAGAGACCAGAGGACTTCAGAAGAAGTCTGCAGGTGTTAACTGGCATGAGAGACAGACTGTCTCCCTTTCATTCTGTTGTTAGCTTCCAGGTAACCTCAGAGGTGGGTGGGGTTATTGTTATTATTGCTAGCAGAGGTGGTGGTGGTGATGTCCTGCTGTGGCAACTTTGCATAAACATTTTCAGTCTGGAATTTCTGCTTCCAATAATGCCAAAAACTTGGGGCAAATCCTCCTCCTGAAGACAGCTAGAACAATTTCACAAAATCTCAACAACCATCTGTTGGAAGGCGTTTGGAGAGTAACAAGCTAGCATGGTGGGCCAGGACCTGAAGAGTGATGGGGATCGAGAGAGGGTAAGACGAGGGCAGGGAGTTGCTTTTTTGCTAATGCAATAAGCCCAATTGTCAATGAGCAGCTGAGAGGCTGGTTGGGAATGTCGGCACACTCGGGTTAGGGGGACAGACCCTGGAGTCCAGGGCTTACCAGGGCAGGTGGATAGGGTGCTGCTGCAGGAAAATCCCCCTCACTTTAGGTTAAATGCTAAGAATAAAGTGAAACAAGAGCAGACGGGCCCTTATGGGTTCTCAAATAGCTTCAGATTATCTCAAACTCTGAAGTTAGATAAGGCTTTCAGACCTTTGTGGGCAAAGGTAGCATCCTAATGTGCTTCAGGTTTATTTCTGCAAACAATTATACAAATAAAATGCTGGTGCACAAGAGAAAATAACAAGACACACAAGAAACAAGACAATAGGGAAATAGACCTATTACCAGACGTGAACCTTGAAATAACGTTTACTATGCCTGTGAGTTAAAAACAAGACTGAGAATTTCAGCAGAAAATGGAAATTATAAAAAAGTAAATTCTAGAATACATTTATAAAAGGAGTTAAGCTTAGCAACCAAAACTTTGTGAAATAATAATTATGCTAGAATAACTAGAATTTAATAGCAAAATGGGCACAAATGAGGACAGAATGAAAATACAGAGGATATAAGAGCCATACAGAATCAAGTAAGAAAGTCTTATATACGTGGAATTGAGGGTCTGAGAAGAAGAGGAGAGAGAAAATAAGGCAGAAGGAAAACTTAAAGTGGTAACGACAAAGACTTTTCAAAAGTGGCAAAAGCCACAAATTCAAGAAATCCCATGATGCACAAGCTATAAATAAACAGTAACTCATATCAAAGTCTAAAATAACTGCTGAAGATAAGGAGAAAATTTTTAAAGAAACCAGAGAAGAAAAAATGAGAACCCTCTTTAGACTACCTTTTTTAAAAAAACCAAAAACAGAACCACAAAACAATGGAATAAAATAGTTAACATGATTTTTAAAAACCAACACTTGAAGTTTATACCCAATGAAAATATCCTTGAAGAAGGAAGCTATATTCTTAGGCAAACTAAGCTGAAATTATTTGTGACCAGTGGTCCTGCATTAAAGGACCATTAACTGTGTTCTACAAGTCCAAAGTAAGAACACCCAGTGAAAGTTTGAAAATACAAGAAGGAATAAAGAGCAATAAAGTGTTGGTAATTGGATAAATATTGACTGCATAAAGCAATATTTTGGTGATAAAAGAATAGAAAGCCTTAGATGATAGCAATGTATAATTTATATAGAGAGAGAGGACCACCAAATCAATGTACTGTCTGGGCAGAGACAGTGTTAATATTAGGTTGATAAGAATGTAAGCTGTGATGTCTAAACTAAGCACTAAATTAAAAGTAAAGCAGTTTGAACTGCTTTAATCCAGGCAGGAGGATAGCAAGTTCAAAGTCAGCCTCAGCAACTAAGCAAAACCCTGTCTCCAAATAAAAAGGGCTGCGGATGTGGCTCAGCAGTTAAACACTCCTGGGTTCAAACCTTGGTACAAAAAAATAAAAATAAAGAATGTAAAGGAGTTTAAGAGAAACAGCCTAGAGATATAATTTACAAATTGAGGATCAAGTTAATAAAATTTTATCGTATTAGAGATTTTTGTTACATAAGTAGATTTTAGCTCTTGTCACACATAGAAAAATAACTATATGAAATGATAGCTATGTAATATTGTAAACCTCAAATATACATAACTAAATTTATTTTTAATTTAATTTAATTTATTTTTTATTTCTTTGGTGCCAGAGGTTGAACCCAGGAGTGCTTAGCCACTGAGTCACATCCCATCCCTTTTTTAAATGATTTTTTTTAGAGACAGAGTTGTTCAGTAAGTTGTTCAGGGCCTTGCTAAATTGCTGAGGCTGGCCTTGAACTTGCAATCCTCCTGCTTTAGCCTCCCCAGCTGCTGGAATTACAAGCATGATCCACGGTACGTGGCTAAATTTAATTTTCTAATGAGGAAAGAAGCATACTGTCTAAGTACATAGAGGGGAGAAAAGAATCATAAATAGTAGCCATTCCACAAGAAGACAAGAAATAAAGAGAAAGGGGACCATATAAGAGACCTGCAAATTGAGAGCTCTTCAAGAGATGGAGATTTAAACAGAGCATATCCCAACACCCACTCCCTTGGGAGAAGTCCCGTGGGCATTTTTTCCTCTCCTGGTGGCTTCAATGGTGCCCTGGAGCACTTGGACCCAAGGGCTTCATTCAAAAGTGACCTTCACAAAGAATCTAAGGATGGTTTGATCAGGAATGGTCTGACTTGCCTAAGACCACCCCTCATAATTTCTTTATTTTTAATCAATGTTAAGTAGATGCGTCTGCTTTCTAAACTTCAATGTGTGAATGTTAACTGTAAAGGTCATCTCTGAATTGTAGCAGCACCTTTGCCACTGATCTTTTGTCTCTGGCCAACACCTGGCCAATACCAGCACAGTGTCACGTGGCCATGAGTCTCTGTGCGGTGGAGGGAGGGGAACACAGTTTGAGGACACTAGTATTTGTGGGTTGTAAGTGCGAGCCAGGGGCATGGGTGAGATGCCTTCAGTGCACCCTTGGGGCAGTCTTTCAAGGGCAAACCCACAGACCTCTTTTACCCCTGATATCCCCTTCTTTTCAGGAACAAATGGATTTCAATTAGGGAAAGATCTACCCTCCTGCTTTCCTGGGGCAATGACCTCTAAAGGAGCAGTGACATATTGACAGGAAGAGCACATGGTGGAGGAGATGAATCCCTGTCGCGGGTCTAACTTTACTCTCTCCTGAGGGAGGGTGTGAGGAATATGCTGAGAAGCCACTTGGGGTGATGACAGGAGTTAGAAGGTGGGAAGACACATCTCAGAGGGCGTGTCAAGAAGCATGGCTTTTGCCACTTCTAAGGTGGTGGGCTTGGGCCAATTCAACTCAGGATTTTGTTTTGCTAGAAAGAATGTACTATTTTGGAACCAGAGCTAAATTATTCTGAGCAATTAAAGAGAGGCAAGGGGCCTTCTTCACCTTCTCTCTCTGATTCTATCTCAAATAAAACTCATTCTGCCTTTTCTCATTCTCATCTTCAAAGAATATTGGTTTGAAGCAATTACTGATCTTCCTTGATGGGATCAGGATTTATATATCTGTGCACCCTATCTTAATTAATTTTCTGTTGCAATAGCAGAATACCAAAGACTAGGTGATTTATAAAGAAAAGAGGTTTATCCGGCTCACAGTTCTGGAGGCTGAAATGTCCAAGAGCATAGCGACACTTAGTGAGGGCTTTCATACTGCATTATAATGTGGCCGAGGGCATCACGTGACCAGACAGAGCAAGCATGCCCACTCAGGTCTCTGAGTCTTTCTGTACCTTTCAAGGGCCCCACCTTCCACATCAGGGATATGCGACTTGGGGAGTTAAGTCTCCAGCACGAGAATTTGGGGGGCATACATGCAAACCATAGCACATCTAAACACTGCATTCAATTTGAGTTTAGTTAACTTAATAAAGATCATCTTATAAATAGGTATTTTCAAAAAAGCCATGGAGGTCATCATTTGTGATAAAATAAATTCGCTGGCTCAATTGACTTTTCTCCTATTTTCCAGCTAATTGTAAGTGTGTATCAGAAGAGGGAATGAGGTGGTCCGTAAAGCATGCAAATCGAGTAAGAAGTTCAGGATCCCTAGGATCAGTGCCTGAGATGAGGGGGCTAGGAGGGGTTTGTCGAGGGACAGCTCTCCAGTGAGACCTGTAAGGGACCGTGAGAAGCAGGAGAGGGCAGGGGACTGCCGTTGATACAGGTGTGGGCTTAGCTGACCTCTACCCTCAGCCACCTCCTGTAGGAGGCAGGAATGTGAATGGCAACCACAAAGTGGTCTTCCCTTGGGACGGGGAACCCAGAGTTCGTACCCGTTATCTGTCAGTCTCTAGCTGAGGGCCACCTCTAACTGAAGGGCAAAATCTCCCAAGTGTTTCAGGGCGAGGCAGGTCCCACTGCCCACGAGCAATTATCAGGGGAAGACGCACCTGTGAGCCATTCCCAGCCAGTGCCCGTAGCAGCCGCAGGTGGGTGCACCTGGCAGTAGAGGGGATCTGGCCCCGGCACCCACAGGCTCTTCTTCAGACGGCAAGAACCTACAAACAGCCCCAGCCTCTAGAAATGACTTAGAGTCCCTCTTGCACAGAGCGAGAAACAAAAACTTCTCTGTTATCTCCACCCTTCCTGACACCATGACTCAGTACCTCATTTGTGGGCCTCAGTTTCTTACTTGAAACAAACACAACACCAAAGACACCATAATATCATTGAGACTCATAACTAAGAGGAAGCCAGTGTCTGCAGGGGAAACCCTCTGGTGAGACTATATTTAAAATATAAAGTAAGTGAGGACGAATAGGAAATAAACAGGAAACCACAAGAGTTGGTAAGCTAAAGGATGGCATGAAGTGACCTTGAAAGAATGTTGAATCCTGGTGTGGTGGCTCATGCCTGTAATCCCAGTGGCTTGGGAGGCTGATGCAGGAGGATCATGAGTTCAAAGCCAGCCTCAGCAACAGGGAGGAACTAAGCAACTCATAATAAAAATACAAAATTGGGCTGGAGATGTGTCTCAGTGGTTGAGTGCTCCTGAATTAAAAAAAAAAAAAAAAGGAAAGAAAGAAAAGAAAAAGGGATGCAAATGTGGCTCAGTGGTTAAGTGCCCCTGGGTTCAATCCCTAATACAAAAAAAAAAAGAGAAGGTAAGTAGAAAGCTATGACCACCGAAGTAATTTATTAAAAATAACTACCACCTGAGCCAAGAAAAATCTTTCATGAGGGTGGCAGTAGTGCTTTACATAAATTATACCATTTAATCATCTAACAAATTCCAGGGTTAAATATCATTCTCCCCATTTGTCAATTAATAAAATTGAAGCTCACACAGGTGAGGCAATTTGTCCAAACGCTCACAGCTGGTGTGAAATGAGAAGTGAGTTCTATTTGATGATAAGCCCCTGTTTTTGCTCAGTTGAAACTCTATCAATTTACAATGTGGCACAACCAGGCTGATAGGTGGTCTCCAATAGAAAGGAATTGGAGTCACAGGAAGATCAAAGTTATTTTATGTTAGCAAAAATTAAACTGATGCCTGAGAGTTCTGGTGTCTCCTTTCCGGCTGCTAATGCACTCGGGGACGCGGTAGATTCTCTCGCACATCGTGGCCAGGCCTCGACACCGTCAGAACCGGAGCTTGTGTTCTCTTGCTGAGGTCAGCAGGGGCTAGGGGATCCCAGCTGTGGCACTGCAACCTCAGAGGTTCTGAATGGGCTGTGAAAAGATGAGCCACCGTCAGAAAGGGTCTCGTTCGTGGGACAATGTTACTGTGCAACATCAGTAAAGAACACACGAGGCCATCAACTCAACAGCACACTGTGCCATGTGCCTGTAGGAAGAGAAAAATTCAAAGAGAGCAGGACTCTCTGGTTTTCACAGACGTCGCCATTCGTGCCTCACTGACTGCTAATTCTTTTCTTGTTATGGGCCCCCAGCTACAAACCCAGGCTCTCTGCAGGTGAAGGCTCTTTTTCTTCAGTGACTTCGTGTCACTCCACTGAGCATATAGACACTCCTCATCTGCTTCCCCGTGGTTTGACTCTGGCGTGGAAGAAGAGCTCAGAGCCTTCCTTTGACATCTTGCACTAGTTAGAGCTTTTGTCTCTCTGCTCAGCGGCAGGGGCAATTCCGTGCAGAGAATTGAGGACAATACAATTTTGGGTGCATTCCGGGTCGGAATCATGCTTTCTAGGTTTGATGAGCTGGTGAGCAGGGAACCAATGCGGTCCTGTGACTTGTGTCTCTCGTGGTTTCTAGGATAAGACAGTTAGTGGTTTTAGTTCCATTTGGCTTTCTCGTAGCTAGCTCCTGTTCTTATCTTTTAACTTTCATTCTGAGCTCTCAGACTCTACAGTCTTCCCTAAGTCCCTAAACCACAGGAAGATGGAGGTGACATCTTGCAGTGGATTTCACATGCTAGACCACAGGACCTCATGTGCCACAAGGATGTCTCTTGTTTCCAAGCAAACTGGACGCAGAAATTTCCAGTATCTCTGCTGCTTGGAGGAGTAGAGACAAGTGTTCTTCTGATTGAATTGTGACTCAACGGAGCCTAAGGACTGAAGGGTCACGTCCTGGACTGAGCACTTCCCAGATGGTCTCATCTCAGTACCCCGCCAGCCCTGTCACAACTGTGTCATCCACCCAAATGTCAGGGGAGGAAACCTGGAAGTGAATGGTGTGCTTAGGCCTCCCGGTCAGTGGGTGGCAGTGCTGGGCACCTGGCAAGCCCAGGTCTCTCCTTCCCACCATTGTTTTTTGGACAATTCAGAAAGGACTTTTGCTGTCTTCCCAGATACTTGGTTTGCTCTCAGAAATGGAAATTGAGAATTGACAAGAAAAGTGCCTCCCAGGACGGGAGCAGACAGCGACTATTCTCAGTGCTGTTTTGTCGGCCAGGCTGACATTGGTAAGAGCATCCACACACTTCATCTTGCTGGGGCAACGGTGAAGGACACAGCCCTTGAGAAGCTCCTCTGGGATCCTCATGAACTTACTTAAATCAATTATAAATATAAATGAATTGTTTTACATATGTTTTTCACGTGATACTTCCTTTTATGCATGCAAAACAATTTTCTATGAAAAAAATTTTTCTCCTAAACATTCTTTTTTTTTAAATTTTTTAAATTTCTTTTTAGTTATACATGACAGTAGGGTGTGTTTTGACATATCGTGTATTCAGAGTAAAGTTATGCCCAATTCATTCTACTATCTTTCCTATTCCCATCTCCCTCCCCTTTCCCCCACTGCACTCTGTCCAATCTGGCGAACTTCCCCTTCTTCTCTTGCCCTGGTCTATTGTGAGTCAGCATCTGCCTAACAGAGAGAACATTTGGTCTTTGGTTTTGGGGGGATTGGTTTATTTCACTTAGCATGATAGTCTCCAGTTCCATCCATTTACCAGGAAATGCCAGAATGTCATTCTTCTTTATGGCTGAGTAATATTCCATTATATATATGTACCACATTTTCTTCATCTGTTGACAGGCATCTAGGTTGGTTCCTTAGCTTAGCTATTGGGAATTGAGCTGCTATAAACATTGATGTGGTGGCATCAGGATAGTACGCATAAACATTCTTAATATAATAATTATCTTGTTTCACAATCTCATCACTGTGTGCCAGTGCATCAGGCCTTTTCCTTGCATATGTGTCTAGACCTCTAAGTGGAGCCACAGGATCATTTGCTCTGTGATCTTGCAATGGGTCATGAAAAGACACTATTTGTATTTGAGGATGTCTATCCCTTGGCTGGGAAGGGGTGTGCAGGAGTGAACCATTATTATGAGGTGACTAAGCTTCAAAAAATATTGATGTTTAATTGAGATAAATTCTTAGAGACATTATTCCTCGGGAAGAGGGTCTTGGGGTAGGGGTGATGTGTGCATGTGTGATATATAAAATGCGAAGTTGGAAGGAAACTCCAGAGACAGCGCAAGCAGTTGACAAAATGGTTACGCTGGGCCACCTGATAGTTCCAACAGTCTACCATGTTGCCCTCCAGATAAGGTGGTTCTGGGGTTCAACTGAATGACATCAAAAGGGAAATGGGTGGGAAGGAGGTGTAGAGGGACAAAGAAGAAGTGGAGTTGGAAGACCGGGCTCCCGTGTTGCACGTTTGGATGGCCACTCCTGTCCAAAAGCCCCTCCTTCCAAAGGCTCTCGGCTGGGCAGGGGATTAGGTATCATAATGGCGGCAAGGGCAGTTCATGCATGTTCTGGAGACTTCTTCCAGGATACACCAGAGGAATAAAGAGGCAAGAGATTTCCAGGAGATTCATTTACCTCTGAAATTAAAGTACAGGTCTGAGACCCACTCGGAAAACATTCCCATGGATCCAGGGACTTCTGAGGCTTCAAGGGTGGAAGTATGAGAAAGACACTGTCCCCAAGCAGACATAAAGATAAGCAGGGTCTTGGAGAGCTCTGTGTGTGTGTGTGTGTGTGTGTGTGTAAGTGATGGAGCTGTGATGTTTTCTCAGCACATCAACTGTTGGTCAAGATTTCCTCACTCCAGAGAAAGGTCTGACTATGTGCTGGATAATTGAGACAAAGGGACAAGTGAGAGGAGATGGAGCCTAAGGGCTGTGGGCTCAGACAGAGCCCCCTTACCCCTTCTTCTCACATCCCTGTAGCCAAGATGGTAGCAGAAAAATCTCACGCCTGAGAAGAGACCCTGAAAACTTCCAGGTCCTGGGATCCAGCCCCATGCCTGACTCCCAAGAAGGCGGTTGACAGATATGGATCAAAACTGCCAGTGGGATCCGAACTCCCCATTTCTGACAATTAAACTGGAGAGTACTTGAAACTCTGAGCACAGAGAGTGCAGACAGATGGCCTCGGACTTGCTCAAAATATCTTCCCCAGGGTCCCTCATTAGGTAGCAGGCTGCCCTTTCCAAGAATGTGTTTATCAAAAAGGGGACTGGAAACTTTGCTTTCCCGAGAACTCTGTTAGCGTGCAACTTGAGATAGCCACACAGGCCTCTATTTGGAGAAGGGAGCTAACTATTTATAATAACAACAATGGCTGGGACCGTCACCTGCCCTCTGGGGCCTGCCCTGCCCAAAGGGTTAGGACACGTTCCTTTGCCCTTCCCCTCGGGCTGAGGGTTCTTTGCAGCCCTCTCTGAACATGAAGAGATGCAGATCTTACCCCAAATGCTTCCTTCCACGTGTGAGCTCAGCAGCTCAAACTAAGCAGTCTCCGTCTAATGAATCCCAGAGAGGCAACTAGTCTACCCCTCCCCTCCTGGGGAATCCAGCCATGCAAATTCCTGATGCTTTCAAGATCTTTCTACCCCTAGAGGGGAGCAGATGAACTTGGCTGACTTCTGTTGGCAGAATACAAGAGAACCACAAAGATGATTCTGCACTGGAATCTTAAAACTTCCAAATGAGGATTCCATTGGGTATTTATATTTCCCAGTACAAGAAACGGGGTCTCACGTGTATTAAAACAAAGGGAGCGGGGAGAGATACTGTTCTCCCCTTTTCTAGTGGATTGTCCACCATTTTTGATCTGGAAGCCTTAGTCTCCGTTGAGCATCTAATTTTTCACTATCAAGCTTGAGTCTCTGAAATAGTACCAGAGAAAAATAAAATGACTTTTTAATCCAAAAACATAAAGCGATTTAAAAACCATGCCAGTTGGTTCTTGTGCTCCTGGGATTGCCAAATGTATAACCACAAAGTGCTTAGGGGTTTTATTTGTGTCTTTCACTTCCTGCCATAGACTGTCGATCCTTGAAAAGTTAATAATCTCTGTACATATGGCCTGGTGCACAATGTCCTCCCTGGACCTGGATCTGAAGGGGCTTCACATGCAGCTCATCACCTCTGAAGGACCGTCAGCAAAGCTGTCCGGTGAGATCTCCCAGGAGCCAGCTGCCTGTGGAGAGCTGAAGGAGTGAGGATTTGTGAAAGCAACACCTCAGATAGCAGTTCGACAAAAAGCCACTGCCGTCTCAGGGGTGAGGTCAGCATCATGATAATCACCATTGCCTCTTAAAATAGGAAGGGTGTGGTGTTTCCACAGAGTCTAGGAAGAGCTGGTCTTGCCATTGGGGACCAGAAATCCCAATGTAATGAGTATGAAAACTCAACTTTTCTGAGTAAGGAATCACATTTAAAACCTTAGCTCTGTTTCTTCTTTCTGAAGTCACCAGTTTAGAAGGTCATTTTCTCATCCTTGGATGATGTTTTAGCAGCCAGGCTGAAGACTAAGTGTTGCTGGAGAACTTGGGTTTGACGGTCAGGTCAAACTAGGTTTGAATGCCAATCCCAGCACTTAATGGATTTCAACATGGTTTTCTCACCTGCAAAACAAGGAAAACGACATCACAAAATTGAAAAGGTCCAACAAGACAATCCATAGGAAAAATGCAAAGATATAACATGGTGCTCAGCACACAGTGAGCACCGTATTACCCTGTCCTACCTGGGTAATAGGTAAGCCTTCCCAATCCAGGTCAGCATTTCTCTCTCTTCATGTCCAGAATTAATTTTTAATACTTCTCCCCACCCTACTGTCCACTCTATACTTCTTTTCCACAGTAGCAAACATGGTTTCTTTCAAGATGACCTCTGGAAATATTGATTAAAATGTTGTTGTACAAGGGACTGGGGAAATAGCTCAGCGGTATGGTGCTTACTATCATCCTAGCCCTGGGTTTGGTCTCCAGCATTGGAAAATAAAAAAATACTAAAGAAATAAAATGTTGCACAAAGCTTAACTAGGAATATTATTTTTTTTAGAGTATTGTCTTAGAAATTTGTGCTTCAAACATTATAAAGCAGAAGTTTTGACTCTTAAAATACTTTTCCAATGTAGTGTAAGACACTTGTTTAATTCAAATTTGAATTAAATAAATAAAAAATGGGAAATTATTTCCTTTTAAAACACAATTTTGGCTTATTTAAAATGAGTATCAGGTTGCCCGTTCTATAGGGAATAAAGGCGATTTACCTAAGTCTTCTGAGTCTTTAAAGCTTACGAATGTACAGCTGAGCACCATAAGGATGGAAGAAAAATCTCTAATGTGAAAGGCAACAAGCTAACAAAGCAAAAGGAAGGAGCTCATAAGAAGCAGAAAATGTGGAAGTAAAATATGTAAAGGAAGACATTGTATTTATGAAACAATTTAATTTTAAAAGAAAGCCTTCAAAGACCACCATAGAACTCTAAAAACATATAAAATTATGACAGTGGAAATAAAAATTCAGTTAGATAGGTGATCCGTTAGAAATTAAATCTAAAACACAGACTACAATACCAAAGGAGGATCCATTCAAGATAATAGAAGTTTCAGAAAGAGAGGTGGAGAAATAATCAATAAGATAATACAAGAAAACACTTCCAGAGCTTAAGGAGGTACACTTGGAGACTAAAGGCTGGAACCCAAGATTCAGTATGACAAACTTTCAGAACACTACAGAAGAGCAAAAAGAAAGAAAATGACAGTTGTAGAAAAAATATGACTCAATATATTTTTACAATCATAATGATAATCCCTATATACTGACTTAACAAAAATATCTGTGTGTGTGCATGCACTGGCCTCCCACAATGATTTAACAAAAAGTTTTGATAAAACTATCAAAAGAATGGAAGGCTAAGTAAGAGGGTGAATGTGAGGTCCATCCGTGGTGAGTTGACATCGACAGGAATAATGTTATAATATATATATATGTGTGTGTTTCTGTGTATATCTATGATGATATAATCCACAGGGATAAGACAGACAAGACCTGAACCAAGTGTAAAAATCAGGAAATATTTAAAAGGAGTATTAAATTTTTAATAGCAGTATAAATGAATCCTTTGATCAAGTGGAACTAAGTTCTGGAGAAACCAAGTAAAAGAGTGAAGAAATTTTTGTCTCTGGGAAGTGGATTGGTTGCAGGGGAGGGAAGCATGAGATCATAAGTTTTCATCATAAGCCATGAAAATTATGTGATTTCAAATGTGTACATGACCTGGTGAGAAAGAAAAAGTGATGTGATGCAATTTTACACATGAAGAATATAACTAGCCAATTCCAGTGATGTATGTTTTAAACTGGAAAGGTCTCAAGATATTTTTTAAGTGACTTGAGGACAAACCTATATCTCTTCTCAACAGCATTACTGAGTCCGATCAGGGCCGTGATACTTACTGGATGTGTCACTTCCAGGGAGGCATGAGGCCTGGGGCACAGATGCAAAGTCCCCACAATGACACAGTAACGAGAACAGCAGCATCCAAGTTCTAGGCCCTATGGGATCTCTTAGCCCCTTCCGGGGGAAGTGCTGACGTCAGCAAGGTGGGCTGCAGGCTGTGGTCAAGCAGCACAGAACGCTGAGCAGAGTGGAGGGAAATGGGTCACTCTAGGCTGTTTGGTGTAAAAAGCGAGTAGAGTCCCAAAGGTGGCAGGTGTAATCTAGAAGGGATTTGGGCAGGAAGAAGTTGGGTTTTGATCATCAAATGATGACCTATCAAATACAAGAAGGTACTCATTGGTCACATCTTTGGAACACCCAGGTCACAGAGGACCAAGGTTTTCACGATGCTTTGTGCACCGTGCATGGGAAGTAATAACTGCACAGTGCCCCAGGTGGAGCGCCGGGCGAACACTGGGCTCCGTCTGGAGCGTAATATTTCCAAAGAAGCATTAGATGGGGAAACTCTGATGATTAAAAGAAAATCCGTGTGCTACTGCGCATGGAAGGAGTCAATGAGGATGGTAAACATAGAGCCAAGGAGGTGAAGGGGTGATGTAATCACTATATTAAAAAATCACAGAGCTCTATACAAGCACAGAATAACTTGAAATAAGTGCTTCCAAACACACACACACACATACACACACACACACACAAATTCAAAACCCAGTTGAGGTACCGGTTGATTTAGGGCCAAGTTGGGGAGCTCCCCTGGCATGGATCTGCACCATCTATTGCAGTTATTCTGCTGTGTCAACCGTCACTGAGAGTAGGTGACATCCTGTGGGTCTCACCTTCATGTCCCCAGCTGTCAGCGCCCTCCCTGACACACGGTGGGTGATTGCAATCAGGGAACAGGTGGATTTGGGCTCAGTATAACTTTGGCTCAAAGAACATCAAATAACCAGACAGAGTCAATAATGATCAGAGCCATCTGGTGAGATGCCATGTAGTCACTAGAGGAAGAGAGAAACTGGATTCCGGTTACTGGATGAAGGCTTGTCATAGATGATCTCTCCCATCCCTCCGACTTTCAATTGATGCTGATCTCAGCTCCAGGGTTGTGAGGGTCGCAGCCGGTCCCCCTTGACAGTGATGACCTCTGCAACCTTATCTTTCTCAGGTGGATGGACAGAACGGGATGAACCCAGGAAGAGGGTGTGGCTGACAGTGGGAACTCACTTAACCAGCAGCCCTTGGTGAGTTCTACAACTTTCTAGAACAAGATCAATTACCTCTGAGTTCTATGGATTTTTTAGAATTTTTTTTTATTTTAAAAAGAAATAGTAGCTGGGCACAGTGGTGCACGCATATAATCCCAGCAACTTGGAAGGCTGAGGCAGGAGGATCTCAGGTTTAAAGCCAGCCTCAGCAACTTAGCAAGGCCGTGTCTAGAAATTTAAAAAAAAAAAAATTACAAGGGTTTGGAATGTGGCTCAGTGGTAAAGTACCCCTATGTTCAATCCCTGGTACCAAAAAAAAAAAAAAAACTTAAGGAGTTAGCAGACAGATGCATGAGTGACAATACAATTTGAAATAAGGCAGAAGGAAGGGGCAAGGAAACTTCTTTAAATTCAAACACCCCGTTTCTTGAAGTTTTCCCCATTCCTCCTACCAAACCACCACATCAGGATCTATAGGACAGAAGGAAGGAAATTGTGGTGGTAGGACTTCATGGGGATGGTACCCTCTGGCCTTGTGCAAGGCACATTCTGCACAGCAGGATATGGTGACCCTGGTGAGATAGAAACGCTAGCTGAAAAAGGGTCCTCTTTCTACTTGCTCAGAAATGGATGAAGAGATTCCTATTAAATGTCCAGAAAAGCAAACGACTCTAGCCGCATCCTGCTGCCTCCAATCTCGATCAACTTTAAGGTCTCCCTATTTCCTTGGCTGTTCTGAGTGATGCTTGCTCACTCTCTTAATTTGGGGGGTGAATGTACATGGAGATCCGTCCTAAATACACACATCATATTTCCAAGAGAGCGAACTTGATGTGCCATGCTCTCCCAAAGGCACAAGTGCTAGGGACCCAGTGGCCAAGTTTCTGTGTCCCTTGGCCCGGAATCCTTCGGTGGTTCTGCTGTGAGAAGGAGAGCAAGTGGGCGTTAAGGAGGAGACAGATAGTAGGGGCAGGAAGGACATCCGAGGAGGAGGTGCTGACAGCCAAGAGGACGCAGTGAGCGTGCGTCAGGAGCATGTGTGACCACTTACACCTGTCTATTTTTGTGAGCTCTCCTAGCTGCTTGTGTCACTAAGCTTTGAGGGCATCGGTGCTCAGAGTCCCTAAAGCCTATTTTGAGACACTCCTCTTCAAGGACCGATACCGACAACATGCAAATCCTGCCAAGTGACTTACTGGCAAAGCAGCAGAATCCCCTTCTCTTCAAGGGCACAGACCTCAAAGGGGTCTCGTGACAGCATCATGGGAGGGACAGAGAGACCCCGGTGAGCTGGCTGGCCTTGCGCTGTGAAATATTTGACATCTCTGCACCTTCCCCAGCGTGGGTTGAGCATCTGCTGTTTTGGTTTCCTTCTGGGGGAAAAAAAAAATAAGTTGTTTACAAGAAAAAATAGAGGTGGAAGCAAAAAGCCTTGCCTGCCCTCCCCATGCTCTCTCAGAGGGTGACAGAAAGTCATAGCGGATAAGACCCCAAGTGGCAGGAGGCTTGGAGCTCAGTCAGCTTCACTAAGTGGACAGTGGGGTCCCCCTTGTCAGGAGGCACACACCGTATGGTTCCTCGGCTCTTGATCAGGTTCTCCTGTGTCAAGCACTTCTGATGGCAAGACTGAGTTTGCTAGGAGCACCTGCTGGACTTGGAATCTGGGTACACTTCTTGTCAAACCCCAGATGGAAAACAGGGCACCCCCTCACCATCCTGCTGGCAGGAGTCGACTCAAGCATTCTGCCCATGCAATGTCTTAGATGTTGATGACTTCGGGGGCAAGGTGACATCGAGGGCGTCAGGAGGGGTTCACAGTCGACACTGGAGAAGAACCACCTTCACTGAGTGACCAATCAGGAGATGGAACAGTCTGGGATTCTCTCTCCATTCCTTTGTGCCTTGTCATTCCTTGGGATAAGATGAGGGACCAGGTGCCTCCGGCAAGTGACCTTGTAGTTGTGACAATTTGAGCACCCAGTGACCTCTTATCCCAGCTGTTGCCTGTCAGACCACAACCAAGGACATAACCCCTGACCCCCAAAAGGCTTTGCTGCACCCCCCCAAACCTAAGTGACTCCAACTGAACACTTGGAAAGAAAACAGGATTTGGATAATTGTGGTTAGAAAAATAACTCGAGGATCATTTGGCTCAAGAAGACTTGGAGGGCCTGAAAAATGCAGTGGAGTCACAGGAAGAGGAAAACAAACACAGATTCCTTCAGGAGGTCCAATCGTCAAGGTTTTGTTTGTTTTCCTGGAACCAGTAACGTCTGAAGAGGGGTCGCCCTCTGTGAGGCAGGACAGCGGAGAAATGCTCTGAGATCACAAGACAAACAAAAGATTGGAAGAACGTCTAATGCTTATGAGACTGTCGTTTCTAACAGAGCATAATTCTAAGTCAAAGCCAGCAAGAGGCAGCCATGAAGGACCCTCACAGGGACTTGACAGGGACCGAGCCTGGGAGGGTACTGGGTTGCACTTGCTAGGCATCTGACAGGTGGTGCTGGAGTTTGGATGAGTGTTGACTGAAGTCTGGGCCCCTTGTCTGTGGCCATATTGGAAGGTGGCACCTTTAAGAGGTAGGGCCTAGTGGGAGAAGGTAGGTCCTCGAGGGTTGCACTAGAAGGGGATATTGGGTCCTTGGCCTCTTCCTCTCTCTCTTTATCTCCAAACGGCCACAAGTTCCCACTACAATGTGTTGGCTTGCCAGAGACCCCAAAGCAACAGCCAATCAACCCCAGATTGGAATCTCCAGAACCATGAACCAAAACAGACCTTTCCTCTTTTGATGTGGATTATCTCAGGCATTTTGTCACAAGGATGGGAAGCTGATGAACACAGTAAGTCAATAAAGTCAACTAAGATAAAATAGAGAGTGGGGGGTAAGCAGGTAAGTGTCCCTGTCCAAAAGCACTGCGTCTCTCCTTGGCACCAGTGTCGGCAGGAATGCTGAAGAAAGACCCACTGTGGTCAAATTTCCTGTTTTTTTTTCTTCAGAGAGATATAAATACCCATTTTTAGCATATTGCCAACACATTTTTAAATAAATAGAATTATTCAGGCACACACACACAAATATATATAAATATATATAGGCTGGATTCTGTCCATGGACTTTCCTCTGATTTTCAATTTCAGACCTATAAAAATAATCCAGAATCTACTTTATAAGACAAGACAGGAATCCAGGAAATAAGGCAGGTGTTGTAGACTTGATGCAATGGGATCTGGCATTGGGGAATCTCTTTGAAACTGAGACCCAGAGAATTAGGGAAGCACCTTGCAAGCTAGCCAGCGGGGGAATGAAAACAGAAAGCCCTGTCATGAAATCCATTCCAGCGCCCCTTCCTCTTGATAGCTACCTGGGGGGCACGCATACCCTGAAACCTCGGAGGCCTTCACTTCTTAAAACCTGCTGGTCTCTCATTTTCTCCTTCATGCTCTACGTCTTCATTACAAGGGGAATGACATGTTCACCGACTGGTGAGAGACCAGACACCTGGCTGAGGAAGGAGAAGGCTGTATATCTGTGTACATGTATGTGCATGAAAGTCAAATGACTTAATTTAAATCATGCAAAAACCTAATGAATGGCAACAAAGGAATACCAGAGAAGACTCACAGCTAGTGACTCTAGTCAGTGGCTCCTGATCAGGCATGTGGTGTAGACTGGATGCAAATGACTTGGTTTTGGAGATCTATTTGAAATTAACAGTGTTCATCCTTTAAACCCCCCGGGGGGCATCCTACGCAGTGTTTGGGACAGTCACATAAGCTTGTTGGGACAAAGGCCCTGTGTCATCTCCTGACTTAGGGCCATTGCTCTCACGTTCAGGGACAACACTGGAGCACAGATCTTCCGGATCGAGGCCAGGGACAGAGTTGGTTTGGTTCCAAGATGGGTCAGGTACTCCCTCCAACTTCTTCCATCATTCAAGGCCAACCATGTAGAACAAAAGTCCCCTCCATGGTGTCCTCCTGGGTCCCCTTCCCTGTCACTTTATCTCTCTGAGCATTAGGTCCCTCAGATGACTTCACCCACCTCACATGATCGGTGCTGGGAACGGTGGTAGACCCCACAAGTGGAAAATGCTCCTTATTTTGAGGAAGTTGGGAGGAACAAGGGCGAGTCAGGACGGCAGTTAGCTGTTGGTGCCATGGCCCTGTCCTCTCAGAATCTGTATCGTGTGATGCCTCCCAGTGTAGGCAAGGAGATGTTTGCCCTCAAATTGGCAGACTGAGTGTGATGCTGTTAATGGTTCTCCCTGGAAGAGTGCCCTAAAGAGGAGGAGAGCGGAATCCCTTTCCAAGGCCACTACTGAGACAGAGAGAGAGAGAGACAGAGAGAGAGAGAGAGAGAGAGAGAGAGAGAGAGACAGAGACAGAGACAGAGACAGAGAAACAGAGAGAGAACTCAATCTTCCTAGGAAATAGAGACCCATAAACCAGACTCCACCACATCGTGTTTGGTGTTGGGCTGACTTGGGAGGTTTCTCACAGGCCAAGTCCAACCAGGCATAGAAGCTGCTAACTAAGCTACTACTCAGTCAATGTTTTATATTGAATTCTTTTTGTCTTCGTAATTGTAGAGGAGTGGTAAGTGATGTTTGTGAAGAATCTCTCAGGCATCTCATGGGTGCGGTAGAGAGAGATCATCACAAACATAACTGACAGAAAAAAAATGTATTTGTGGCGTATACCTGTAATCCCAACAGCTCTGGAGGCTGAGGGAGGAGGAGGATTGCAAGTTCAAAGCCAGCTTCAGCAACTTAGTGAGAATAAAAATAAAAAGGACCGAGCTGTGGCTCAGTGGTTAAGTGCCCCTGTGTTCAATTCCTGGTTTTAAAAAAACAAAAAAGAAGATTGTTTAGAAAATGAGTCTTTCTCTAAAAATGTTCTTTAGATTAATCAAGTAAAGGAAACAAGACCGTATATATATATTTTTTCTAGTCGGCTAAAAAGCGGTAACATGAACCCAGGCCAATGTTCTGATAGCTCTGTTTTCTTTCCATCGCTAAGAATTCCTTCCTGTTCTAGGGAAAATGAAGGAACATTTTTGCGTGCAGTTCCATGTTTTCTGAGCCTGAGGAATGTGATTGATGATGGCTGGAATTCGAATTGCCAACAAGGTCTTAGAAAAGGTATGTTACTCGGCTACACACCACAACCCAAAGTCCTTTTCCTCAGACCTTACAAGATCCAAGTTTAACTAAATACAAGGGGGACATCATATGTTAATCTTTGTGCTTCTTCCCATCCCTCCCCAGCTCATGATGCTAAGTTGACACTCTTCAAGGATGGAGACTAGCAAGAATAAATCAACCTAAGCATCTTCTTCCAAAAATTAAGATCTCAGCACCACCTCCATGAACTTGCAGTCAGACTGTCTATCCTGGAGCCTTGGAAAAAGTCTTTCCTGACCACGTATTTTACATGGTTTGTGGTCCAAATTGTACTGGCACATCCTCAGAGCTATTTTCATGCCATTTTATCGATCCAAATGTGAGCTTCAGACGGTCAAAGGGAAGAAAGCGCAGAGTGCGAGGAGCTGCGGGGTTTCCCAAAGAAACTTTTGAATGAAAGAAACGCCCCCGGGCTTCCCGGTCCCTGGTTCATGGGACTTTTTAGTCATTCTCTCTTCTGTCCAACTGGAAAGTTGGGGCTTCCAGTGAGTTTCCAATCTGAGGTAAAGGGAAGGGCCACACCTGAATAAAGAAGGGTGGTCTCCCATGGGTGGGAGGCGCAGGAGAGGCCCCCGAGGGGCTGTGGGTGGTACCTGGGGGTCTCACGTTGGTGGCTCTAAGGGGAGGCAGAGGGAGAGCCGCAGAGTGAGCGCCTTACTCCCTCTCAGGTGCAGACACCTGTGAATTCAGATTCTCCTGATCCCAGTAAAGTGGCCTCTCAGGCCGAGTCAGTCAGTTTCCTGCAGTGGAGGAAAGGGAATGGTCACCCCAGGCCGGGGTGGGGGGGAGCAGAATGGCTGAGGACCTGGGTTTGGGTTCCCGCCATCCATGATATGTGACAATAGCAGTCCCCCCCTCACCCAGAAGGGATAGGTGCCAGGATGCCACTGGATGCCCTATGGTGTACCTATGATGACATTTAAAAATCAGGCACAGTGAAAGTTTAATAATAAAATATTACAATTGGGCCCAGCGAAGTGGTGCACGCCTGTAATCCCAACCGCTTGGGAGGCTGAGGCAGGAGGATCGGGAGTTCTAAGCCAGCGTCTGCAAAAGCAAGACCCTGTCTCTAAACAAAATACAAAATAGGACTGGAGATGTGGCTCAGTGGTTGAGTGCCCCTGAGTTCAATCCCCGGTACTCTTAATTAATTCATTCATTCATTAAAATAAAATAAAATAGAACGATTGGAACTGGGTATATCTCAGTGGTAGAGCACTTGCCTATTATGTATGAGGCTCTGAGTTTATTCTCCAGCTCTACACACAAAAATAAATAAATAAAATAAAATAACAGAGCAACTCCAAGAATATACTGTAATGAAAGTTAAGTGAATATGATCTCTTTCTTGAAAAAGTCAAGACAAATATTAATAGTTCAGGACTGTAGTCAATTGTGGGTAACCAGCTATGGAAAGCAGGACCACAGATGTGGAGCTCCAGGACTCTGTTAGCCAGTTACTGAAATTTTCTGAGCAGTTCCATGATTCATAAAATGGGAATAGGGATGCTACCCAGCTGACGGGATGTCAATGCAAACACAGGACAGTGGCTGGTATAGTGTCAAGAGTATGAATATCCCAGGGTCTCTGCAGCATCTGCTGGCACCCGACACCTTGAGTAGTGCTAAGAGGGACATCCTAGTAAGGTGGGGCATCTTGGAGTTTGCAGGCGAATGGAGGAAAGAAGACTTATTTTTTAAAAATTGAGTCCTGATGAATTAGAGATGAATCAGAGTTTAGAGACTAGCTGGGTCTTCAAAGGAGCTGTGGACTTTGAGCTGTACTTTCAAGAGCCCACAGACTCTGGGGCAGAGCTTCTGAGCCGGTGTGCTAAGCCATGCCAGTCCACCGGAGCCTGCTCACCTGACCTCATGCTCACATCCCTCCTGTAGATCTGTCACAGCAGCTTTCACATCAGGACAAGTGGGGTCATCTTCAGGGTAAAAACCCCAGTGAGGACTGCCTGGGCCTCAGAAAAAAATGTGTTCTTGGCTTCCTGTTGATCCCCTGGGGCATGAACAGCAGAAGGGAGATAGTCTTGTGGTTGGTTTTCGGTTTTTGAATTTGTTTCCCAAGAAATGGTGCGTGTTTGGGCAGCAGGGGGTGTTGATTCAGTGCGTGGTCAGCGTGCGCAATGCCTGGGTCCAATCCTCAGCACAAAGAAAAAAACAAAGCAGCGAGTCTGGAAGAGGCTGGCCTGTTTCTTCTGTTCTTGTCTTTTGAATGCTCAGCATGTCTGCGAATTCAGGTCGAATACAAATCTTCACCCGAAGAAGGTGGCTTTCTTGTGATGCCTCTCTGTATGGTATTTTCCTTTTGCAATTCCAGTTTTACATTTCTTCAAATTGCTTGCAAGTTGACTTGCTTGACTGAGACCCCCAAAGAACCATCAGTAGAAAGACTAGAAGCTGAGACAAGGACAGCTGTGACATCAGGATCCAGGCAGGGTGACTTGCAGCAAATTGAATAAGAGGACCTTTTTTTTTTTTTTTTTCCTTCAGTGGGGATTGAACTCAGGGGCACTCAACCATGGAGCCACATCCCCAGCCCTTTTCCATATTTTATTTAGAGACAGGGCCTTGCTGAGTTGCCTAGGGCCTCGCTAAGTTGCTGAGGCTGGCTTTGAACTCACGATTCTCCTGCCTCAGCCTCCAAAGCCGCTGGGATTATAGCCATGTGCCACCATGCAGAGCTAAGAGGACCATTTTTAACAAGGGATATTCACTCTCCCTGCCTGACTCTTTGAGGCCAGCAAGAAGGGAGATGATGTACCACTCTAAGACTTGGAGATGTAAGAGAATAAATGACCCCCACAAGCTGGGGAGCAAGGAGATGGTATAAGGAGCGCCACCTGGCAGAGCTGTGGCTTTCCATGAGGATGGACAGAATGGGAGGGAGGGAAATGAAAATCACCCAACTCTCTTCTCTCCTATCTCCTGCCAGGGTGCCCCAGTGGCCAAACCCAGTGGCGGCCAGGTTATGGCCCCATGGATGAAGCCCACACAGGCCTGTCAGTCCCCTGGACTTGGAGCAGGCTGGAGAACAGGACAGGGGGCTCTGCAGGGGAAAGGTGAGATGCTCAGCACCGTGAGCTTTTATATTTCCTTTATCCCATGACCAAGGCACAGGGTCTCACTTTTTTATTCACACTAAAAATTTGCACCAGGCACTATTTATTATAAAGCAGAACTTAGTCTGTCATGGGCCCATCTTTTACTTCCGATGAATAAACATATACCAAGACCTTGCACTGTACCCCATAACTACAAAACACTATTGTCTATATAAGATAAAAATTTTAAACAAAGGGAAAACACACACCAAAAAAGAAACTCAAAAAATAACAAATTAAGAGATGTTCTTTGGAAGGGAGACTAGAGTTAGTTACTAGGAAAAAAAATGAAATTATCTGCAATCTTATCATCCAAAGATGATATTATTAGTATTTCAGGGTATATTCATTTGGTCTTTTTTCTGTGCACAGGTGTAGGTGTTTTTATTTGACTAAAGTGGGATGATGGCCTGGTGCCTTGGCACCTGTAATTCCGGCAACTCAGGGGGTTGAGGCAGGAGGATGGCAAGTTCAAGCCCAGCCTCAGCAACTTAGGGAGGCCCTAAGCAACTTAGTGAGACCCTGTCTTAACATAAAAATTAAAAAATAAAAGGACTGGGGACATGGCTCAGTAGTAAATCACCCCTGGGCCATGCAGGCCATGAAGGAAGGCTGTCACGCAAGATTTGTCTGAAAGCAGGAACTAGAATGAGAAAATTTTAGAACCACAGCATGTTCTATGTTCACTCTCAGTTCAAAAATGAAAAAAAATGAGATTGTGCTTCTAATCTATATTTATATCCATCTCTCTGCTCATGTGACAGGTGAGCATATTCTTGCGTGGCTAGCCACATGGTCTCTTATGGGTATATCATAAGTTATCAGATACCTCCTATTGTTGAACATTTAAACTGCTTCCAGTTATTTTTATTATGATTATTCCACAGTAAGACTATGTGTAACTGAAAAAGATGTATCTGATTTCTTGTGCTTGCTGCCTAAACTCTCTGAAGTAGTGTGTTGATCTGTTTTGTTGTTGTTGTTGTTGTTGCTGCTGCTGCTGCTGTAACAGAATACCTGAGGCTGGGTAACTTACAACAAACAGAAGTCTGTTTGGCTCACACCTTCCATTAGATCCTACCTCCCAACATTGTTGCATTTGGATTGCATTTCCAGCACATATTTTGCAGAGGGACACATTCAAATGATAGCATAGTAAAAGGAGGCAGAATTTTAAAAGCATCTTTAAGATATACACAGCATACAGAAGTTTGCCACTACTCGTGGATTAGGCCACAGTATTTTCACATACTGGTAATGAGTGTCTTAACCAACTCTCCTAGCATCATCTGTTCCCAGTGGTCTCCCAGCATTCAACATGAAGAGAGATCACACTGGAAGGCAGGAGACCCTGCAGCCCCTTTGGGCAGGATGTTACAGGGGTGTTCTTGGCTCCTTACTGCTTCATAGGAACAAACCATCAGACACCAACAGGGCCCTGGACACAGCACACACAGATGGGTTGTTGGGCGTGGAAGGCTTTGGACATATCACACACTAGGTTCCCCATCTCCTGTTGGTGGTAGGTCTCACTTGATTTTGAAAGCAGAACTGCTCACATAGGACCAGTTTCCATGTGTAATTTCCATGTGCACCACTCCAAACCCAACATGGCAGCCACCTTTGGAATGACTGACATCTTCCTCCACCCTGGGGATTTCTCCACCCAGCCGGTGCTTTCTGTCTCTGCTTCTGTTTAGTGAAGGTTGTCTTCCTGGCCAACATTTAGATGAAATTGCTTGCAGAAGTGGGAGGGAGTAAGAAGTTCCAAAACCAAAATAGAACAATTAGCACAGAAATGTTTTCCTGCTGACTGTTATCTGGCATAGGGTTATCTGGAAGCCATCTGCTCCCAATAGAATTATAGACATGTTAGGACATTTTTAAAAAAACAGACTTCTGTTGGGAAACTCTTGCACTCTTGCAAGCCCAACCTGGAGGATGAGAATCTGCCTACGGTCCTTTATGGAAGGACTGTAGAGAGCAATAATAGCAATGGAAAAAAAAAAAATACTGGTTCATCTGCAGAGCGCAGAAAGTCAGACGGGCACCACCTGAGGGTCTGGCCAGATTTTCTGGCAAAATGGGAAGAGTTGGCAACACCAGGCCTGCACGTCCATTCAGTGGCCCCTGCAAGTGAGTGGAGGCTGCCTACTCTGCGGACCTCCTCCCCTGCCTCCTAGCAGGCCTGTGCTGGTCTTCCTTTCCCTGACACGTTGTCTTAAGGACCTCACCTGAGTAAGTGGGTACGTTTCTGACACGAGTGGGGAATGAGGGCCAGCGATGTCTGACTCCACAGGCAGCCCGTTCAGCAAGACAAGAGGAAGTGGGGGAGTCTTCAGGGCTGATGGTGGGGCTCCCAGTGCAAGCCAAGGAACTTAGATCTGGTCTTTGAACATGAACAATTTGAGGGTTATAAACAAAGGAGTGACAAACTCAGACGGCAGCCCTGTGGGACTGGCAGGGGTGACTTGCCTGCCCCGCTTTGGTGATCCAACCCTGAAAGTTGTATTCAAGATGGGGTCGCTCGCATCCAACCTCTGGCAAAGAGGATCCTGGGCAGGCCATGAAGGAAGTCTGTCCCGCAAGATTTACCTGAAAGCAGGAACTAGAATGAGAAATTTTTCTAAGCCACAGCATGTTCTGTGAGTCACACCTGGCAGCTAGCGGCGCAGGGGCATCTGGCTGCGGGGAAGAACTTTGGCCTCAGGTACTGCCTGGCAAGCCCCACCCGACGAGAGCCTCTGCTCTAACTTCAAGATAAGCTTTACCCAGCCACGGCCACCAGCCGCTGATCAGAGCTCACCAGCTCCTCAAGGGCACTTCAGGTCCCAGTGAATGTTCTTCCAAAACATCTCACCTAACTTCTCTTTCCCAAGAGAACCCTGGCTTTTCCTTTGATCTTTGGACATACCAGAGGCCACTTGGTCTGTGTGTGTCCCAGATTGCAACTCTGATCTTTATATCACTCCCAAATAAAGTCCTTCTGCTTGGAGATTCATCCCTATTTAATAAGGAAATAACCTGGATCCCTCCGTCTGCTGAATCCATGCGGCTCCCAGGGGTCTCTGGCAGAGGGCACCCGTACCTGGGAAGCAGGGGCAGAACTCCTCTCCCTGACCCCAGCGCCTTCTCCTCCTCCTCATTCTCAGAGGATCACCTTGAGTGTTGTTTCATGGAGAAGAGAAAAGCAGTCAGGGAGACAAGCCCCACCTCTCCCCACCCCCAAATCTCCCGCCTCCCTGGTCCAGGGAAAGGACCTGCTGTGTCCAAGGCCAGATCCTCCCTGGGCCCCCAGGTCTTAGCCCCTTTCTCATCTCCCCTGAGTCTCCTCCTCTTCCTCCTTTGTCTCCCCTCCTCTGACTGTGGGGCAGGTGGCTCAGAAAACACACCAAGTCCCAGTTTTGTCCAAATTGAAGAGTCTTTATTCAGCTGGTCAGCAGGCGACTGTCCCCCCCCCACCAAAGGACCCAAACTCTGACAAGATTCGTTGCCCAAGAAAAACGGACACCAAAGAGAACGACTTTACACTGTATGAGAACGGCCATTTTGGGTTGCCAAGGGTGCTAGGTAACTATTCATGGGTACAGAGGCGGGGCTTCCCATGGGAGAAGCACCTCTCACCTGATATGGGGTCTCAGGGTAAAATGGAGTCTGTTTGGTCATTTCCCCTATGGCCTGGCCCAAAACGCTCTTCCTCCTCCTCTTCCTTTTCTTCCTCCTCCCCATCCTCCCTCCCCATCTTTCTTTCCTACTGCTTCGTCTCATCAGCATATATACTACACTCTCTTCAGTCTTAAGTATAAAAGCAAACCAATGAAAAAGCCCCCCCCACCCCCCACCCCCAATTTTGCTTCTGCCTTTCTGCTCCTCTGTGCAGCAGAAGGGCTGACTCTGCCAGATTCTTTTCACTTCCGCACTCAGGAGCCCTAGCAGACCTCATGGGTGTTCGTTCGCACAGGACTCCTTGGTCAGGCTCACCAATGGCCCTATTCTGCTGTACTGAATTTTTCTGTCTTTATTCCATTCCACAGCAGTAATGGACATAGCCCCTTGAACTCTTCCTCTAGAAATACTTCCCTGGTTTGCTTTGGGGGCATCGTGCTTCTCCCCTGCCCCCAGACTCTGTCCCCACATGCATGCCACTCTTTCAAGCACAGTCCTGCCCCTTGGAATCTAAGGGAGTTTGGTTCCACCCCACCCCTCCCCACCCCCACCCACAAGACCTCACAATTCCCAGGTGCTCAAGTCACATAAAATGATGTAGCATTCCCGTGGTACCTGGGCACATCCTTCTGTGAACTTTAAATCATCTCTTAGATGACTTACAAAATTGAATACCATGTAAATGCGACCTATTGTTTAGGGAATCACTACAGAAAAAGAAGTCTTGTACATGCTCAGTACAGATGCAATTTTAAAAAAAATATTTTCCATGGACGGTTATGGAGCCCTTGGATAGGAGGCCCAACTGTAGAGGATTTGGTTCCTTGGGGTCTTGTTCTCCCTCATTAAGTTTGGAGTTCCATGCAGACAGAAGGCCTGAGCCTGACCATTTTCTTCTGTGTCCTCTGCCTAAACTTAGGCCTGGCACTCAAGAAATGAAGGTGTGCTTAAAAGGGGGAGGTAGTGAACGTGGGCTCCTAGGCACTCCTCCCAGCACAGAGGTACAACAAGCTTCTAAGAGGGACACTACTCTCCGGGGGCTGCTTTAACAGACTTAACTAAGACCACAGACATTGATTCTCCCTCAGTCGTTTCAAGGGCCACACTCCTTCCCAAGGCATTCGGGGAGGCTCTGTCCATATGTCTCCCAGCGTGGGGTAGCTCCTGGGGGCCTCGACTCATGAGAACAGCTCCGTCACCTGCCTCCTTCACCTCCTCCTGTCCTCCTGGTCCACAGCTTCCTCTCCTTCCTCTTCGAAAGAGCGCCAGTCACTGGATTTAGTACCCAATGGAAACCCAGGATCTCGAAATTCAGCACTAATTACCCGTGCAAAGACCCTATTTCCAAACAAGGAGAACATGAGTTAGGGGCCACACCAGTCCGCTCAGCTGGCCAGCCCATGTTGAGCTGCTGTAACAAAAACCCACTACTGGGTGATTTATAAAGAACAGAGGTTTCTTTCTGACAGCTCTCGGGGTGGGAGGTGGGAAGTTCAAGATCAAGGTGAGGACCTTATCATGGTGTCAAACCATGACAGAAGGACAGAGGTCTCTCCATAGCTCACCCACTCCCACGATAACGAACCTCGTCCTTTCCTCCCAGTGTGGCTACATGGGGGATGAAGTTTCCAGTGCGTGAACTGGGGGCACACATTCAAACCCTAGTGCTGCCATCTCCTCTTGATACTTAGATTTTCTATTTACCAAAGAGACTCATTCTACTTTGGTCATTCATCTTCCTTCCCAAAGATCATTTCAGTTCTTCCAGCCATTTCTTGAACATTCAAAAAAATATTCATAAATTCATGTAGCAGATGATGGGTTTTCCTTATGTGGGGATGGGACCCTCACACGGAGTCCTGCATCCACCACTGGGCAACCCTCCCGGCACCAACCGGGGGACATTTTTTTTTAATCTGTAAACTCAAATATGTTAAATATGTATCTTCTTTTGTTTGCCTGTAAGTGATTTTTAAATTTTCACCTTGCGATCCTCCTCTGCTTCACGGAGGAAAAAAAAAAAAAAAACAAGCTGGTCATTTCCATGTCCTTTTGAACTTTTGCTCGGTCATTTTGGGGTGAAATACATTAATTCCTGTTCCAACCATCGTCTCTCCCATTTCTATCCAGGGTCTGGGCTGGTGCTGTGCACAGGGTCTCTGGGGTCCCTTTGGTGCTCCGGGGGCATCCTTGGGATTGAACCCAGGACCGACTGACCTCCTGGCTGCCTTGACCCTACCATGGACTCCAAGGAATCCACACGAGCCTCTAGCCTCCCTGCCTGGCTCCTCCCTGTCCCCTCTTTCACTTTATCTGGTCTTGGGAGTGGAGTGGGGACAGGGCACATGAAGAGGAGATGAGCTGGTTCTGCGTAATTGTGTCATGTGCAAATTTTGAAAAACTGGGGGAAAAAAGTGTTTTTTACTTGTTTTTATTTTATAACTCAACCACCAAAGACTGTCCTTCTGTACTCTCAGTTTCCACCATGCCCACTTCCCCTGAGACAGTGACTCACGTTTGGCAGCCTGTGTAGGGCAAAGGCCCTGAGGCATAGATGAGGAAGTTCATCGGAGCAAGGGTAGGGACACAAACCTCAGCTCAGGAACCTACCGTGCAGTATGTACGCCACAGCACTGAAAAAGCAAAAAAGAAGAGACCCCTAGGGTTGTGCACTCACAGAGAAAAGGCCATGCGAGGACACAGAGAAAAGAAGATGTGCGGGTGGAAAACATCTTTCCTCTTCCCTCTTAGGTTCAGTTCCTGGGGCCTGCAAACTAAACCAACAAAATACAGATTAACAGGGGGAAAATACGTGATTTTTTAACTAATATTTACACACAGGCAGTTCACAGAAAAGAAACAGAACTCAAAGAAGGGGTTAGACTCAGGATCCTGTAAACCATTTTAACAAGGAAGGGGGTGTGGGTTCAAGGGATGATAAATCAAGTACAAGGGGTGGAGAAATCTTGGAGGAACTAATGGAAGATAAAGGTCATTTGAGTAGGAACCGTTCATGCAAACTCAGGTGGACTCTCCATCTCTGTGGATAGGAGTGCTCTTCTCTTCCTGACATAGAGGTAAGGGAGGTGCCTTCACACAGGGAAATTTATTCCCTCCTTTGGGCAGAAACAGAGCAAAATCAGTTGGTTGTTACAAAGCTACTTTCCATGTAGGGTGAAAACAGAGGGAACTTCCTCCTCGTGTGGCTGGGGTACACGGGGCCCCTTCTCATTGAATGTCTGGCTTTTTAAAAAAAAAACTGGCTCATTTTCAGTTTAATCGCATGACTCCTAGCATGGATTGATACCACTGGTTACCGGTTACCTTCACGAGTCCTGCTTCCTCAACCGTTGAAGATAACACCAGAAAAGCAGACCAAGGCAAGCACAGAGGACGTTGATGAGCAGCTCTTGGGCTGCTCAGGAGTTGCTTCATTAACAACCTACCTTTTGGGGAGGAGTAGTGTCCAAGGGCTCTGGAGACAAGAACATTCCAATCTCCCAGGGGCAGGTTCCAACTTCCTGGACCCAGGTTGGCCTTAATTCTCTAGATCCCACCCAGATCACCTACCTATATTAACGGCCGGCCGGTCTTTAATTCTGGCTTCAGAATGACGTCGTTCTGGTTTGGTCTGGTGTGATACAGAACAGCCTAGCACAGCAGGAGCTCTGTCTACAACTATGATCTCCTAAAATTTTTATTTAAAACAAAGAAACCATACTGTTAACAATAGCTAGTTATGGATTGTGAGAACACCGGCATTTTTTACTTCTGAAGCTAGTGGACCAAACACTTATGATCAGATATATATATCTATATATATATATATATATATATATCTGGTATCAGGCTTCTCCTTAAGGGGAAAACTGAATTTCTAGTATATGAGATTTTAGAACATCCCTTTGTAACCCTGAAGGAGTGGGTGATGGCCGCGGGCACGGATGTCGGTGAACACTAAGCAGAGCGAAAAGCCCCCTCCTTTCCATTAGCAGAGCCAGCTCTTGCTTGACCTCGTAGAGGTGGCCAAAGCTGTGCGTGACTGCTCCTCTGTGAACTGCTCTCCTACCCCATTCTTAGGCATCCTGCTCTCCACCCTGGTCTGCAGATTGCTGCCAGAATCCCAAACAGCCACAGGCTGAAGGGATGGCTTGGTGAGAAGTCCTCTGTGCGCACTGATGCCACAACTGTCCTCGGCCTGTACACCATGGAACTCTCCGGTGGATGGGCAAAAGGGTTTGGTTCTGGCCTGAGTCACAGTGAAAGCTCTATCTCAAGGCTGGACTGTGCTTTTGTCCAAGGACTCTTGGATAGGTGTCCCGTGGCCGATGCTAGAGCAGACTGAGGGCCCCGTGGGTTCCAGTACCAGCATGGCTCCTTCAACCTGGAATTGCAACAGGCTACAGAGTCAAGGCCATGTGCACAAGACTTCCAGGTGGGCAAAAGTGGGAGGACTTGGGGGAAGGTACTTCCCTGTCCCAATTTTAATGTCCCTTGGGAACCTGCTTAGAGTGAAGGCACTACTGAGTTACAAGTTTTAAGAAGGGTCTAAGGATCGTAAACTCCAGGCGGGGTGCACGCGTGCATGATGCAGACTGCTAATGCAGACAGGGGAAGGTGGAGGGACCCTGAGCCGTTCAGAGAAAACCTTAGCAACAGCCGGACTGGGCCCCAGGTGCAGATGGGCAGCCCTGGAGGACAATCCAAAGCCAGCCTGGTCAGTTCAGATTCTAACGCCAATGCAAGATCATTCCGGGGTCCGAGCCCCCCCTGCCCAGCAGGTGCTGCCACGGTTTACAGCCAAAACCTAAGGCAGAGCCTCAGCTGTTCCCAGTCTGGTTCCACTCATCAGCCTCTGCATGGCTGTTTCTTCCCCTTTTCCCCCCTCCCTCCTACATTTTTTCTTTTCTGTTTAAACAAAACAGACCTTGAGTTTCTTGCTTTTGGAATGTTACTGAAAACAGCTTACTCAGAGAATCGGACTTTCCATAAATATCCCCGAAGTATGAAGGCGGGAAGGCGATAAGCGGGAAGCGGCAGACATTCCCGATTGGTTTTTGTTTGTTTAGCTTTTCCAGGGACCCCGGCGGGCGACGGAGGCACGCATTCTTCTCAGATCTGCACATTTGTTCTAGAGTCTGGAGCAGAATTCCTGAAGTCAAGGGAGATCACAGTCAATGACCACTGACCAAGGTAAGAGGACAAGGTTATCATCACAAAGGACAAGGAGTTAATGACCTTCAGGGTTACAATTTCCACTTTGGGGTATACCTCGCTGAGTCAAAATAAAGAGATTAAAGCAGGACAAATTACGTAATACCTTTTCCTACCCATTCATGATGGGCTACCAGAGTAGAGTGACCCTAGAAGTTTCTAGAACAGTGAACTAAGGGCACACCCTGCTCATCAATGTAACGAGTAATTAACACCGAGTACCTAACACCTCCCTCTTCTAGTCAGCTAATTGCATTTCATGCTGGGTTCCAGAGCCCTTGGACATGACCCTGGACTTCTCCTCAAACTCCCAAGCCACTGGCCAACTCACTCTTTTCTGGAGAGGTGGACTTTTGAAAAAAACGAGGTGTTTGGATTTTACTTTATCATCTGGCTTCCTTCTGACACTTCCTGCCTACTTTATGGTTTTTGAAATCAATAATATCTTCACAATAGAAAAAAAAAGATTTTACCTTCTTGCTCAAAGCCTCTCCATTTGATGCCTGCCGCAAATAGAATATTAATTTGAGACTTTTTCCCCTCGTTATGTTTTAGTGGCAGAAACAGATGATGATGGAAAGCAGGGCAAATATTTTACATCATAAAAATAGTACATGTCAAAAGGGTATTGAAAGTGTTAAGAACTGGTAAATGTTTGAGAAGATAAATAGGTTTAATCTGATTTAAACATTTGGCCGTGGACACCTGATACATCAGGCATGGTACCCCCATAATATGTGCAACTTTATGCTTTGCATATCAATTAAAAAATAATAAATATTCCCATACCTGAAGACAAAAAGAAAGAATGTATATGGCACAGTAGCAATTATTCCCTATTAGATAGCTGACCTTTTTTTTTCATAAGATAACACAAAACCTGAGATATGGTCTCAATGTTTACGTCCCACCAAAATCCAGACACTGAAATCCTAACCCCCAAGGGGCTGGTTGGAGTTGGAGCCTTTATGAACTGATTAGGTCATGAGGGTGGATCCCTCATGAATGGGATTAGTGCCCTTACAAAAAAGCACCCCCACTTACCCTTTCCACTATGTGAGGTCAAAGCCCAGTAATATCCTCAATGAACCAGGAAGAGGGCTCTCACCAGACACCCAATCTGCTGGTGCATTGATTGTGGACTTCCTGGCCCCCAGAACTGTGGGAAAGAAGTTCCTGTGTGTATAAGCCACCCAGCCAATGGTAGTTTGTTACAGTAGCTGAAATGGACTGAGACAACCTGTATGTGGTTGTGCCATAATACACTTATGTATATATTATATGCCATAATAAGTATACAGGTAGGAGAAGGAACACCTTGAATTAGTCCCCCATGGAGTGCTTAGGAAGGTTTGTCAGCTACTTCACCCTTCTGACTTTTTTCTTTGAGAGCAGCTGCATCTCCATGCCAAGTTAATTGTCGGAGGGTTAGACCCAGTTTGCAAGGGACATTTTATTTTCTGGAAAGTTTCTGAGTCATGAGGTGAGATCCAGTTCCACTTGCTCCTGGTAGTGAATTTTCCATTCTTTTTTTTCTTAATCTTTCCTATCTCTTCTCATTGCCTTCTCTCCCATCCTCCTCCAAAGCATTCCCACATTCTTCCTCAATTCCTCCCCTTACAGCCCTACTCACCCTCTTTTTAGAACTGAATCCCACAACTTGTAGCCTGACAGTGGGAATCCAACCTGGAATGATGGGTTATGGCTCCCCTGTCTCTACCACCCTAACCCTCCTCTGGGTAAGTGCCAGTTGTGCTAAAATGCCTACATTGTAGTACCAGTGAAACATCAAAGAGTTAACAAACGCCACAGTCACTACCCGTATGCATGGGGAGATTTACTGGTCAATCTGTGTTGCTTTAAAAACCTTCCATAAATTATAATGACCCGATAGCATGGAGTGAGTTGGAGAACAAGTCTTCTTGTGAGTAGCAGATAAGAGTTCATTGCAAGGGGAGGTTGACAAATAAGGTGACATCTTGACTTTGTCAAATGTCACCATTTATTATTCAATGATTTTAGTTCAGCAAAACCAAATCTCTCCCTTCCTGGACTTTTTCTAGTTTTCCTGTGGCTGTTGAACTTCATGAGTACTTGAGGTGACATATAATCCCTGTTTCTCCTACATTTGCACTTAATACAGCCAACTGTTGTTTTTTTTCATGTCCAAGAATACTTTTAAGTGATTTGAGTAAGTCTCTTTTAAGAAGGCTCTCTTCCTCCCAGGCCCCCCAACAGGAAATTGTATTTTACTAAGGGTAAACAAATTTTTATCATTTCTGAAGTTCAAGTATAGCTTCGTGCCAGACACTCAACGTGATTAAGGAGCCTCCTGGATGTGACAGAATGTGTTCTGTTCCCTGTAGTTGAGAAATGTGCACATGTGAAAATCCCAAAAAAGTTCAGAACCACTAAATACGTAAATAGATGTGCAGAAGTATATTACAATATAAGTATATTACTTATCTCTCTATCTGTCTTCAACAAATGCTTTCGCTCGGGTTCTAATGTTAAGGGCTGGGTGGCCATTCAATCTGCATATGGGTACGATCAATAAAGAGCTTTATATTTAAATCAGGCTGTGCCTAGCTCAGAATAACAGAAGCCTCCCCATACCTTGCCCATACCTGGCCTCTCGGCCTACTTCCTTCCAACTCTGAGGCTCTCTTCTGTGCTGTCGTCCCTCTGAGAGCTATACCGGACTTTCACAGCTAATTAATTCGTTGTGCTATCTAAATTGGTCTGCAAGCTCTAAATGTGATTGCAAAAGCTCATTTGCAATATACAGCCACCCACTTAACACTGGTGAATACCACCATCACTTTCCTCCAATGAGGCTGGTCTGGCAGTAAAGCATAAGTGATGTATGTGGGTTGTTTCATGGAATCTTGAATCTCTGCCTAATGGTTCAAGAGTCCACTAAACAAGCTGAAATGATGCAGGAGGGCTGTATCTCAGAGATCAACTTCACTCACAGGAAGTAGCTCCCTGGTGGAGTGTCTGCTTAGCATGGGTTTACTCCTCCAAGGTGAATGTCTGCACGAGGACAGGAGAGGGGGGTCCTCGGTGAAGCCAGTTGGAAGATTCTGGCCAGGTTCGTGGAAAGTGATTCTGGCCAAAATGTTCCCTTTCTGTGTGATATGATATGTAACTCACTTTGGAAAGGATTTACACTTTCTTTCCCAAGCATCCCTTGGCACCCTGCAGGAAGACACATGCACACACATACACACACACACATATCCTTCTCTGTTTGTTCCTACACATCCCGAACCCAGCACATCTTCCCCTCTATCTCAAGAAAGACTCAGAGCTGACTTTCAAAATGCAGCTCTTTTCGTACAATTGTTCCCACGTTAAGAATGAGGAGTTTCACAGCGTGACCAGGTAGTTTGACTTAGTATCACACGGAGCATAGAGTTGAGTGGGTTTTTTTTTTTTTTCTCGCAAATTCAAGAAATGAGATTCACAGACAGCAGAAGGTGAAAGCAAAGTATAAGAATTTATTAAAGCGCAGGGAAGGAAAGCTCCTTTGGCTGGGGGCTACGTGAGGGGGTTTCTAGTGAATGGCTGTTGTCTAGGTTTCATCTGGGTCTATAGGTTTAGGGAAGTCAGCCTGGATGGTGGATTGCCATCCTCGGAGGGAAAGACGGGAGGGCAAAAACTGAAAGGCGTGGTGTCGGTTCACTGGTTCAAAGGCAAGTCACTCACATGAGTGTTTCATTATTGGTATTTGTTTCTTAAATCTTGATAGCTGGCTTTTCTGCCTCTGAGACATCATGCCTGCTCTGAACACAAACACCCTCGCTGGAAATAAGAAATGAAAACAGAAAGAAGAGGTCCTATGATAGTTGGCCCCGATGACAGTCGCCTAAGAGGAGGAGAATCAAAATGAAGTGCAGATTTACAATTTCAAGAGGAAGTGAGGGCTGAGGGCAGGGCTCGGTGGTAGATCCGCGCCTAGAAGGTCTGAGGTCCGAGTTCCATCTTCAGTATCGCACACGCACAAAGGAGGAAACCAACATGCAGATTAGCCAAGTAAGGCAATTTTTAGTAAAGATTTCTTTCATGCAACCCATAATGCTTGGGATTGTTGATCAGATGACACATAATTCAGGGCTGTGGATCAAGGACTCAGTTTTTTAAAAAGACTTGTGTGCCGATTGCCTGAGATCTTTTAGTCCCAGCCTCATATCATTCAACTCCCAGGCCGTAGGGTGTTGGCACTTGGAGCATCTGTGTTGTGTGTTTAGGTCAGTGACTATAATTAGAGGAAGTGGTTCAAAGTCTGGGATTCATGATTCACATGGCTGGGAGCCATTTGACCCACACTCTCTGACAAACCCCAAACCTTGGTCCTCTGATGGAAATTGGCGTCTCCTCCGAGTGCTCTGCAGGAAATCTGAATTGGAAATCAGTTCTCATCTTGGAAATGCAAACCAGAGGACCAGATAGTGTTGAAAAGAAGACAGAAAACATTATCTAAGCTCCAAAGCAAGACTTTCTATCTGTTGTTAAAAATATTGAAATACTTCCTTGTCCATGGGCAATAGTGGCTTCTCAAGTTCCCTGTGGCTCTGAGATATCCAGGGTCCCCCACGGTGTCCTGGACTGCCATGTGCTCCGGCCACCTGAGTTTTAACACCTGGCAGCTGGTATAATAGGTGACCTGGGCACCTGCTTCCATTCTACTGGGGCAAACATTCTATATCAGTGCAACTTTTAAAACGCCATCCCTACAAAAATCATGGTGCCTTTTCTCTTGGGAGAGTTCTGGTTGCCACAGTTTTTTAAAAAGACTCAACGCAACTGGAGACAGGCAACATGAAAGTAATGCTTAGGTTGCCACATGGGACCAAATACAGCTGAGAATTTGGGTCAAGAGAGTTAAAAGCCCTGTGAAGACCATGGATGAACAGCATGTTCCAGGTGAACCAGGACTTGAGATCCATCCTGAAGAGCTTCCTCCACCTAAAGAATATCTGGCTTCCAAATTCAGGTGGACTCTTCCTTTTCTGAAGTACTGGAGACCAGAAGTGCTTTCTGCATTCAGAATTTTTCTGATTTTGCTATATTTGCATATATGTGATGAGGTATTTGAGAATGGGATTCAAGTCTGAACTTGAAATTCATAGACACCTGACACCTACAGCCTGACGGGAATTTCACGCCATATTTTTTGTGCGCCTGCATTTTGACTGCGACCCAACACATGAAGTGAGGTATAGGATTTTCTACTTATCATGTTGTCATTCAAAAATTTGGGAGCATTTTAGATTTTGGATTTTTGGATTAGGAATGCTCAATCTGTACCACTTTGTATAAACTGTCATAAACTTAGGGAAGCAGCATAGTGTTGAAGGATGCTGGAGGATGAGGATATAAATATCATTTATCAAAATAGATGATTAGTTTTAAAATTGTGAACATTTGCCAGGCACGGTGATGCCCGCCTATAATCCCAGTGGCTGGGGAGGCTGAGGCAGGAGGGTCGCAAGTTCAAAGCCAGCCTCAGCAAAAGCGAGGTGCTCAGCAACTCAGTGAGACCCTATCTCTAAATAAAATACAAAGTAGGGCTAGGGACTTGGTTCAGTGGTTAAGTGCCCCTGGGATCAAACCCTGGTACCAATAGATAGATAGACAGACAGATAGATAAAGTTGTACGCATTTGGCAGCATGTATATGGACTATTGAGAGACATTAGAAATCTCTGTCAAGTGATTGAAACTTGTGAGGCCATCAAGAAAAATGTCCAGTTATGTGCTTCTGTTAAAACAGATGTCAACTGGAATGATTTGTCCACTTGGACCGTCATCACTTTGGTCACTGTTGTCACTGTTGACAAAGTGGTGTTCAGAAGAGGTCGTGGAGACAAGCTGATAGAGGGGAGGCCCCCCAAAACTTCCTATTTCTCACCAAGGAAGTCTCAGAGGTTTCTAATGGAGCACCCCTGCTCCCCACCACACCAACCCCCATAGTCAGAACCTGAGGTCTTATATGGCTGGGGGGAGGTAAAGGTGCAGCAAAGCAGGAAAAGATTGACTAGAGACTCGAGGAGGTCAAGTTCTAGTTCTTGCCCACCCATTAAACCTTGGTGAGGATTTATTTTGAAAAGAACTTTCACATTTTTTTGATTAAAATATACATAAGTATTATAAAACACTATGATCCAGAAAAGTATAAAGCATTAAATAAAAAGTACCAGTCTCCCAGCATGCCCAGATGACCCCTGAATTTATATACTGCTTTTTGTGTATGTGTGGTGGTAGGGATTGAACCCAGGGCCTCACACATACTAAGTGTAAGCTCTACCACTGAGCTACCTCACCAGCTCTAACCCCCTGAACCCACTAAACATATCTCTGAACAACACTCTCCAATCATAGTGCATGTATAGGTACACAACAAATAACATGCCATTCACATCGGTGAAGTCCAGCTATACATGCTAATTCATTATATATGTGTATGTGTATTACACATAACATAACATAATATATATATATATATATATATATATATATATATATATATATATATATATATATATTTTACTGAGTTAATAAATATCACTTGTTTTTATCTGAGTGATTGAATGGTATTGCATTGTATTGATGAATCATAATTTATTTAAGCAAAACTCTAGGTGAACATTTAGTTTGTCTCCATACCTCTTGTTTTTTTACAAGAAGTAAGTCTGTTATGAAAACTTTGGCATTCTTTTTGTGATATTAGAGATTGAACATAGGGCCTTGTTGAGCTACACCCCAACCCCCCCCCCTTTTTTTAAAAGAGAGAGAGAGAGAGAATTTTAATATTTATTTTTCAGTTTTCGGCGGACACAACATCTTTGTTTGTATGTGGTGCTGAGGATCGAACCCAGGCCGCACGCATGCCAGGCGAGCGCACTACCACTTGAGCCACATCCCCAGCCCCCCAACCCCTTTTAATTTTATTTAGAGGCAGGTTCTCATTAAGGTGTCAAGACTGGTCTTGAACTTGTGATCCTCCTACCTCAGCCTCTCAAGTAGCTGGAATTACAGGTATATACCACCTGTGCCCAGCTTGTATCTGTATATTCATATAATTATCAAATGTCTTCTGAGAACACAGTTCTGGGTATAGAATTTCTGCTTTAACTTATGTGCTAATTTAAAATTTTATCGAGTATTGTTAAAATGCTGTAATAATTAAGGATAGGCAGGGTCCTCCACAGAAGTAGAATGAACAAGAAATATATGACAGAGAGAGAAAGAGAAGGAGAGAGATTAATTCATTATGAGGATTGGCTCACTTGATTATTAGGGATGTCAAGTCTGATATCCGCAGAACTGATATCCAGTTCCAGTTCAAAAGTCAAGAAGAACAAATATTCATGTCTGAAGATCAGCAGGCTAAAGAATTCTCTTGTGCTTGAGGTAGGTCTTTGTTCTATTCAAGCCTGCAGCTGATTGGATGAGGCCCACCCAGATTATTGGAGGCCACCAGCTTAATGTAGTTTACCATTTCAAATGCTTATCTCATTCAAACATACCATCATAGAAGCATCCAGAATAATGTTTGGACAAATATCTGGACACCCCATGGCCCAGTCAAGTTGACACATAAAATTAACCCCCACAATGTCCATCAGAAATGTGACCCCATTCACATTCCCATCGCAGTCCACAGGGCTGCTGTCTGCCTCCAGTGTGCTGGGGATTGAACCCAGGGTCTCATGCTCACCACTGTGTTACTCCCCAGCCCAGACATATTTTAATAGGTCATTGATATTTTTGCTGAATAAATTTCCAGCTTTATGTACCTGACCTCATTTTCTATTGGATTATTTACCTTTGTTTCACTAAAGTAAAAATACTCTATTAGTGATATTAATACTTGAACGTATATATTTTATGTGTGTTCCCCAGGTTGTATTTGCCTTTGAACCCTTGTGTGGGCCCTGACTTCTGATGGTTCAACTCCTGACGTTGCACTTTGCGGATGCTAAGCAATATGCACGGTGTAAAAACATGCATATTGAAATTGAAAAGCATGCACACTTGAAATTTTGGATTTGTCCCAGGTGATCCATTCGAGGTACAGTACTCTCTTACGGTGCTGGAAAGTGGTAGCCAGCCACAGCTCCCAGTTGGCCAAACAATCATGAGGGTACACAACTGTCTTAGTTCATTTTCTGCTGTGCAACAGAATCTGACAGACTGGAGGTGATTTCTGAACAAAACAAGTTTATTAATCTCATGGTGCTAGAGGTTGGGATGTCCAAGATTGAAGGGCCCCATCTGAGGCAGCCCTTCTTTTTGCCTCATAACATAGCAGAAGGGCAAGTGGACACTTGCAAGATAGAGTGGGCAAGAAGAGAGCTCCTGACCCAATCCCTCTTCAAGGCCCCACCTCCCAACCCTGTTGCTCTGGACATTAAGTTTCCAACACACAAACTTTGGAATCAATCACAGACCAACACTCTACAGCATACCATGTAACACTCCACAGCATACCATGTGGCTAAGGTTCAATACTCAGTAGCTGAGGTGTATTGAAGGCATTTTTTAAAAGAAAAAAAAATCTTTATGTGATACAAAATGCACTTACAAAATGTCTACAGAAGGCATGTTATTTTTCATCGCTACATAAATTTATTGGGAATATGTTATTCACCATCTAGTGTCACCTACAACGTACTGTAAACCATGAGTTATACTCTAAAACAAATGCATCACTGATTCTCAGCAATCATTGATTTAATAATAATTAAAGATTATATAATCACATCTATATTCTGGAATGTCTATTTACTCTCATGTAGTGTAGCAGAATTTAGAGTATAATTGCAGATGGATGGCAGAAAAATACTCAATATTAAATTATTTTATATCTTCATGATATAAAATAGACAGATAATATTCTTCCTGATTGAAAAATGACAGCATCAGCCATGGTCTGAAACATAGCTCCCAGATTCTTAATGCAATAATTTGTGTACCTATTGGTGCACCCATAGAACAACTTAAAAGTGTATCTTTAGTAAACAAGTGCAACATTACTAGTTGAGTTTTGAGCATGGTGAGAGATAGGGGTTTAATTTTATTTTGTTGCATATGGATTTCCAGTTTTCCCAGCACAATTTGTTGAAGAGGCTGTCTTTTCTCCAATGTATGTTTTTGGCACCTTTGTCTAATATAAGATAACTGTAATTATATGGGTTTGTCTCTGTGTCCTCTATTCTGAACCATTGGTCTACCAGTCTATTTTGGTGCCAATACCATGCCATTTTTGTTACTATTGCTCTGTAGTATAGTTTAAGGTCTGGTAGAGTGATACCACCTGCTTCACTCTTCTTGCTAAGGATTGCTTTAGCTATTCTGGGCCTCTTATTTTTCCAGATGCATTTCATGACTGCTTTTTCTATTTCTACAAGGAATGTCAGTGGGATTTTGATTGGAATTGCATTAAATCTGTATAGTGCTTCTGGTAGTATGGTCATTTTGACAGTATTAATTCTGCCTATCCAAGAACAAGGGAGCTCTTTCCATCTTCTAAGGTCTTCTTTGATTTCTTTCTTTAACATTCTATAGTTTTCATAGTAGAGGTCTTTCACCTCGTTAGGTTGATCCCGAAGTATTTTTTTTTTTTAGGCTATTGTAAATGGGGTAGTTTTCCTCGTTTCCCTTTCAGAGGATTTGTCACTGATATACAGAAATGTTGAAGGCATTTTTGACCTAACGGTATTTTCAATTTACAAGGGGTATACCATGTATCAGGACATGGCTCCATCGTAAGTGGAGGAACATGGGCATGTAATGTTGTTATGCCATTTAATGTTTGGGTGGTTCAACGTTTCCTTATGTAATTTTGATTTTCTGTATCTTCCCTTTGTTTGAGATTATTAAAAAATATTCCATTGGGGAGTTTCTGACATGGGCGGGGAATATCTGGCTTCCAAATTCAGAAAATCTGTTTGACTTGTTCCCTTACCACTCCCCCTGCTCTCTGCCTGCAGAGCCAGTTTCCACCCCCATTCCTGAATTCTCTTCATAGTGCTAAAGGGGTGGAAATGAACCCGTCCCTCTCACTGTAATTATAGAAGCTCTCCCTCAGCACTTGGCAGGGCCAGTACCAGGGCTTGGGTTACCACTTAGGTGCCAGGAGTAACTTTGACATGATCACAGAAAATAAACATTAGTTATCACAGCGGCAGCTGGGTGGCTGGCTCCCAGGGCTCCTTGCCCACTTAGGTCCACGGATCTTCAGTTGTGCACGAGCACTGAACACAGGCTAATGTGAGTAACTGAAGTCTGACAAGCCAACCTGTCTGGGAACTGAAAACTCCTAATGGTTTTAGATTGTTTTGTAACAGTTTCATCTTCAGGAGACAAAAGTTTCCAAACCGGTACTGAACCCAAACTTTGAATTGTACTCCAAAAAAAAAAAAAAAAAGCTAAAGAGTAGCTGAAGCTAAAACGGTGTCTGAAAGTCAAATAGGGGGTCAGGATGAATCACCAAACACGGACTTCATCTGAAATTCTCTGCTCGACAGGGAAGAAGGTGGTGCTGAGTCACTATAGACCTAAGGGTTTGTACAATAACTCTTTCACTTAACAGCCATCTGAGCTGGGCACACCTGTAATCCCACTGGTTTGGGAGGCTGAGGCAGGAGGATCCCAAGTTCAAAGCCAGCCTCAGCAAAAGCAAGGTACTAAGCAACTCAGTGAGACCCTGTCTCTAAAGAAAATGCAAAATAGGACTGGGGATGTGGCTCAGTGGTTAAGTGCCCCTGAGTTCTGTTGGGAAAAGTATAAATGGCAGCCATACCCCAGAGAAAAACCCCAACATGGCGCCTAAGGACTTCTTCTTCCTACCTTCTTCTTTTCTGCAGTGGCGCGAAAAGTTCCCGCCCCTGTGAACTCTCCCGCCGTTGCCAATTTCAAAATCTCGCTGGCGGGGAACCTTAGCCCCAATGAGAACTAATTCCTGGGCTCCGGAGCTGATATCTGGAAGAACTTGCCAATAAACGGGTTGCCTGCCATTTATCTAAGCCCTACCATCTCCCCCTTAGTTCTATATAAGCACACAGCTTTTTGCAATAAAATTGGAATTCTCCCGGCGAAGTGTCTTTGCGTGGGGAATTCTTTCAAGTTCAATCCCTAGTAGGAAAAAAAAAAAAAAAAAAAGAGGCATCTGTACGGGTTTATTGAATGAAGGAAGAAAGAAAACTCTTAAAGCGCATTATTATTGGACAGAGGAAGGATTCAGCAATATACTTGTGGCAGGTCATGATGAAGGAACAGACACAAGGGACTCTGATCTCTAGCTTCTTCATACACCATTAAGATAAAATGGTTGTAGAGGCCTGGAGAGTAGTTCTCAGATGGAGAGGGGGGAAGTGGAGGCTGAAGGAACCCCTTGGAACCACCTGAGCCGCTTTTCTAAATTAAATAAGTCCCTGCTTCCTGCTTCCCCATTCTCCTGCTCACTTGGAGCATCTGATCCTCTAAGGAGTAAATTGCTGCTTTGATGACATCACTCCTGTTTAGAGCCTGGGGCATTCCCATGAGTGCTCACCTTTTGTCCCCGAAAGTTCTGCATAGAATTTCCTGATCCAGCTGCCCAGCTGCCCCAGCCCCCATCACCCTCCACCTTATTTGCTGGTTGGTTTGCTCACAGTGATGCTGCAGAAGGTGGAGCCACAGAAAATGCCCTGGTCACGTGCTTGGGAAGACCTAGGTTCTCAATACCTGTTATCTCTCCAGCTCAGGTGACTCACAGTGCTATAAATCAACAAGTGTTCTTGAGGACAGCTTGTTGCATAGACCTGTGGCGCTGGGGAACTGACCTGGGTGCTACTGTCTAGGCCCCTCCCTGCTGAACTTACCTGGAAAGGGCTTAGTCACACCTTCAACTGCCCAGCCCTGCTCCCCTGATAACTGACACAGTGTCTGCGATTCACCATTTCATTACCCCTAATTAAATTTGATGCACTTTTTCTTTCAACACAATATATTTTTCTTCTAATTAGTCTACCCATCAAAGGGCTTAATTAAATGAACGGCTAGCATATGGATACTCCAATTTCTATGGCCTCTTCACCACGATCCCTTTGGGACACACTGAACTAATTCCCTCCACGACAATTTATTTACTGTTTGAGGCTAAGTACAGTTTTCCTTCAGAATCTTTGGGACCTCAATGTGGATATCAAAATCCAAGGACGCTCAAATCCACCAGGACTTCTCTGTTGATGTTGCCCAAGCCTTCCACGCTGTCATCTCTGATGTCTCTGTCCTTGTTCCATGCCTCTCTAGCACTGGGTACCCCTAATCAACCCCTCTTTCTGGAAATACTTCCTTGGCTTTGGGGATGCTGTCCTGCTCTGGTTCCCCACCCGCTCCATCTCCCCAGGACTCTATTCTCACATGCGTGTCACTCTTTCAAGAGATCATCTTTGGCCAGGCACAGAGGCACACGCCCATAATCCCAGCAGTATGGGAGGCTGAGAGGGGAGGATAGCGAGTTCAAAGCCAGCCTCAGCAAAAGTGAGGCACTAAGCAACTCAGTGAGACCCTGTCTCTAAATAAAAGAAATACAAAACAGGGCTGGAGATGTGGCTCAGTGACTGAGTGCCCCTGAGTCCAATTCTCAGTACCTGCCCCCAACAAAGAAAAGAAATCATCTTTGATATCTGAAGGGAATGAGTTCCAGGACCCATCCAGGATACTGAAATCCGTGGGTTCTCAAGTTCCTTATATAAAAAGCCAGACATGGTGGCACACACCCGTAATCCCAGAGACTCAGGAGGCTGAAGCTGAAGGATCTCAAGTTCAAGGCCAACCACAGCCATGTAGCAAGGCCCTAAGCAACTTAAAAAGACTCTGTTGCAAAATAAAAAGGAGTTGGGGATGTGACTCGGTCATAAAGCACCCTTGGGCTCAACCCCCAGTTCCAAAAATACAGCAGGGGGGAGTTCTGATATTCAGCGCAGCATGGATGGAACTTGAGGACATTCCACTGGGAGAAGAAAAACTACTCACAAAAGGACAAATACTCCAAGATGTCACTTACAGGCAGTATCTAGGACAGTCAAATTCATAGACAGAATCTCCAGTGGTAGCTGCCGGGGCTAGTTGGAGGGTAGACAGGGAGAGGCTGTTTAATGGGGACAGAGTTTCAGTTTGGTGAGTTGGAAAAGTTCTGGAAATGGCTGGGGCCAAGGGCTGCACACCAACATGAATATAGTTACTGCCACCAAACTCTTCACATAAAGTAAATACCATAGTCTGTTTTTTGCTCAGAAAATATTTTTACCTTGTGATTTTCCTCCGGAAGCCTGGGCATTGAGGACATTTTAAAGTTAACTTCTGCAAGTGTAGTGTGAGTCAGAAAGTTGTTCTTTGCACGACTCATAAACCAATCGGCGAGCTCTGGAACAAGGTGAGGCTGCCCCTGATCCCGAGGGAGGCCTGCTGGGGGTCAGGGGTGGTCTCTTCAGGGAGGACTGGGGGAGGGTGAACGGCTGCTGGTTCTCAGGGCACTCTGAGCAGGATCCATCAGCACATCAGTCGTCCAGAAAGGAAATAAGGATCCTGCTCATCTGATAAAGTAAGTGCAAAATGGAAAACACGTGACTCGCTTCCTCTTTCTTTAGCTTCTATGTTCATGAGTAGAAGAGTGAGCAGAAGTGAACCACAGGCTTGCGGAGTGGATTTGCCATCAGACTCTGCCACTTGCAGGTCCCCCATCCATCCTCCCCACCTCCGCCTCCAAGGTGAAGAGGAGTGACTATATAGTAACAGGCATTTTCTGATGCTTCCCAAAGCCAATTCTACCATCAAAATCATCCCAAATCAACTTGGGGGACACAATCCAATCCTAGCAGGGCTCCAAGTATGAAAGAGAAGCCATACCCGAGAGCATGGCATCGAGAACATGATTGTGCATGGCTTTTGAGTCCTGACCTACCACATCCTGGCTGCGCCCCCTTGGATAGCGTCTCAGTCAATAAATGGCAGGTATTGTTGTTATTAAGGCAGGCGTGACTCAGTCTAGAAACACGGCTATGCAGGAAATATTGATTTCTTCATTTCCTTTAAAATCACTTAATTAGGACTCTGGCCAGCTACTCCATCAGCATGGTAGAAAATTCTCTCCCTGGGATTGCTGGGTTCCCCCTGACTCCTACCAGAACCTGCACTGTACCCGGATCTGGAGGCTTATGTGATGCTCTCATTGGTGGCCAACAATTGCACGTGGGAGGCAGTCTCCCATCCACAGCAGCAGCAGGGGGCCCCTCCTGCAGAGATTTCACCCTTCCTTTCACTCAGCTGCAGTAGAGAAGGGGTATGAGCTTGATTCTCTTGAGCTGCTTCTGAAGACACCTCGATTTCCCTTCTGCATCTATCAGGGTCTCTTTGTCCATTTTCTGCTGCTGTAACAGAATGCCACAGACCAGGTAATTTATAAACAACTGCAGTTCATTTGGCTCATGGTTCTGGAGGCTGAATAGTCTATGATCACAGGCCACATGTGGGGAAGACCTTCTTGCATCTTACCATGGTGGGAGACACCACAGGTGAAGGGGCATGTGAGAGAGCAAAGGGGGGCTGGTGGCCCTTTTATAACAAACTCACTCTCATAAGGAAGATGTTAGTCCTCTCTGCCATGGGGGCAGAGCCCGCGTGACCTGATCACCTCTTGAAGGTTCCACCCCTTAACACTGTAGTATTGGGGATTCGGTTTCCAACCCATGAACTTGGGGGACACAATCCAATCCTAGCAGGGCTCCAGGTATGGAAAGAGAAGCCACAACCAACCTAGGTCCTTGGAGGAGTATTCAAACCAAGGAACAAAGGTGTGGGTGGGCTGCATTTGGGAAAGTTCAAGGGACAGTACAAGACTCAGATGACAACTGTGGGAGTCATCACACCCCGAGGCTGAGGGACAAGATGAAGGCCCCTGGATGGAGCTGCAGCCTTCCTTGAGGTGTCCTGGTGGAGAGCCTGTAATAAAAGGTGAGTTAACAGTGGTATGATTTGGATCTTAAATATCCCCCAAAAGGCTCATATATTGGTCCCCTAACTGTTGGGAGACTTCTGGAGGCAGGATGTAGCAAAAGCAAGTTAGGTCATTGAGGGTGTTTCCTTGAAAGAGATGGTGGGACCCTGTCCCCTTTTCTCTCTCTTTGCTTCATGTTCACCTTGAGAGGAGCAGCATTGCTCCACCACGCAGTCCCTGCCATGATGTTCTGCCTTGCCACAGGCCCAGAATGATGGGGCCAACCTCGGAAACCATGAAACAAAATAAAGGTTTCTTCCTTCTAAAGTTGTTGATCTCAGCTATTTTGTCACAGTGACGGGGAAGCTGACTAACAGAACAAGAACTAACACAACTATTCACAACTTTATTTGCCAATAGTTTCATAACACAGGGGCCTTCAGATTGCAGACCCAAAGGGAACTACCCATTTTTTTATGCTTAGGTTTAATGAAGCATGGACATTCATGTAGAAATATGATTGGATTCAAGGAAGTGGCCTAACAGACTGAGTGGGGAAACCCAACTAGGCTGGTCTGTTCTGATTCTTCTTGGTTTCTCTGTGCAGATTTCCATTCTTCCATGTGAGAGGCAGGACACTTCCTGGAAAGGGGTTTTTCAGATCTACATTGGTTTAGATGTGAGGCATCCCCCAAAAGCTCATGGGTGAGACAACACAAGAAGGTTTAGAAGTGAAATGACTAGGTTATGAGAGCCTTAACTTAATCAGTGCATAAATTCCCTAGAGGTTAACTGGTTAGTGACTATAGGCAGGTAGGCCATGGCCAAAGGAGGGGGTCCTCTGGGATCCTGCCTTTGGGATATATATTTTATCCTTGCTGAGTGGAGCGCTCTCTCTGTCTCTCTCTGTCTCTGTCTCTGTCTATGTCTCTCTCTCTCTCTCTCTCCTTCCTGATCATGACCTGAGCTGCTTCTCTCCACCACACTCTTCTGCCGTGATGTTCTGCCTCACCCTGAGCCCTGAGCCCCAAGGATGGAGCCAGCCTTCTATGGATTGAGACCTCTGAAACTGTGAGCCCCCAAATAATTTTTTCCTCCTCTAAAATTGTTCTTATCAGGTCTTTGGGTCATGGTAGCAAAAAAGCTGACTAAAACAAAACCCTATTTGCATGCAAGATAGCTCAGAGAATTTCTTCATGGCCACCTCTTACACAGAGAGGATAGGTTTCTATTTTTAACTTTTAGTTGAATTTGGAGAAAGGGGATGATCCTGGTCTCCATGACTCGCCTTGGGAAAGAGAAACCCTAGTTTCTATGGCTTTCCTTGGGTCAGAGTGAGGGGAGAGATAGGAGGAAGGTCAGGGAGAGTTTTATTTCAGGGCCTTAACTTTGGGATATTGCTATCTTAACTCAAACAACATGATTATTTAACAAGATACCAAAATGCAGGTCATTATTGAGTTAGTTCTCCAACAGGGTGACTTAGTTCATTTCCACACCCAGATGATTTCAACCTAAGCCACATTCAAAAGAAAGAGGTGCCTGGATTCTGTCACACCAACAAATGGCGGTGCTGTTTTTTTCAGGTTGAAACTTTCCAGAGCGGTTCGTAGATGTATTTACACTCTCGGACATTCATGCAGTCATCCCTGCCTGTTTCTCCTTCTGGAAAGTGCGGAAGGAATGTTTATGCAGAGCTTTCCGTAAGAGCGAACCGAGTGGCTTGGCAGGGAAAGGCATTCCCTGGGAAACGAGGTGGGGTTTGTCCTCCAGTTTCTGCAGATAGACACTTGGTGGGTGACACATTTCATAAGCCCACTCACCCTCTGCACCCAACACACACTGGTCCTGCATCTGAGCACCTCTTGGTTCAGAAAAGCACATCTTGGCTTTGCTCCCTTTTCTCGACTTACAAGTAGTGGTGTCTCTCCTTCCCCGAACCCTTCCGTCCAGCGTCCATTCCCTGCACTCTGTTTCTCCTCCACCTCTTCCCTTGTTCTCCTCTGGCTTCCTCTCTTGTGACATCTACGGATCCCGTCTGCCAAGGGAACATCTGTCCAGGCCTGGAAGTGCAGGGACAGAGGGGTGACCCCTTCCTTCACCACCACCGGGTTCACAGCCCACACTCCTCTAACAAAAGACCATAGAGGGTGTCCTCACCTGGTGGACAGGGATAAACTGTGGGGGCTCATGGCCTACTGACTCTTTATCTCTCTGTTCTTGTGCCTGCAGTATCTGGTTCCAGCAGGGGCTCAATACTATTAAATGAAAATTATAGGAGTCCATTGATTTGGACCAAGTTCCTTATACAGACTATGAATCAAAATGGAATCACTCACGCTCAAGTTCCCCATCACCCCATTGAAAATAAGCTTTCTCACCTTCCAAGAAAGCGGCATTAGAGGGATAATCACCACATTTCCCAAACAAGACACTTTCAATTGGCATGATTATGAAGTTCCCTTGGCATTTGTTTTTCCACAAAAAAGGTAACCTGAATTGGCCCGATATTAACAAATCAATTATTTTTCTATTGTTCTCTTTACTCCTGTCTGAAATAACCAACCTGCTCTATGTTCCTGTGTTCTGCTTTCTTCAGTTCTACTCTGCCTATAAAAAACAACCTCTTCTGCCCCAGCCCCATCAAGAACACTTTACTCTATTTTAGGGCGTAAACCGTTAGTTTGATGCTAGAATTGCAAATAAATCCAGCTAAAATCTTTAAAAAACATTCATTATTGTAATTTTGTTCTTTAATAGTACACGTTTCCCAAGTCGAATCAAAATGCTTGTTCTAGACCTATCCGCCTTTTGGTTTTGGTCTCCGAGTTTTGGAAAAACACCACCCAGAAATAGCCGTCAGTCTTTCCTCTGTGATACTGTGAAAGACAGAAAAGTGTCACATTTGTGACCAGTTCTCCCTGACACTCTGGTCCTGCCCTCAGCCCAGAACACTGGGCCTCACCCTGCTCTGATGCTGTTCCCTCCAGTCTGCTGCAGGGGGTGGGTGTGGACGTCAACCAGGCTCCCTCCACAGTCGCCTCCCACCCACTCCCATGCTGTGCGACAGAGACAGTGTGGAACAGGGAGAACTGCCACTACTGGAGACCAGAATGCGCCACGCCCGAGTGTGAGGGAGAGTAATCCTTCTGTAAGAGAAATGCACATCTCTAAAGGAAATTCCTCTCTGCACCCGGAGGAGAAGGATGGACTAAATCACTAGAAGCATTTCAGTGGGAGGGCACCGTGGAGACTCAGAAAAGGACACCCCAAACGATGGCACTTCAAGGCTCAGAAACAACCTCAGAAAGCAGTCCCTCCCTGACCTTCTCCTGCCCTGCTTCCAGCTCCCTCCTCCACGTGGTCATAGAAGCCAGAATTCCTGTTCTCTAAGGCAGGTCATGGAAATCACAACCCTGTTCTCCAAAGCCAGCCACCATAAAGCAAAAACATATGACTCTAATCTCCCCTTTCTTTCTGTCTTGGACATGCCATGAAGAAATTATCTGACTTTATAATTGTCTGATAGGAGACACTGAGATCCCCATTCCAGAAGGGGTCTTGCCCCACACCCAGGAGGAAGGAATGCGCCCAGAGAGGCCAAGAAGGACCTGAACACCAGCCTGGCTGGGTGCCCCCTTCAGGCAATCTGCATGGGATCAGTTTCTACATGGCGGGCATGCTTCTAAGGCCTGTGCATAAAACAGTTTTCCCTGGATCTTCCAGTCTTCCTTCCTGAAGACTCCAGAGCATGTAAAACCTTGGTTAAATAAATTTGTTAATCCTTGCTCTCGTTACTCTGCCTTTTATTACACAGCATCAGCCGTGATGAGGAGGGACAGGATCTGCCTTCCCTCTGTGTCGACTTCAGTGTGTGGAACCAACTCCACCCCGTTTTCTACACTTTTCCTGGGCAGCACCCCACCACGGAGCTTTCCCCACACTTTATTGTTATTTCAGAAAACATGGCCTTTGAGGTCAAGGTTCAACTTAAGGAAACTCTGCCTCACCCCAGGGCTGGCCTGGAGTAAAGTTCCCCCTCCATCCCACATGTTGTAGGACGCACGGGGATGCAATGAGGGGGAGGGGAATCCCTTTCCTGCCCATCATAAGGGTCATGGCAGACACCACTGTCACAAAAGACAAGTTATCAGATGGTCGCTTTACACTGAAGACTCCAAGACCCCGGGTGAACCACCCAGGTTTATGCTCAGGTTGGAGGGACCCCCGGAAGGCCTCGTAAAGATGGGGACTGGAGAGAATGGCGTGAGCTGATGGAAACAGATTGAGACGGCAAGGCCTGTCTGTTCAGGTTCCTCCTCGTGCCTCTGGGCAGCATTCTGTCCTTCTGGGGATGGGGCAGAACCATGTATGACCTGCTCTCAGACACAGTGGGTCAGGGAGTTTCTTCATGGTTGCCTCTCACACAGGAAGGCAGCGGAAGGTTGGGATACTGCTTTTAGCTTTCATGGGTTTGGGGAAAGGGGTTCTGGTTTCTATGACCCACTTGTCCCATGAGCCCACTGACTAAAAGTAGAGGTGGGCAGTCAGAGACAACACCAGGAAGCAGTCAGTGCACCCCAGGAAGGGCTTTGGCACCCCAGACTCAAAAGAATAATCTAGAAGGTTGAGGCCTTGTTCTTCAGGCTCTGCCCCCGGGCTGAGTCTGTTGGAGAGCCTCCTCCGTAACAGCCACCCAACGGGAAAGCGTGGAAGACTGACCCGATTCTCTGCCTCAGTCCAGGTTACTAGTCATCGGGGAAGTGACCCCCCCATGTGGCGTCTGTATCCAGAAGGCAGGCCGTGGAAGGACTCAGAGGCCTCTGTACCCACGACACCAGGACAAGCTCTGACAGGGAGACCCCTCTCCCAGTCAGAGGTAGCAACGAAAAGGAGTTTTACGTAAAAGACGGACGGCTCTGTATCACCCAGGCAGTGACCCCACTTTAATCTGTGGTAAGAATAACTGTGGCCAGGGGCAGCCATTGGCCCACATCTGTAATCCCAGGGGCTCATGAGACTGCGGCAAGAGGACCACAAGTTCTAACCAGCCTCAGCAACTTAGCAAGACCCTGTCTCAAAACATGAAAGAACTGGGGATGTTGTTATTACAGATATTGTAAAAAGTCTCATATGTGCTTCCTCCTCTTCCTCTCCGTGCGGCTTCTTCCTCTCCCGCTTCCTTTCTCTCTTCCTGTCTTTTCTTCTTCCTTTTCCTTTCCTCTCTTTCCCTCCCTCCCTCCCTTCCTTCCTTCTCTCCTTCTTGCTTACCTTTGCCTTGACAGGGGTGCTTGGGGGCTTCTGTAGACAGCTACATCATATCATTGGTACTGACATTAAAAAAAATATACTTTCTGCCCCTTCTTGGGTTTTCCCAAAGACTAGGGAGACCTCAAGGAATTCTGGAATTAAAAAAAAAAAAAGTTGAGTTCCTTAATGAAGAAACACAGAAAACTGCCTTCTGAGTCACAGAAACTTAGACATTTAATGAAGTTGATTTTGCTTATAAAAACAACAAAAGGTTTTTGTAAATGATTTGGAAATTGCATGTCAGTCAAAAAAAATCAGGTCACGCAGATCCACCATCCAGCTATCACCACCTCTTCCCATTTGGAACATACCCCTCAGGGCGTGGGGGACAGGTTCCTGTGTGTGCTGAGTCCCCTTCCAATACAGTGACCTGCTTTTTCAATACCAGTAGATCGTGCATATTGTTTACATATCATTTAATATTGTTCTGTGTTTCTAAAGCTTGCAGAATAGTTCATTTTGTGAAATACTTATTCCTCTTTCTTGGTGCTCAGGATATATCAAACCAATTTGAGCAGATTGTTCTGAGAAAAGACAGGTACCAGAGTAGCTCCTAAAAACTGTCCTTTTGTTTTAAAAAAAATTATATCTATAAGGGAAATCTGTAGTAAAGTGTAGTTAGTATCTCTGAGGATACCAGAATCTGCATATGCTTGGATTCCTTACATAATTCCTTACATAATCTGGCATCAAATTTGCATAAAACCTGTGCACATCCTCCTGTGTACTTTAAATTATCTCTAGATTTCTTATGTTCCCTAATACAATGTACATGTTACATAAAGAGCTGTGATACTATATTGCTTAAAGAATAATGACAAGAAAAAAGTCTAGCGAGGCATGGTGGCGCACACCTGTAATCCCTGTAGTGAGGCTGAGGCAGGAAGATGGTGAGTTTAAAGCCAGACTCAGCAACTTAGCAAGGCCCTGAGCAACTCAGCAAGACCCTCCCTGAAAATAAACTACAAAAACAGGCTGGAGATGTGGCTCAGTGGTTAAGCATCCCTGGGTTCAATCCCCAGGACCAAAAAAAGAAAAAAAAAGTCTATATATGTTTACTGGAAATGCAATTATTTTGTAATATGTTCAGCCTGCAGTTGTTGAATCTGCAGATGTGAACACACAGATGGGGGTTTCCCTTTGGGAGATTTGTTACCTGAGAAGTTTATCCGCATGATAAAGCCTTTATTCCCCATACCTTTCCTTCCCTCACCCTTCATAACTTGTGAGGCCTCCACCTTCCAAACCCCTATCCCTCTGTTCTTTCTGGGGCTGAGGATGCTCTAAAGGCTTGAGCCACGTGATCCTCTTTAGTCTCTATTTTGTGGAACTCTAGTGCCTACGCACATAATTAAGAGGACTTTCCTCCTGTTAATCTGTTTTATGTCACTTTAATTTGCAACCCAAGGGACCTAGAAAGATGGAGGGAAGCCCCCTATCCCTCCCCTACATCATTTTGCTGGTCTGCTCTTGCTGGGCATTGAGGTTACCTCCTAATTAAAAGAAGATTTGCAAGAATTGTCCTTGTAGCTAGGTCGCCGCCCACGTCCACAGTTCTTTCCTTGGGATGATTTCCCAGACCTGGAGCCTCTGCAGTAACTCAGACATCTGCTGCCGACCCAGCTGGGGAGGGGCTGTGCGTGAGATGTCTTTTCAGCACACTCATACGCAGGAAATTTAAGGAGGAATTGGGGGCTGCTGCTCCCTCAAGCTAGTCTTCTCTTTCCTCTTACAGCATGTGGCTTTTTAAAAAGGCTCCAGTAAGTTTTCTCTGTTTCAATTCCATAGAGAAAATGATCCGCAGCTCAAGAACCCTACAATCATGCAAAAGTGGGGAGGATGAGGAGAGCAGGAACTTTCTGGAAGTGTGTTCCACTCTACAGCTGCCCATGTGCCTGGCAGGCATTGAGCAGATCCTTTAGTGTTCTCTAGAATCCTTCTCACCCAAGCAAATGCCCTCCTAAACCAGGAAGAGCAGGTGGGTAAGCTCTACCCAGAGGCAGCTCCTGAGACCCACACAGGGAGATCCTCCCTTCCACAACCACAGAGGTGCTGTGTGACTCAGGGGAAGTGCCTTCCCGCTCCTGTGCTTCAATGACAGTGGACTCATTCAAGGGACATGCAGCCACGGAGCTGCCAGGCTCCAGTCTTGCAGGCTCTGCCAGTTGTTTGACATGGCGAGATCCATTTCTGGCGTGGGTGGCCTTCCCCTTTCAGCTGCTCTTTAGATTGCTGGGATAGGTGTCAGGTCTGAGATGTCCTTGAAGCAGGTCGGCCACATGGGGACATGACAGCCCCTTCCCATCTGGGCCCTGAGTCTCCTTGCCTCTGAAGACCTTAAAAGGCTTTCAGGAGCCAGGGACTGGGTTCTTATCTCCTGGGCTGGGCCAGCGCTCTGGATATGCCTTATTTATAGCATGCTGACAAGTGCCCACACGGTTGGGGCATCCAGCAAAGCAGGCTGCCTCTGTGGCTGTGTCTCTGCTGGCCAGGCAGCAGGGTGGAAGACAGGACTCTGACACTGCAGGTAAGAGCCACAGTTTCCTGTCCCTTTCTCTCCCATGCCATCTTCCCACCCTGTGCTACAGCCAGGCTTGGACACTGGGCTATGTTGGCATCTCTGCAGAAGGAGAGTCCCATCCCTGGAAGGGAAGGCTTGGGCACTGTGCATGGGCAAATCCCAGCAGAGACCCAGGTAGCACTGGCTGCTGTCTCCCACCACCAGCAAAGCCCTCTCCCCGAGGCTTCAGGGACAGAACAGAATCCACCCTGCCCAGAGTTACCCAGGTGTCCACCTGGAAATAGAGAATGAGAGAGAAGCCCCCATGCATCTTGCCCTCTCTCCATGGGAATCAGTTTTGAACACTGGAAAACTGATTTTTTTTTAATGGAAAGGAAAAGGAGAAGAAAAATTATAAAATAAACATCCAAAGCAGGGGGAAAAAAAATCACAGTGCACTCGAGATTTTTCTCTTTGACAGTATTTCCGGATGGCCTGGGGTGAAAAGGCAAATTACCAATGAGTCTGGTTACGCTGGGAAAGTATGTTTATACAAGATGACTTGTTACAGCTGATGGTTTGAAAGTCCAAAAAGCTGTTGCATGCTTTGAAAAGGAAAAGCATGGATATTTCACTAATCTAGAGCTGGGCATACACTAAGATGCATAGTACTGAGCAATGCTCTGACCAATTGCATAAGATCTCACTACTGATAGTGTCATTTGTGACAGGAGGTTCCTGTATGTAAACATACCCCAGCCAGCTTGACTCAGCTCAAGGCTAAGGAAAGAAGGAGGGAGGCGGCCGGAGGTGGGGGTGGGTGGATTGTCAGGTCAGTTTTTTTCTTTTTTAAATAATTTTGAAGTCTAAATATGGTATTAATGTTCCTGGCTGATGATATTTTATCTCATATTTATAGAGATCTGCTGTTGCTGTTTTATTATTGTTTTCAAGGAATGCGATTTTAAGTTTGTCTCATTGTTAGGCTTTTGACAAGATGTACTGTAATAAGGTCTCTTATACATTAAGATTCGTCCTATTTTACAAAAGTTTTCTTTGTTTTTAAATGAGTGGCCAGATAAACAATTCAAATAATTTTATATTGGAGGTTTCTTCTAATATTAAGAAAAAAAAATTTTTTTTTTTTTTTTAGTACTGGGGATCAAACTCAGGACCTTGTACATGCTAAGCAAATGCTCTCCCACTGTGCTGTATCCCCGGCCGTGAGAAAATATCATAAAGTCGAATGTCCATGAAAAGTTGCCAGTTTTCCCATTCAGGGTGCCCTGACTGCCCACTCACCACCTTGCCTGACTTGAAGCATCTTTTGCACTTGGAGATCTCATCATTCCATTTAATGTTTCCAGAGCATACTCTTTAGTGATTCCAGAGCTCTCTGTCGATTCCAGATCCCTTAGTCTGGGCCACATCATATGGCCCTGTATTCCCACAGCATGAAGTACAAGGCCCTATGCCTTTCTAGCCATCTCCCAAATATCCAACATTTACAATACATGGTCCAGAGATACTGATTTTTAAATCGTCCTCTCCCCACTGGAAAAAGAGATGACATTATATTCATAGTACTTATATTTTTTTTCTTACCATACAAATAATATATGTTCCCCTTAGAAATCACACAGAAGTGGAGAGCAGAACATGAAAAGCTATGTGTCGTGTAGTTCTATTAGCCCTGGATAACCTTAGCTTTTTGTGGCTTATCTTAACTATTCTTGGTTCTAAGATATCCATGATGGGAAGATCAACCATTACTAAAATAGGAGTTTTAAAAGAGAATAAGTGATACATAAAAACTTTAATAATTTGTAGGTCTCCCCACATACAAATTAATGTTTGGGGGATTAATCTCAAAATATATCAATCTGTACAACATAGTGAGATTTCTTTTTCTCTTTTAAAAATAATATATATATAATCAGGTTATTTGGTAACCTACTTTTTGTCCAATTTATGGTCAACCTACTTTTACAATCTATTCAAAGTCCAATTCCTTGAAAATTGGTTATCTCCATATGACATGATGACTCCTTTCAGTTAGTCAGTATATTAAAGTATTCATAATAGTTACATAAAAGGTAAGTAAAAGAGCATAAATGGAGATTCAGGTAAAAACATTTTATTATACTATAACAACTTACTTCAATTTCTGATCAGTGTGATGATTTCTACACTATTATCACCCCCTTTGAGTTATATACACACACACACAAAAAAAAAAACCTCAACTACCTTGTGTCTTGAAAGTGTGACATGCTGATTGTTTTCATTACTATTGCTTTGCCAGAAATTTGTCACTTACTGTCATTATTTTAAAATATGGGTGAAAACCAGAAAGGAACAAACTTAAGTTTTGAGCAGTTTGATACATAACAGGATATATTTCATAAATATTATAATTTTTAAAGTGTCAACTAGGAAATTGAGATTGAACCCAGGGCTTTGCCCATGCTAAACACATGCTTTCCCATTTAAGTTTTTTAAGTCAAATTTAACTTTGAGGAAGTTTTTACAACTTGAGGCTTCAAATGAATTTAAAAGATACATTTTTAGATAGAAGAGGAATTAAATTCCATTTTAACACTGAAATTTTGCTATAGTTAAAAAGCAATATGGAACCAAGCACGGTGATATACTCCTGTAATTTCAACAAGTCAGGTGGCAAGAGGATCCCAAGTTCAAGGTCAGCCTTGAACATAGGGAGACCCTGTCTGAAAGTGAAAAATAAAAAGGACTGAGGATGTACCTCACTGTTAAAGTTTTTTTAAAAATCCAGTCCCCAGTATCACAAAATAATAATACTGAAAAGAAACCAAGTTGAAAGAAACCAGCACCAAGCTAGTAACATGTCATAAAATTTTGATATGTTTATTAAGGAGAAGTCCTTAATTTGATATTAAGGGGAAAGTGCAAGAACTTTACTTTGATCTTCAAGAAGTAAGTGTTCTTTCGGCACCTGGGACCCAGCTAAATAGTATAACAGGGAGTATGTGGTAACTGAAGGGGCTGTGGGGACTGCTATTGCTACATGGAAAACCCACCATAGTATTTTCTGCCTGTGCTCAATACCGCTCCCATCAATCTAGACTAATTCCAAAATGTCAGTTCATGGTTTACTAGAAAAAGAAGGAGTAGCAAAAGATGATGTCAATTACCTGGTTCCACGTCATATTATTTGTAAGACAATAAGGTGGGTAAGGAACAGACACAAAGGGTTATATGAACGATCATATTTAACAATTTGCAAACTAAAACTGTAAACAATGCAATTTTCTAAATTCAGCCTATTGTGCAACTTATAACCAGGATGGTGCTATCTAGTCTGGTGTTATTTTATTATTTGGATACATTTGACAATAAGGAACATAATTATCTCTAATTGAAAAATAGCCATAGTATGGGAGTAAAAACAAAGTTTGCATAGAAGTTTTCAAAGAGAAAAAAAAATTCTGGCTATGTTTCCCAGGCTGGCCCTGAACTCCTCAACTCAAGAGAATATCCTGCCTCAGCCTCCTGAGGATCTAAGACTATACATATATGCCTTCATGCCCAAATGCATAAAATTTTTAATTTTTAAAAATTAGCAACAAAGCGTACAATGAAATATTCAAAATATGTTATCTTAGCTTAAAAAACTAAAAAAAGCTTAAAAACACGGAAATATATAATATTAGTATATGTGAGAAATAAGATTAGAAGTCATTTAGTATTTATCTCTACATTTTAAATAGTTTACTAAATTTTCTACTCTGTAACTGTGAAAGTTCTGAATCGAGACATACTCTGCAACTAAAAAGCATTCCAGTTATCACCACCAATTATAAAAAATAGTAAATAAGCAACCAGAATGATTAGCTTCTTAAAATAATAGCTCAACTTTATTGAATGATAACTGTACCCAGGATTCAATATGAATCAATTACTCAGTATTAACTCATTTAATAAATTAGCCCAATAGGTAGGTATTATTGTTCTTATTATTCGATATTATTATTCCTACTTCCAGATAAGGAAATTGAGGTTTCTAATCCTGTGATGCATTCTAAGAGGCGCAACCAAGTTAAAGACATGATCTGTTTCTTCAAGGACTTTGTGATCTAGTTGGCATTAGATTTAAATAGCAAAAGAGCAATTCTAAGGCCTTGTACAATGGACAGTGGGCTTCAATGTTATGAGCACTATAGGAACTGAGTGTAAAGGAAGGAAGTACTTGGGATGAAGTTTGCCTAGATGGAGGTATGGAGCCTGCAGGAAGGCTGAGAACTTTACAGGTGGAGAAGAATGTGAACGACATGGACATAGAATACAGCTCATCCTAAGGTTCTAGGATATAGGCTAAATGTGTGTTTGGAAGAAAGGCAATTACTTAGGGCCAGGGCTGCCTCACTGATTTTTGTTCTCTGTGAGACATTTCTAAAACCCAACATTTTATAATTGGAATAAAGATTTATCTTGAATCCCCAAGGTAAAAGGGAAAAAAAATCTATGTAAAGTATCTGAATTGGGACTAATTTGAATTCCACAGTTAAAATAAAATGAACCTCTGGTGAGTGCCTGGGGCAGGGAGAGCATTGTACGCATGCGCACACTCGCGATCCACCTGGCAATTCTGAGAGGCTCCTGGCAATTCTGAGAGGCTCCTGGCAATTCTGAGAGGCTCGCTGTGATTCCTGGTACAGGGTGCAGAGGCGGGGAAAGCTGGACCCGAGCCCAGACGTGCAGTGACAGCACGTGGAAAAGCATGGAGAAAGGACCTCATCTTTAAAATGAGTGCTTCCTTTTAAGCTCTCCCTTTAGTTCCAGCACCGGGAGGGGTGCTCATCTACTGGGTTAGACTCCTGGTTGCTGGCTCAATGGGCAATAAATACTAATATTTGACGATGATATTTGCATAAGGAGTAGATCCTCTGACTTGGAAGTCTCGCTGATCACAGCCTCTGTGTGTGTGTGTGTGTGCATGCACATGGGTGTGTAGGGAGAGGAATAAGAAGATGAAGATGCGGGATAAATTCTAAACTCTGTAAACTTCCTTTTTGAACAGCTGCACATTTCACCCAGGATCTTTTAAGTAATTTATTAGGAAACAACATCTATTTATCTCTGGAAACATAATTTAGGAAACAAAAGGCAGGTGGGAGAGAATATAATAGTCTCCTTATTTCAAAAGCCCAATTTTAATTCCACTGAAATGGGGCCCAATGGCCAAATGTTATGTTCTTCCAATCCCTAAATCAAATGACAGTTCAACCAGTTACAGTCGGTGAAAAATGACAAACGTTACGTGCAACATACAAAAAGCTAAGAGATCCAGAATGGATATGAGACAGGCTTCTTTCTCTATTCCTGCAAATTGTAAATACAAAATTCACATAAGCAGGTGCAAATTTGTTGGCATTCAAATTAACCAGCCTAGGCAATCATTCAAGTGGGAAAGAAATATTCACAGCTATAACACCATTCTTATCCGTACTCTCAGATGGAAAAACGTCTGCAGGCAGCAGGGAAGGGTGGGGTAGGGACCTTGTAGTTAAAACAGGGTTATCAACAAGTCAGAGGCTTGGAAATTCATAGCAGCAAGTTCAACATCATTTAAATAATTAAATTTGGATAGAAGAATTGATAAAACTTCAGCTCCCATTATTAAGCAGCGGCAGCAGCAGATCCTCCAGTCTGGCTATTGATTAACCCGGGGCAGGATCCTGGCTCCCTGCCCTGAACTGTTGCTACTTTTGTATGCAATGCCTCACTCTTTCCTGGGGAGTGCCAGCAAGCTGCCAACTCAGGCAGGAGCAGCCAGGCAGCTCCACAGAGGCCAAATGCGAGCTCCATTTAACCACAAAGGCTCTTTTTTGAAATTTTTAGATTTGTAACTTAAAGTGCAACTCTCCCCTGCTCAAAATTCTCCAGCAGCTTTTCAAATCAACAAAATCCAAACTCCTCAGCATAACCTACAAAAGTAGGGTAAGTGTGTATGTGCATGAGTGTGTGACTGTATGTGTGTGAGCAAGTGAGTGTATGTACATGAGTGTGTGTAAGTGTATGTGTGAGTTTGTGTGTATGTGTGTGAACGTGAGTGTGTAAGTGCATTTGTGTGAGTGTACAAGTGTGAGCGTGTGTATATGTGAGTTTGTGTTTGTGCATGAGTGTGAGTGTATGTGTGAATATGTGTATGTCTGTGAGTGTGTATAAGTGTATGTGTGAGTATGTGTAAGTGTATATGTGTGAGTGTATGTGTGAGTGTGAGCATGTGTTTATGAGTTTGTACATGAGTGTGTGAATGTGTCTATGTGTGAAGTATGTGTGTGTATAACTGTGAGTGTATGCATGAGTGTGTGCATGAGTTGTATATAGTGTGTATGTATGTGTATGTGAGTGTTCATGAGTGTGTGTGTGTGTGTGTGTGTGAGCGCCCTACATAATCTAAACCCCAGGAATCTGACCTCATCTCTTCCCTCTCTCCCTCTCTACCTAGGGCCTCCAGTCACAGTGCCCTTCCCCAGGGCCTTTGCACTTGCTGGTTCCTATATTGATCACACTATTGCTGAAGATAAGCACACAACTTACTCCTTGTTTCATGCACACAATATCTGAGAGCTACCCCCAATACCCATCTAAAATTATACTGCCACTTTCTACCTGCTCACCTGGACTTATCTATTTATTATCCCAATTTACTTTTACTTAAGGTGCTTATTATGCCATATACATACACATCTACAAAATACATATATATACATACATGTATGAATATTCATATATATGTATGTTATACATATATAGACATATACATATATAGACGTAAATATATGCATGCATATATGCACACACAGAATCATTCCTCAATATCTGCAAAGAATTGGTTCCAGGACTCCCCATGGATACTAAAATTTGCAGATGCTCAAGTCCCTTTTATAAAATAGCACAGTATTTGCATATGCACATCCTCCCATATCCTTTAAATCATCTCTAGACTTGTAATACCAAATACATCGTAAGATATAAATGCTGCGCAAATAGTTATCCCATCTTCACAACATCCATACGGTGTATGTGTTATGATGATTCCTAGTTTGAGGACACACACTGAAAGAGAGAAGTAACTTAACTAAAGAGACACAGCTGCTGTATTCGTTTCCCATTGCTGCTGCAACAAATTTCTGCAGTTATTCTCTTAAAGTAACATGAATTTATTATCTGGCAGTTGTGGAAGTTAGACATCTGCGGTGGGTCTTGCTGTGATAAAATCAAAGTCAGCAAGGCCCGAGAGGAGAATCTGTTTCCTTGACTTCTCCAGCTTCCATAGGCTGCCTGTGTCTGTGGCGCATGACCCTTACCTCCACCTTCTGAGACAGCAGCACAGCATCTGCAAATCTCTCCCTGACTCTGACTTTCCTGCCTCCCATCTATCACATGTAAGGACTCCTGTGAATACACAGTGGGCCACCCAGAGAATGCAGGATAATCTCCTTGTGTCAGGATCCCAACCACATCTGTGAAGTCTGTTTTGCCATGTAAGGTGACATATCCACAGGTCCTGGGGATTGGGAAGTGCACGTTTGGTGGTGGTGGGGGACATCCTTCTACAGTCCCTGGGAGGTAGAACTGTGATTTGGACCCAGTTGGAGTCCCATGCTGTTCAGAGCCTTTGGTGTTTAGTTTATCCTCTTCCCCATTGTTGTAATGAGAGGAGGATGGAGAGCTCTGGATTCCAGGTTTGGGATTCATATGTGACATTTAACAGGACAGTTCATGCCCTTCTTCCCTCTACAGTATAGAATGCCAAAGAGTCACAGCTAGCTTTAAAAGTTATTTCATCTCATCAAAGTAAAAATTTTAAAATGACCAATGTCACTGCATCCCCAAACCCATTGTTGACTTCCAGAAAACCACAGATATGCACTAAAAGCAGGTTGCAAGGGGGAAATGACAGCCCTGCCTGGAGACAGGCTGTGCCATGCCTCCCATCAGGAGGGCGGTGCCCACACGGAATGCAGAGTCGCAGCCAGCCTGGGGCCCACCCAGAACCTGGAACCCACAAGGTAAATGGAGCAGGCGAAGAGGAGCCTGTTAGCACCTGAGGAGCCAGGACAGGACAGGGTGACCTGGCTCAGGATGTTCCAGGGCATACAGGGCCTGCAGAAGCAGAGAATGGAGGTGGGCCAGGTTAGCAGGGACAGGACTCTAGGAGCCAGCCCAGCAGGGTGGCAGAGGAAGCTGATGCAGGAGGACAAAGCCAAGGCAGGCACAGCCGTGCATCAGCAGTATGGCCCTGTCCGCAGCTAGTGTGATGGTCTGGGTGGGTCTTAAAATCAGGCTGGGGGGTCTACGATAACCCCAATCTCCCAGGGCTGGAACGAGCCCAAAGGCTGTTTCAAGTCTCAGTAAACAAGATACATAAAACAGAGATCTTATCCAGGAGGGAGAGATGAACATGAGAAAAAAAAAAGACCGAAGCCTTATTTGGTCACAAAAGAAATTAGTTTCAGGGGGAGAGAGGAAGTCAGAGACAAGCTGTAGTCTGGGGAACATGAGAGGTGGAGGAATTCAAACTTTCCCTCACAGGTTCAATGTTAAATAAATACCTGACATAAACGGGCGATCTGTTAACAAGGGAAACACACTGACTTTTGATAGTAGTTTTACATTACTTAGGAGGCTTCAGATTGAAGACTGGTGACCCCAGCATGATCCAACCCATGTTTATGCTTAGGTTCAAGGAAACATAGGCAGCCATGTAGAACTGTGATTGGCCAAAAAAATGTGAGCTGATACTAATTGAGTGGGGAACCCAGCAAGGCCTGTCTATTTGGGTTCTTCCTGGCCCCTCGGTGAGCATTCCTCACTCCCAGGTATGGGTCAGGACCTTTTCTAGAAGCGGGGTCTGATGACCTACTCTCAGCCAGAGAATATCTTCATGTCCCCCTCTTCCACACAAAGGTGGGGATGAGCTAGAATATGATGTATAGCTTTTCTGGCTTTGGGGCAAACAGGTTCTGGTGTCTATTGTGAGCCTTGGAGAAGAGGATTCTAGTCTCTATGCCTTGCCTCAGTGGAGACAATGAAGGGTGGGAGCTAGGAGGGCCAGGAAGGGCAGGGAGAGATTTCACCTTCAGTTTGGGGTATCATTTTCTGAGCCCCCAAATTAGCTCAGCAAGGCCCCCTGGCTCCCAAATCTCCATCAGTTGAGCTCTGTCCATAACTTACCTTCCAGCAACATGGGGCTGCCCCTACATATAAATAGACTCCTTTCTCCCATTTGGAGACACGAAGGAGCCTCCAGCACTTCAAGTATCTGAAGGGGCCTCTATTCTTCCAAGCAGGGAGGACAGGGGGACACCCTCAGCAAGCTCCTGAGGACAGCAGGAAGGTGTGATGAGCATGAATTCCAGGGAGGAGAATACTTACCTGGCGTGGCATTGCATTATTTCAAACCTTTCCTTAACATGTGCATCAGTGTTAGAAATTAGAGGTAAATAGACATGCAGGCTGTTTGTGTTTCTGGCAGAGCAATAATTACAGACTGAGCTATAGGTACACTTTGCTCAGTTGTCCACCCACATGGTGACTGTAGGATTTGAAAAGTTTATGGTCCAAACAGGCAATTGTGAGAGCACTTTAATCAATACAATTGAGTGTCACATACAATTTTATATGATGGTGGTTCTATGAGATGATAACACAGCTAAAATATTCCTCATCGCCCAGTTGTTTTTCTTTGGTTTTTGTTCTCTGTAATGCTCTGCATTTGCTAGGTAGGAGCTCTACCACTGAACCACACCTGCAGCCCCTGTTTATTGCACTTTTCCAATGTTTTGATGTCTTAGATAACAAGTGGCCTTCGTCTACAGAATTCACAACAGTAAGGTTTAGGTCAGCTTTTTTTCTGTTGTGACTAAGGACCCGACCAAAACAACTGTAGAGGAGGAAGCGTTTATTTGAGGGATCATGGTTTCAGAGGTCTCAGTCCATAGGCAGCCAGCTCCATTCCTGGGGCTTGAAGTGAGACTGACCATCATGGAGGAAGAGTGTGGCAGAGGGAAGCAGCTCACATGGGAAGCAGGAAGCAGAGAGAGATTCCACTCTCCAGAAATAGCCAAGCCCCCAGTGAACCACTTCCTCCAGCCACATCCCACCTGCCTTTAGTTACCACTCAATTAATCTCATCAGGGGATTGATTCATTGATTGGGTTAAGGCTCTCGTAACCCAGGCTAGGAGCAACAGGCTGTACCATACAGCAGGAGTGTGTAGCAGGCCAGTCCATCTAGATTTGGTTAAATACATCCTATGTTGTTTACACATAAAATTGCCTAATGACATAGTTCGTAGAACATGTCCCCAATATTAAGTTATGTGTGACTGTCAGTTCCATAGATGGAACCAAGAAAGTCCTTGATGCCTCTGCTGGAGACAGATCCCATCTCTGGATGCAAAGTCTCATAACTTAGGCAACAAGACACCCAGTAGAGCTGTCTTAGCTGCAAGCCTAAGAGTTTAGAGAGAGAATTCAACCTCCATAAGCTTGGCTGCAACCTCAGAAAAGCTTCCATTTCTATCAAGTGGAAGATCAGTGGAAGTCCATTCTTACAAGGTGACTCTATGATGTGTCCCATCTTCCACAGTCCTCTGTTGGGAAGCCAGAGCTGTGCCTCCCCAATAGACTATTGATATTGGAGAACTGCAGTCCCCACTGCTAGACTGCTCTGCTTTTGTGACATTCTTAAGTTGGACTGCTTTTCTTCTCTGCTGTCCACCACTCAAGTTATAAGGAACCCTTCCACATCTGAGTTTCAACTTAAGTGTGACGACTTTCCCCAGGCAGTGACGCATGCCTGTAATCCCAACCGCTCGGGAGGTTGAGCCAGGAGGATCGCGAGTTCAAAGCCAGCCTCAGCAACTTAGCGAGCCCCTAAGCAACTCAGCGAGACCCTGTCTCTAAATAAAATATTAAAAAGGGCTGGGGATGTGGCTCAGTGGTTAAGCACGCCTGGGTTCAATCCCTAGTACCAAAAACAAACAAACAAAAAAAAAGATTTGACAACTTTCACAGTCTCATGGTGTGTAGTAAGCTATGAAATCAGTTTGGCATATGGAGGCCAGAATGTTCCTAGTAACAAAATTAGACCACCTAAAATAGGGGGGAAAAATACCACAGCAGTGCTTCTCACATAGCAAGTATATTCCATTGCAGTGCATTATTCTAGCGCTGCCTGGGAGGGGTGCATTGAAGTGGCTGTGATGTAAAATTGTATTTTCTAGTACAGGTTGCCTGTCAGAGAGTTGGCGACACCCTCTGTAGACTGCATTTGCAGGTTTCCTCTTTCCTTTGTCCTGGATCTGTATAATGCGCCTTGCAGGCATCCTCCCTCTGCAGATGGCAGAAATGGGTCCCTTAAGCAAGAGCTGATAAAAACGCTTCCCTGTTTGATCCATTCTATCAACACGACTCTTTATCAAAAAGGAAAAATAAAGAACCCCAAAACCATACACCTGTCACCAGAAATTGTAGGGCCATGGCAGTAGAGATGTCTGAGAAGCTTAAAAGCAGCGATATTAATTATTAGCAACACCGGCTTCTTCTGCAGCTTCTGTGGTCTGGCATAATTTGTGCCTAAATGTGGGAGTGCCAGGTGGTGGTGGTGGTGGTCGTGTGTGTGTGTGTGTGTGTGTGTGTGTGTGTATGTGTGTGAGTGTGTGTGTGTGTGTTCTGAGGCACCACCTCCCTTTGTGCCACAAAATAAGTGGAAAAATAACCCAGTCCGAGGTTTGGCCTCTCTTCTTCATTGTTTCAGGGTCTTTGCAGCTGGGTCGAGACTTCCAGCTTTTTCCTGTGATTGGGCAGGAGGGAGATGCGGGAAGGGCAGATCCCACATCAAAGGTGGGCTTTCCTGACTGCTGTTGAATGGGGAGGAGAGAAGGAGACCCTAATGCAGAGCAGAAAGGAGGACTTTCAGGAGGATGTCTGGAAGCAGAAAGAGAGAGAGCAAACTGCAAAGGGACTTGGGTAGACATGCTGTTTCCAGTCCTTACCATGTGTTTTTCATTCTCTTTTTGGTTACTTTTGGCCTGAATTATGGAGCTTGGTTGAGGTAACTTGGATGCAATTGCTTTGAGACATCAAAAATGAATACTGACTTGTTTGGGGTGAGACAAGGCATGACAGTAAGTGACGGAGACAGAACACACATTGCCTTTCCAGAAAGCTGGAAAATTCTTCTCCTCCCTGTTCCTTATGGGAGTGGAGAGCCTGTTTTTCTAAGAGCCCAGAGCACTCTGACTAATGCAATTGGTAAAACATTGCCTCCGGCAGGAAAGATATTCCCAGCTGATGAAAAAGCTTGGAAGCAAATACCTTTTAACCTGGAGGCAAGATAGAAAGATAAAGAAGAATAAGCCTTCTTCCTATAGAAACATGGTGGCTTGCTTAATGGCTGTGGCCTTAAATTAAAAAAAATAATAATAATAATAAAAAGGGCAAGTGTTGTCCATTGATTAGCTAAAAATACTGCAATACTGCTAGGAGTAAAAATCTCTTCCTGGTATTGTCACCAGTTTCATTGAGGTCTCAAGCAAGTATTTCCTCTCTTTGTACTTTGGCCTCTACCATTCTACAATGCAGATATTTATACTTATAAAGGGCCATTGATAGAGTTTATGAAGCATGTTTTGAAATCTTTAAGTGGCTTTCCAATAACAGAAAGTTGGGCTGTGATTCCCAATCATTCAGAATATTGAGTCTTGCATTTGAGATGCCATTGTTTTGTTGGGTTCTTCTAACATCTGAGTATCACTGATGGCCTCCCTCCTGTGGAAAAATCCATAAGCCCCTCATTCCTATGGGAGCAAAGATCAAGGAGTAGAAGGGAAGAGTTTCCCCCAGCGTCCTGGCCCCCGATAGCTGCCCAGGTCAGGCCCCGTGCAAACACCTTCCACTTGCTCCCATGTTTCCAGAGGACTTTGCTTAATTCTCAGGTGATCAGAGGTGCAGGGAAGGGCTAGAAGGGAGAGAAAAAATCGGAGTTCTGACATTGTTGACTGCAGCCTTACTCTGGATTCCAGTTAGCTGTGTGACACCGTGTCTGATGAGTGAAAATATCAGCATGAAAAACAGTCATTCTGCAATGATTCTGGTATCTTGGCCAAAGCAACCCATACATAACTGATCTAGACAATCATTTTCTCATTCATTCAATCAATCAAAGAGAACTCAAAAAGTTGACCTAAAGACACAGTGGGGGGGGGGGGGGCACAGTTAAACTGCAGACAGTATTTAATTGAGATTATTTTCATCTGGAGTGATCTGTTGTTAAAGATAGGTCACATCTGTCAGGACAAAAACGTTATCACAAAATTAATTTTAATTGTCCCTTGTCTCTTTGTGGCTCACAGTTTGGTTTATAGATCCTATGTCATCTAGGGCTATAATTCTGTAATTAAAATGTAAATCAAAGCAGGAGGAAACTATAAATCAAGAAGAAAATATTTGTCTTCTGTGTGACCCCTTGTTCCCACTATGAGCTGACTTCCTCGGTGGCTTTGCTTTATCTGGGAAGGACCAGCAATCCTATCTCATGGGGCCCCTGTGTCCACAGGCACCAGATGTTCCACACCCAGCTGGCTGCCAATCTGGGAAAGACAGGACATAGGTCATGGGGGGCTGCTTTTCCACCCTGATTCCAGGTCACTGCCGAGCCAGCATTCGGTGGGTAGACCCGCAGGAGGGCCAGGGAGACCCACCCTCACTGTCATTCTACCCTGGGGCAACTCCTCTGGGCTCAGTTTCCAGTGCACACACTACGGGACCCCAAAGGGGACAAAAAGCTGAGGGAACAAAAGGACTTAATGCTGAATGCTAATGTAAGTGTAAAAATAGCACGGTGAGGAAATAGAGGCATGTTTTCTATTAAATCAAAGAAAAAAAGGTAGAAGACTAAATTCTAGGATGTTGAATCCCTGATGGCTAGGACTGTGCTTTGTGAGCCTAGCACAGAACCGTGCCTTCCCCTAGAAATATGCTTTGATGTAACAGTTATGACATCAAGGGATGAGGTAGGATAATTTTGTTTTGTTGATCAGAAGAACTGAGTTCATTTTCTTTACCTTAGGCATCAGGATTTCTGTGGAGTATAATTGTCTCTTGGTATACACAGGAAGTGGGTTCCGGGACCCTGTGAATACCAAAATCCATGGATGCTCAAGTTCCTTATATAAAACTGGCATAGTATTTGCCTGTAACTTATGTACATCATCTCACGAACTTAAATCATCTCTAGATGACTTATAACACCTAATGTAATGCCTACACAGTACTTTATTCCCGTGGTACCAGTGTAGTACTCAGCACAGGGCCAATTCAGCATTGCTTTTTGGAAGTTTTTTGAAATCATTTTTTATATATTTTTTATCTGCAGAAGGTTGGATCATTGGATGTGGAACCCAAAGACATGGAGGGCCAATCATAGTTAGGAAGACTGTACCAACACCCACCATCCAATGATGAGGCATTTGAACTACTGGCTTTGGAACCCGATCCATAACCTCTAGCAGAGCAGAATGCCACCACAAAGCTCCAGGTCACTAGCACCAAACGAAATTTGACAGACCCTCCCAAGCACTCCACATGAATCTGCCCATCCCTCCAAACTAGCGAAAAGTTGTGGATGATGGACTGCAACTCTATGCACTATATTCCCACTGGATGACCTTGTTTTTTAAGGGACATCTGGACCACGTGGGATCTGACTGTAACCTACCTCTCTTCCATGAATCTGGCCTGTATAGTACTGGAACACAGGGACACTGGGTTGCCACTGGCTCTGTAAAACTCCAGGGATCCCATGCTCAGGGTATAGATGGAGCCCTGGAGCTGGATGGCTCAGTGGCTGTGGGAGAGACATACTTTTCCTCTTCTCCAAACCCTTGCCCTTCCAGTCCCTTCCTGAGCCATCATCCCTCTTTCTGACCCATGTCCATTAGATTCTTCCTCATGCCACCATTATTTATGAATGATTTGCTCCTATTATTAGTTAAGATGCCATAGATTGAATGTTTCTCCCCTTAGGTTCGTATGCTTTTAGGCCTAACCTCAATAACTCAGAGTGAAACCTTACTTGGGACTAGGATTGTTACAGGTGTACTCAGTAAAGATGAAGTCATTAAAGTATACCCCAACCCAATATTGCTAGTGTCCTTATAAAAAAAAAAATGGATATTTGAACAGACACACAAGGGGCGTACACAGGTCAGCATGAAGATGGAGATCGATGAGTCTCCGAACCAAGGAATGCTAAGAGATAAGAGAGGTCTTTGAATTGGGCTAGTTCTAACATGTTATAGATCTGTATTTCCTTCATATTATATGTTTGGTTTTGGTTTTGGAGGGGCTGGGGGTCAGACCCAAGGCCTGCACTTGCCCAACGAGGGCTCTACCTCTGCGCTCTCACCATATTCAAGCCACGTCACATACCTGGACAGGCTGAATGCAGAAGCAGGCAGGAGGGTCTGGCTCTCCAGGTGTCTTCTATGGAGCTAAATATTCAGGAGAACTGCAGAAGTGTGAAGCCAAGCCACTCTTTTCACTAGTTGTTTGGTTTTAGAAAACATAGTTATTTTTCTTAAAAATAATTTATGGTAACATATAATGGCCCTCATATCGGTATATTTAAATGATTTTGTTTTTTAGCTTCTCAGGTTTTTTTTTTTTTTTTTGGTATTGGGGATTGAACTTGGGGTACTGGATCACTAAGCCACATCCCAGCCCTATTTTGTATTTTATCTGGAGACAGAGTCTTACTGAGTTGCTTGGTGCCTTGCTGTTGCTGAGGCTGGCTATGAACTCGAGATCCTCCTGCCTCAGCCTCCCGAGCCGCTGGGATTACAAGCATGAGCCATTGTGCCCAGCTTCTCAGTTTTTATTTTCACTACAGTAAATATCAATTAGGTGTAACCCACATTAACAAAAGCCCTTCATGATCTTTTATAACATTAAAGCATTCAAAGGGATGTGGAGGGGAAGAAAAGGTTGGGGAACGCTCGTTTAGTCCACTTGAAATTGATCGCATTATGATTCTAAACATAGTTCTGATTCTACTCAATAATCCCCATCCATCCACATTGTAAAAAATAAGTCTAAGATAGATTGATTGATTGATTGATTTTTGCAGTGCTGGTGATGAAACTCAGGGCCTCATGCCTACTGGGCAAGTGCTCTATACCACTGAGTTATACTCCCAGCAAAGATACATTTTTTTTGGCTTAAATAATCTAGATAATTATACCATATGTGTGGGGCTCGTACCACGAAGAATGGTTCTATTCAAAGGAGATCCCACTGCCTAACTTCTCTGTGGTTAGAGCAAAAGAGAGTGAATTAGGGGTGCATGAAATCTCTGTGCTTTGAAGGTATTTGCTTTGCTTTTTTTCTTCCCCCACCCAGCCCTTTTGGTTCTATTTTAAGAACAGCTGTTCACAAGGCTCATTTTCCCAACACATTTTAATGTGATTTTCACACTCATAGTTTTCTGTTCTTGCAAATTCTGTCATGGATGATTCCACTGCCTATTGTGAAGCCACCTACAGTCCCTGCTTACAAGCATTATCAAATTTTATTACAAGAAGACATTATTTAAACTGCCTTTGCTGTGACGAAACATGCCAAATGTTTATTTTATTTATTAGCTGGATAATCGACACACTTGGTATACAATTCAAAATGGAAAAAAGGAGACATGAAAATTAGTCTTCTCCCAGCTTCCGTGCTCCATCCAGTCCTCCCAGAACAGTTCTGCAGGCAAGGGCCTGCCTGGCCTTCCGAAGATATTCTAGACTTCCAGCCCCATGTGGCGTCATGAGGAAGGGTTCTGAGAAATGCATTGCAAGGTGATTTTGTCCCTGTGCACTTGCACAAATCTAGAGGGCACAGCTGGCCACACACTTAGGCTTTGTGGGAAAGCATCATATATGGTATAGCCTGGTGCTCTCAAGCCCTGTGACCAAAACAGCATGAGATTAAATCAAGCATAAGAGATAATGGCACAGGCAAGCAGGAAATGGCGGAGGCTGCTCCGGTGTATCGTGGTGTATGGTTCTACGGGAAACTTTCATGTAAGGAGGACACTCCACAATAATGATAAAAAGCCTATTATAGTAAATGCATAAACCAGTTACAGTCATGTATTATCATTATCGAGTATTAGGCACTGTATACAAGTGCATATGCTAGGCTTTTATTCGATGTTAGAATGGTTACCATATCACCAAGAGACAGGAGTTTTTGAGCTTCATTTTAATCTCATGGGACCGCCATTTTGTATATGTGATCCATCATTAAACACTGTTCGGTGGTATGTGACTCTATAATGGACGTGAGCTCTTTTATCAGAAATGGTGATAACAATTTGCATGTTATTTGTTTCACTTAACATTTGTCCTGGAGACTGGTCCCTATAAAGAGATGCTGCCCTACTGTTTACAAGCTGCATAGAATTCCGATATATGGAAGAGTGATTTATTTGACTCTTTCCCATCTAAAGACATTGAGCTATCTCCCATTTTTTACTTCTGAAAACGATGCTTTAATATCTGTGTACCTTTGTGTATGACAAATACATATAACCATAACTTTCTGAATCAAAGGGTATGGAAGGCAACATCTTAGACTACAATTGTATCTTATAAATTCCTAAGTCACAGGTTACCAAGGAATCATGAGGAAGCTGGTGATATTGTGAAATAAATATTGGGTCTTCATTGAGTTTCTTGGTAGACAGCTCCTAAAATCCTTGGAATCTCCAAGAATTGTTGGATGTTTTTTATATGTGAATGGGTTAACCGGTGGCTTGGGGGGGTCCCTGGATGGCATCAGGTTGAAGGCTGGTTACAGGAAAGACTAGACTAAGGCAAAATTAGAAGCAAAGAATCAGGAAACATGAGCAGATTTTTAAGCAAAAGTCCTTGTGATTTAGGGCTGGTGATATGGCTCAGTTGGTAGAGTGCTTTCTTTGCATGCATAAGGCCCTGGGTTCAAACCCCAGCACCACAAAAAAAAAAAAAAAAAGTTTTCCTGATTTGAATCCTATCTACAGCCATTATTCTGGTCTTGGGCACATTGTTCAACCTCTCTGGGCCTTGGTTTCCTTATCTATGCAACTTGGTTATATTCTTCCTTTTTTCCCCATTAGGATTCTTGTAGTACCATCTTCATGTCCTCAATTGACATTAACCTCCAACCTACTGAAACTTGGCTTCTGGACCCATCACTCCTCTGTGACATATTTCAGAAGTGACAGCAGCCATAATGTACAGAATGGACTCTCAGCAGCCACTGGCCACTCCCCTAGAAATACACTAGCCACTGTCTCCCCCCACCCTCTCTCCTGGCTCTTTTTACCTTTCACTGAGAGCCCCCTTCTCAGCCAGCTGTATGGACACTCCCTCCCTTCCTGCCCCACCAACCTCCTGGAACTGACCTTTGACCCACTGCTGACAATCCTCACTCTCTTGCAAGCCCTCACTTACTCTGCCGGTTCCTTTCATTATTTAACTCAAATGACCCCTACAGCCACAGCACCACCCTCCCTACTCTTCCCCTGAAATCTCCTGTTGTTAGTACAAGCTAAGGAAATTTGTCTATTTGGATGGCTGGTCCCCAAGCATTTCCCCTTCAAACAGGATTCATCCCCATCACACACTTGCTTTTTATTTTTATTTTTTTTTATCTCTCTCTTCCTGATAATAATACCTTCAGATGATCCAACCAGAAGGCTAGGTCATCAATACCCAATCATGGATCTAAATTTCTATTGATTGCACAACTTTTAAAAATCTCACCTGTAGTCTTGGCTATGCAAAAGGCTAAGGCAGGGGGTGGGGGGATGTCACTTGAGAACAGGAGCTGAAGGCCAGCCTGGGAACTTAGTGAGACCCCTGCTCAAAACGGAAAAAGAAGGAAAAAAAAAAGAAAGGAAGAAAAAGCAACAACAATCGAACAACTCCTGTTAGTGGCTGGCAGCTGAATTTCTAGCAATTTGAGCGTCATCTCCAATAGGAAGGTGGGCGCTCATCAAGGGTACCTCTTAGGACTCCTGTCATGCCCCAGCCTGGTGGTGCCGAAGGCATCCCAGGAGAAGGAGGCATGCAGCCCCAGGAGCGGAGGGCCCCCACAGGCACTCAAGGGGCTCTGGATACACACCCACAGCAACCCCTGGCTCCCACCTGAGCCCCAGGTGAATTTCTATACTCCATCTAGATTCATCCATCAAAAACAAAAGAATAGGCCATGTCTATCCCACATCCTTTAAATGACTTCCAAACTCTTGGCAGCACTCTGGAAACTGGCTTCCTTCCTTGGCCTAACAGGTGTTCATGAGCCAGAGGGGAGATTTTGTGTGAAACTACTCTACCCCTCCTGAAACTCACGGTGCACGCTGGATCCTTAAAGGCTCTGAGAAGTCCTTCGCTAAAGAGAGCTGTTGACTTTGTTTCACCTGCGAAGTACCAGCCCACCTGCCCTTGACCTGAGGGTCTGCTCCTGCGTATCTTGGGTAGCACCTTGTACACACTGCAGTCTGCTGCCCTGATTGGAAATGCTGGCCTGTGGGACAAAGTGCCCTAGAGTGGTGCATACGTTCCCCATGTCCTGACCATCCTGATCCTCCCAGCCTCATCCCTGGCCCTTGCAGTACTCAACTACATGCCAGGTCCTGAATAGACCCAGAGGTGTCACAGGGTCTCTGTGTTCCTTTTGTGCCACCCAGCTGGCTACCTCTTGCCCATCTGTCAAGGCTCAGGTCAGATAGCATTCCTTTCAGGGTTCTGTTGTGGGGAGGGTGTATTTTTCGTATCTTTTGGTTCCTCCAACCATGGATTTGACCCCATGATTGAAGATATTTTTTAAAATTGCTTCCATACTGAATACATATAAACTTCTATTTCCTTGTTATTTAGTCCCTAAACACTGAAGTTTGACAATTACACAATTAAACTGTACTTTGTACAAGAGCATTCTTATGTACTAGGTATTGTAAGTAATCAAGAGATGAAGTATGGGGGTGAGGGGGTGTAGATGATACACAAATCCTATACCACTGTACATAAGAGATTTGCATATCAGCAAATGTTGAAATTTATGAGGTCCTGGAACCAGTCCCCTACAGAGACTGGGGGACATCGTACACACACACACACACACACACACACACACACACACACAGGCTCACAGGATTATGAAAAATGACAAGTCCCAAGATCTGCAGGGTTAAGTCAGCAAGCTGGAAACCCATGAGAACTGATGTTTAGTCCCAGTCCAAGTTCAAAAGCCTGAAACCAGCAGGACTGATGAGGTAGCTCCCATCTAAAGACTGGCAGGCTCAGGACTCAGGACGAGCTGATGCTTCACTTTGAGTCTGAAGGCAGGAAAAGTCCAATGTCCCAGCTTGAAAACAGTCAGGAAGAAGAATTCTTGTTCACTCAGGGCAGGTCAGCCTTAGCTCCTTTTGGCCTTCAACTGAGTGAGGCCCATTCACACTGTGGAGAGCCACTGGCTTCACGCAATCTACCAATTCCAAAGTGAATCTCATCCCAACACACCCTCACAGAAGCACCAGAATCATATGTAACCACACATCTGGCAGCCTGTGGCCCAGTCAAGTTAACACATAAAACTAACCATCTCAGACCCTCAAGTTGGGTTAAGAGCTTTCCTGGGTCTTCAGATCTTCTACACATATACTTGCCACATCTCCCACCCCCCATCATCTTAATCATCTTTATGTGTCTAGTCAGTAGCATTTCTGTGCAATAAACTAATGTGTAATCAATCTCCAGAACTTATTCATCTCACAAGAATGGAGTTCTCTACCCATTAAAAAACTATTTCCCATTTCCTCCTCCTTCTAGCTCCAGTAAACTACCATTCTACTTTCTGTCAATAAGAGTTTGACTACTTTCTGACTTTTGTGACTGGCTTATAGAGCTTGGCATAGTGTCCTCAAGTTTCATCTGTGCTATAGCATGTGTCAGAATTTCCTTCTTTTAAAGGCTGTATACTATTTCATGGTATGTACATACAACACTTGGTTTAGCCATTCATCTATCTATGGGTACTTGAATTGCATTCACCTTTTGGCTATTGTGAACCAAGCTGCTGTGAACATGGGGGGAATGTTTTTTTGAGAACTTGTTTTCAGTTCTTTCAGATACATGTTTACAAATGAGATATACTTTCTTATCTTAACCCTGATCAGCACTGTTTGGGATTCCATCTTCTCCCACTTGGCTCCCTCCCTCTGGTCATGCTCTACTTTAAGTTCTGTAAGGATTACACTGAGACTTACTCATCTTGGTGGCACTGTGAGGATGAATCACTTAGCAAATAACAAGATCCTTCTTAATAGCTTCCTCTTGGCTGCCCTATACCATCTAATCACTAAGAACAGGACTCCATACAGAGAGTGTTTGATCTCAAAATAGCCCTAAATTCCAGAATTGGGCACATACTCTTGATTTCAAAGTTCAGAATTCTGGGTACACCAGGGGAAAAACCAAATTCTAACTAAAACCAGGAATAAGGCATATGGTTTATTAAACTGGGCTGGGAAAGAATTAATGAGAAACATTATACATTAATTTTTACTCTTTAAAACTTAGCGCTAAATGTGATGGCATTGATCACTGATAATACTCTTTCTAAACTTATAATTTGAGGGAGGATTTGGTCAGGCTGGGAATCAAACCCAGGCCTCACATATATAATTTGTTTTTATTTTTAAAAGTTGGATTTTAAAACTAACTCAAAGACTGTACTAGAAAATCATGCAAATAATCTTTTAATTTTGTGTACACTTTGGGATACAGCGGGTGTCAGTCCGCCTTAATTTTAGGATCCGTTTTAGAACTGAAATTAGAACGAATGGACCTAATCATCTAAAGCAAAGGGGCATTGTGAGGCTGAATTGAAATTCTTTTACAGTGGTGCATATGATTTTTCACCTCCCCCTCTAGATTTCATGAGGATTAAATAACCAAGCTATAGGTTCAGGGTCCAAAGGGCAGAGGTGTTGGAAATGATGAGATGTACCTTGGGAACTGAGTTGGTCCCTCTGACCAAAACACTTGAAAAGAACAACCTAGAAGATGAAAAATTTTTATTTCAGCTCATGGTTTCAGAAGATTCCATCTGTAGTGGTCTGGCTTCAAGGCAGAAATATCATGGTAGAAGGGCGTGGTGGAAGAAAGCTGATTAGCTCATGGCAGCTGAGAAGCAGAGAGAAAGAAACTGGGGAGAAGAAAAGCCCTTGCAGCATATGCCCCAGTAGCTACTTCCTCTAGTAAGGTCCCACCTCCCAGTAGTCCATTCAGCCATCAATGAACTAATCTACCGAGTGGATTAATCCAGTGCATTGTGGATTAATCCACTGATGAGGTCAGAGTCCCCCCTCTGCACCCTGCTCCATTGGGGAACATGCTTACAACCTGCAGGTTTGGGGAGGGACACATTCCAGATCCACACCATACCAAGAATCTTAAATGCCTTGTCTGTAATCTGTCCCTTGTAGTCTCACTGAGGTTGGTTGGACATACAGTCTTTGGCTTCCAGGAAGAACTAAAGCCTATTTCTTTCTCAAGGGTTTTCTAAACACTGGTGGCTGGAACAGCCGCTACTCATGCTTGGATTTGTGGCACTGTGAATGGGCTTTGATCAGATTATTCATTTCGCCACTCCTTGCCTTAAATCGTGTAGCATTTTTGTCCACCTATGTGGGCCCCTCTGGTTGCCAGCACAATAGGAAAGCAAGCTGGTACAAGAAGCCGGGCATCCCACACACTTTCCTCTGGTTGCCTGAGCCAGGAATCCTTGCCTGAGCAACACAAGCCATAGTGTTGGTTTTGGACACTGCCACCAATTCGCAGCATATGTGACATGTTTCCCAGAGATGAGAAGTCAAAGTAGACTTCAAAAGGCATTGCCCTAATAAATCTAGCAGGTAGAGTTCCAACATTCCCAGTAAGACCTACTGAGGGACAGGTGCTAGAGGAGACGTTTGATTAAAACAGACACTTGATTCAACTGGACTCAATTTCAGCTAAACCCTCCCCTCTCCCTCTGCCTGGAGACCACTCACGGACCCTTCAGATGCACAGAAGAGAGAACAATTCATTCTGTGGCTCTCCGGGGCTGTCTGCAGTGCCAGCCAACATGTCCTTGTTACTGTCAAGACTGTGAAAGGAAACGTCTGTTTCCAGTAGAAAGTCACCCAGTTCTCAGACTTTCTAGGGTTTCTTCAAGGTGGCAAACCTTCCTCTCTGGCCTCACCCGAATTCCATTTGGGAGAAAAACCTCTCTCGCTCCCGCCTCCGACTCTGAATCTGATTCTGATCTGAGCTGAGGTCAGCAAACTGCTTTCCTGTGCCCCGACCTTTGTGTGACCCCAAAGTCTGGGTCCTGCCTCCTTCTGGATTGCCAACTTTGCTTCCAGCTCTGGCTGAGTGTACCTAGTAACCAAACTGGGGCCCCTGGTGTTCCTGATCCTCTGCAATGTCCCTTCATTCCAGTGAACTTGGCACAAGCCCTGGTGGAGGAACCGGGCATGAGCCGGCTTGCTCTCCTGGCACAGACCCTGGGGCGGGCTCCCAGGCAACAACCGTGGGCCTTGTGGTAACAAAGCATGGAAAAGTGCAGCCCCGTGCTTTTCCAGTCTGATTCACACAGGGAGTCACCCGCGGCCCTGAGAGGCCCCAGGATGGGTCGCCTATCACTGTCTCTCACACCTCTTTATGGAGCAAAGAGACTCGTGTCAGGCCTTGGAACAGCAAATATCGCATTATTTACTCTTCATCAGAAATAGGACTCTCTACAGCCATACATAAGATTTCAACAAGCACCAAATTACCTTCACGATCCTATTGAACAGAAGTTTTAAATTAACCATCAAAGCAGGGGGGTGCTTGGCTACAAGCCGGCACACCCCCGCCCTTTCCCTATCTGGCTATCTTTCTGGGCTCGGGGTGCCAGCCAGGGCCTCACCTGGAATGGCTGGAGCCAAGTAGCGGTCTCAGGGGTAAGCTCTTAGGGGTAACGTCATCTTCCTCCTGAAGCCATTCCTGACATCCGGGAACTGGCAGGTGAATCATCCATTGCTTTGTTTGAGCACAGACATTAACTAAGCAAGTGCAGACTCCTGGCAGCGTTCCCAAACACGAGGTTCCTTGGACACGGTCTCACCAGGGTCCTTCTTTCCCTTGCTTTGCTTTTCCCCTGAACAGTCTTCTTTTGTTCCTGTAGGAGCTGTTCCACGCAGCAGGCCACTGAGGCACCTTCTCTATGTCTGAAAACCTGTTGCACACAGGTATTCTCTCCCTCAGCGCCACAGGTCCCCTCAGTTCTTCCTACCACCCACCCCCATTGCTTTCTTGCCCCACAGAGAGAGCCCTGGGCTCCTGGTAGCTGCCTTCATTCTGTCTTGCGTCCTCCACGTGATGGCACCATGTGAGACGTGAAACCGTCTGACACTGCTTCTGCTCCTGGAGGATCAGATGGAAAGGGAAGGAAATTAATCTTCCAGGACCCTGAATCTAAATCCATTCTGGTCTCACTTTCTCATACCCCCAATGCTACCCTATCAGCAGTCAAAAAATAAAAAAGAAGGAGAAAAAAAAAATTGTGGAATGGTAATAATGAAAGATTAATCCTCTAAATTCCACATGCCAGGATGAGGAACAGATGTGTGTTAGTAAGCTTTCCATGACTGTAACAAAATACGTGAGCAAATAAACTTATAAAGAGAGAGGGTTTATTTTGGCTCAGAGTTTTGGAGGTTTCAGTCCATGACTGATTCTCTCTTTTGGCTTTGGGCCTGTGGCAAGCCAGCTGATCATGGCAGGAAGCATGTAGTGGAGCAGAGTTGCTCACCCTGTGGCCTAGATAAAAGAAAGAGGAAGAGGAGGGGGTTGAGTTCCCCAAATGCCCTTTTATACTTGCTTACAATGACATAAGGGCCTCCCTCTCTTAAAGTTCCCAATAGTGCCAAGCTACAGGCCAAGCCTTAAACACAAGGGTTTGGGGGAGACATTTCCAGATCCAAATCATTGCAGGTGAGCTTCCATTCACTGACTAACAGCCTGATTAGTTCCACCCAAGCCAGGACCTGCTGCCTTCTCCCCTGTGCATGTCATATGCAAATGACCAAAATAAACGACTGGTAGGTAAATGTACCCCTCATAAAACAAAGGCCGTGTTTCTGCAAATGCCAAAGTGCTGGTTCCAGTCTGGATTGGAAATGCTATAAGACAGCCTGCGGATGATTAAGTCACAGGATCAAGAGACTTGGAAATCCCCACGGTCGTCTCCTTGGGCGTGGATGGTGACAGTTAAGCAAAGTGTAAATCTGTTAGCCTGGTCTACTTTGGGGAATGATTGTACCTCGACAAGATGAGTGAATGAAGGAACGACGCTCATTTCCCAAACCAAGTAAGCCCACCTTACTTAGCACAGGTGTGGTGAAGGGAGATAGGAATGGGCTCCATCGGATGCTCCCTCCTTACAAGGTGGAGTTTCCTCTGCAAAAGCAGAGCTGTAGAATTGAAAGACACAAGTTCATGTCCCCAAAATAAAGACTAGGGTCCATTTGCAGGTGGGGGTCATCAAAGAAGACCCTTAATATGTCCGAGGTGGGAGAAGGCACAGGTTGAGGTTGCCCTGCTCTAACAAGGCGAGTCTAGACTCTTGGAGGCAGATGCTTGATCCCATTCTCTGCTCCTCACAGCACCTGCAGGTGCTACAACCTGGGGGTCCCTTCTCTTATTGCAGGAACAGCAATTCCTAAGTCCACATCTGCTGCCTTCTAGACGGTCAAGCCCTCCACCTTTCCTTTTATTTATTTATTATTGTGGTTCCGGAGATCCAACTCAGGGATGCTAGGCAAGTGTTCTACCACTGAGCTAAAACCCCCAGTCTTTAAGTTTGCTTTAATCCAAATTGTTTGCAAGGTGATTGACAGTACAGAGCCCAGATAGCTGAACTGCCCGAGTGGGAAATGGATCTGATTGATTTGATGCAAGTAGGGTCACATGCCCTTGTTATGGCAGCCTTATGTTGGTTTGGCCATTTTCAGGAAATCTAAATTAAATTTGGTAAATAGTCACCAAATTGCAAAGTGCTGCAAATACAGAAACGAACCTCTCAATCCTTGCCCATAAAGAGCCCACATTCATCCCTCGGTTGTTATGAATTAGGGAGAGAGAGCACGAAATCGCCAAAAACAAGGATGGATGGCTACCCCACATGGCCTCTGTGGTGGAGGTAGTTTATCTGGTCTAAAGGAAAAGAGTTTTCCAGACAGGACAGAGAAAGGAAAGACTCCAAATGTTCCAGGATGAAGGGCTGAGGCTGTGGCTCAGTGGCAGAATGCATGCTTAGCATGCTCCAGGCCCCGGGGTTCAATCCCCAGCAAAAAAAAAAAAAAAAAAACTCAACAATGAAAGGTATCTTCCCTCATTGTCACTGACCTTAGGCAGAACAGGTGGGAGCAAAGAGAATGAGCAGAAAGGAGTCGGACTCTGTCCTTGCTCAGGATTTCAAGCTGTGCTCCTCTGACTTGGTCACTTTCCAAACATATTCTTATAAAAAAAAAAAAAAAGAAGGAAAATATCTCAAGTACTTTCTTCATCTGCCTTTAGCAAGACCTAGAAATGCAAGGGACCAAGAGCAGCACAGCATCATAGGAGACAGAAATTCGGATCCAACAGGGTGGGAGAAGGATCTGAGTCCCTGTTAACAAGGCCAGGGAACTAGGCTACGTTAAGGCCAAGTGCAAAATGGAAACATAATTTCACACTGTGAAGAAGAAGAAGGCAAAAGAGAAAAGAAAAGGAAAAAAAAATAGAAGGTCCTTTTGAGTTTAAATATTTTTGTTTCAGATATCTGACAGTTCTTTGCACTGGGGCCCCCTCTATCCCTCTAGGGAAGTGGGTGACTAATTTGAGACAATTCTAGAGTAACCGCTCAGTATTCTCAAATGATGCAGAAAATTCCAGAAATATTTGTGCAGTTAGGATGGCCTAGAATTAAAAAAAAAAAAACAATTGGCAAATAATACTTGCAGGAGTTGCTGAAGGTTAGACATTTTAGAAAATCTTACTGTGGTATTTCAATAGTCAACTACTATTGCAGTGATGTAGAAAGAAGCTTGATAGTCCAGAAATCTCTGTCATGACTCTTAGTTCTAATTTTAAAGCACATTCTGAAATAGGCAAAAAAAAAAAAAAAGTCTTAAATGTGCTCTCTGGAAGAACTTAAAGCATAGCTTTACATCACACACAAGTCTGCATCACAGTGCAGAGGAACACATTCTAGAAGATGAGCAATTGCCGAGAGGCCATAAAAATGGCTTGGGAGGGCTGGGGTTATAACTCAGTGGTAGAGTGCTTGCCTAGCCTGTGTGGGTCGCTGAGTTCGATTGTCAGCACTGCATATAAATAAATAAAATAAAGGTCCATTGACAACTAAAAAGTATTTTTTAAAAAATGGCTTGGGAAAAACCAGCTAATTTGAAATAAATCTTGAAAGAAGGAAGAGAGGTAGTAAAACCTTTATATCACAGGTGAGGGTAGGAAGATATAAAAAGGTGAAGAGATTTACCTGTGGCCACACACACATTAAAATTTTATCTTAAACGTCCTTTAAAGCCCATGTGTTCAAATTTGGGCCCCAGCTTGGTGCTGTGGAGAGGTTGTGGAAGTTTCAGGAGGTGGGCCCTAGTGGGAGGTCTTTGGGTCACAGGGAGAAGGCATTGGAAGGTGATAGTGGGACCTCAGACCCCTACTCTCATTCGGTGTGTCTTTTGTTCCCTGGCCATAATATGCTGCTTCACCATAGACTCCCAACAATAGGGCCACCAATCATGGACTGGGACCTCCAAAAGTGTGAGCCAAAGTCAACTTTTCTCTTTAAAAGTGGATCATCTCAGGCATTTTTTAGAGTGACAGAAAGCTGACACCACTCTGGAGGAGTTCTTGGTCTTGAGTTCAGCCTCCTCTCCTCTCCAGCCAGCCTGGCCCAAGCCTTTACCTAGCTAGACATTCGATGTTCTGTTAATGACCTTGATCAAAGCAGAAACAGTACCAAAAAACTCGGCAGCAGAGAAGGAGTCGGAGATTTTAAAACTGCAGCGTATACTCATATAGTTAATGCACGAAGAGTAACAGAATTCAGGGCAGTTCAAACAAACATTCTGAGGAACAAGTGAGGCATGAAACTCTATTTCAGGGATGCCAGAAGAAGCATCAGAAGGAACAGGTAAAAAGGGTTTTCAGATATCTTAGAGAGGCGAAAGCAGGATTTAGCCAGGTTGGCAGTGACCTTAGACAGTCGCACTTCTTTTAAGTGGATTTTGAAATTGTTGACAAAGGATAAAAGGGTGTAGAACTGACAAGTCAGGCAAACAGAGAAATGAATGGATTATTATACAAAGGACTGAAATCAGAGCATAGCGATCTCAGTATGTACAATCATTTGGGTCAATTTTTTAAAAAAAGTCTCAAAACAAGATACAAGAAGCAGATTCAGGGTCTATGTTAGAAAAAGTTTTCATCTGAAAGAGCCGGAGCACATTTAGTGACTGAAATGAACTGTGGGTGTCAACTGGCTCCATTTCATTGGTCCTTCAGCCACTCAAGAGAGGCTTTCTAAATGAGGTATCAAAGCCACAGTGGAAACTTGTGTCCAGTGCTCCAAGTAGGCTCTAACCACCCATGGGAAACTCAGAATCATAGAGTTGTTTGTGGATTTGGCTCCAAGTCAGACATGTTTTGAAGCTTTCAACACTGACTATTTGCATCCATTAAATCAACTCGTGAAAAAGAGAGAGCAAACAAATGGGATATGGAAACTTTGCGTCTCAGCAGAGAGCCAAGTGTTTTCTGTTGTTTTTTTTTTTTTTTCCCCCCTCCTAACCAGAGACCAGCAGAAGAGGAAGGGAAAGAGTTTGCTTTTCCCGGAGAGCTGAATTTTTCCTGAAAGTCGGGCAGGCAAAGAGGATAAGCTTGGATTCTATAAGATCTCAGCTATAAAGAGGTCAGCTTCCTCCCATTTGTGGGACTTTGGGTCTTCTGGTTTGCACAAGCTCTGGGGCAGGCAGTGGGCACCCTGCCTACAGAGTCCTGTGGAATTTTTCCTGTTTGATTCAAGCAAAAAAACTGTTCTTTTAGAAAGAGTGGGTCCAGCCTACTACGCACCACCCTCTGGTGCCATGTTGCGCCAAGGCACGCAGAGACCTGCCTCCTGACCCAGATGCAGGGAGGGGTGTGCCTTGACGACTACTGTCCCTTCCTCCCAGCTTTTACGATCTTAAGACCTTACCTTCCAACCATGTGAGGTAATTAAAAACGATTAGCTCTGAATCAGGGGCGAATCATCCACCAGTTTCCTGCCTGGGGGTTGAGCGGGAGGAAACGTTGGGGTGAAACCTCTGAGACCAAAAGTGATCTAAAAATCTTCATGGCAGTGGTCAGTGAGGGTAGGCTCCGAAAGGGAGGTCTGCCCCCCCCGGGTCCTGTTTCTATGTGTTCCATTTCTTCCCAGTGATGACGAGGTCGTCCCAGTCCGCCTGGGGTGACCAACATCTGTGCAAGGACACCCTGGCCCTAATCTCTGAGAAGGTGGGCCAGGCCGCCAGCCTCCCTCAAGCAGCGACCCCGCCACAAGGTGGCAGTCGCGAGCAGCAGGGACGGTACCTCCGCCTTTGCTCTGGGTTCTAGGAATCAATTGCAGCATTTGGATCTCTTAGACCGTGCGCTGAAACGTTTTACTTTGTAAGGTGTCTACCTTGAGTTTCCCTCCCATGAAGTAATGGACAGAATAAGTAATCCATGAACTGGAGTTTAGAGTTCCTGAGTTCCAGGAACTTTATCTTGACTCCTTCCCCTGCTTCCGCAACTGACACCTTCCAGGTTTATGGTAACTTACCGGGTCCTGAGTTGGAATCCCCAAAGGGTGTTTGACCTCAGAGCACTCCCAATCAACAGAATCACCTGGCGGGCAGGTGAAGGCAGGTGCGCCTGGGAATGCGCACTTCTGACAAGCTTCCAGGGTATCATGGGGCTGCGGGTGGAAACAGGCTTTCAAAGCCGCAGGCTACATGTCGTTCCCTCCCTCTTTTCCAGCTACGTGACTTAACCTCCACAAGCGACAGGCTAGCGAGAAGTTCCAAGGCGTGTTTGTTGGTGAAAGAATTAGAGGAGAATTGAAATAAATGTTGGGGAGTGATACTACCTAAATAATATTGTTGGATTGTGTGCATGTGTGAATATGTAACAATAAATCCCATCAATATGTACAACTATAACGCACCAATTTTTAAATGGGGCGGGGGGGGGGGGGGGTTGAATAACCTATTGCAATCACCGCTTGGGCCAGGAAACTAGTTTGTTTTGTTTTGTTTTTTTCCCCTCCATGAACTAACCTTTAACCTAGAGCAGATTCCCCCCACCCCGCAAGAAGTCAAAGTTTTATCTTTAGAAGAGGACCTAAACTGTAATCCTTCCTTCCTATGAGAGTGAAGTCCATTTCCTTCTTTTTCTGGAATCATTTTCCCTTTATCTTGAACTAGAGTAAATATTTACTGAGACCTGTGTGCCAAATATCAAGCTGTTGGTGCTTAGAGGTTTATATACATGAATTCAAAAGATCATCACGACCATTTTACAAAGTACATGTCATGAAGCTAATTTACAAATGAGCCACCCCTAGGGTTGGGGAAGTTTGGGGGGTACCCAAGGTCACAGAGCTGGTCAGAAGTAATATAGGTATTACTTCAAGACCTGACTTCAAGGGATCAACGTTTAAAAGAGTATCACACTTTCTGGAATACTCCATTTACTATGATATGAAATAATCACAAAAATGGAAGACCTGTCACAAGCAATTCTTCTAATGATCTGTCCATTCATACACACATTTTACTAAGCACATACGATGCGCTGTGCATTATAATTAAGTCCTGGGAATAGTGTGGTGCACATATAAAACTTTTCAAAACACATTTTCTCAGGTTGTCTCATGAAAATATCTTCTTAATGGTTTGTCCTTTGAATTGTTCACATGAGCACATGTTACTAAACCAAGGTGTTGTATACCCTCTTCCTGTTTCTGGAAAAATTCCATTGATTTTTTTTTTTTAACCTAAGTCTAACAAATCTGTTTTCTATTGTAATTAAAGAAGAATGTGTTGCTTTTTATTTTATTTTATTTTTGGAACAGATAATGCATTTTCATAAAGAAACAAAAGTGTAATAGAATCAATATTAGTCTCCTTCCCCCATCCCCAGCCCCCAACCCCCAGAGGAAACTACTTCATATGTTGTTTTTCCTTTCTTCTCTTTGTTCAAACACAAATGGTAGTTACAATCTATGAATTGTTCTCTACTTTTTCTTAGTTGGTACATCTTGGAGATGATGCCAAATCATTAAATGCAGTTACCTCCTTGTTTTTAACATCTACATGCTTAAATAATTCTAAAATGTACCATACTGTGTTTAAACTAGTCCCTTGTTGATGAACATATAATATGGCCCAATATTTTGCTATTACAAACAATTCTACAGTAACTACTCTTGTATGTATATCATTTTACACATGAGCAAGTATACCCACAAGATAATTTCCTGTAAGGGGAAATGCTGGGAATTGAAAATAGTATGTGCATTTGTAACAGAAAAACTTTTTTCATTATGGAATTTTTCAAGCATTACAAAGGAAAGAATAGTACAACGAACCCTCCCATCCCTCATCAAGCTTCAATGATTGCCAGTAATCCATGGCTGATACTGTTTCACATGCATATATTGGCCCCATCCATTTCCCTCATCTCAATTTATTTTGAATCAATCCCAGACATAATGTTATTTCACTGGTAAATATTTTGGCACTGTTCCTGAAAAATAAGGCCTTAAAAAAAGAAAAAAAGTGTGTATATAATTTCTTCGTGACGCCTAAAGTAAACTAATAATTTAGTAGTACCTTCAAATATCCTGTTAATGTCACATTTTCCCAGATTGTCTCATAAAAGTTTCCTTTTTTAATGGTTTGTTCTTTTGATCAGAATCCAAATGAGTTCCAAATATTGTAGTTGGTTAGGCCTTTTTTTTTTTCAAATCTATTGGCTTCTCCCTCCTTTTTCTTTTTGCAGCATGTTGTAGAAACTCGATAAGTTTGTTTCCAGAGACTAGATTTTGCAGACTATATCCCTATAGAGTCATTTAAAATATTTCTAGGAGCAACAAAGAAACACAAAATTAAATTGCAGAATTTCTTAATAGTAAAGAGAATATAACACAGCAAAAATCTGTCTGGTAGTCAAAGCAGTTACTAGAAGAAAAATTGTAGAACTAATTAACTATGCAATAAACATAAGATCAAAATAAATAAACACAACTCAGAAAGATGTAAAAAGTAAGACAAAAGAAAGCAGAAGAAAATGCAGAAATCATGTTTCATCACTTTGTAAACTTGTTTTTACAAACTGGACCTTGAGACTCATCATTTGATAACTAGAGGATCGTTTTGTCTTTGCAGCTATAGAAACAGACAATCAATAAATCTAAATAGTTGTCAACAACACACTTCATTCAGATATTGATCTGCTTTGACTATCAGTGAGAATTCAGGTGGAGTGCTGGTTACTTGTATTTCTGGTTAGATACCTCCTAGTTCAGGGAACAGGAGGTGAGGTTGCAGAGAGGGCTGGACTCTTCCACATTCAAGGCTGGTTGGCTCCTGTCTGTGTGGCAAGCCTCAGCCCTCTGGAAGTCACCAGAGTGACTGAAGGGAGGTGGGGGCATTTCTCATCCTGTCAAGTGCCTGCAAGGTCTTGCCATGTGACAGACTCCAGTTCAAATCTCAGCAGGTATAAAAACTGAAAAGTGGCCATCTGCCTTGCCTTGAACAAATCTTTGTAAGCTGAAATTTCCTCACCATAAAATTGGAGTAATAATCCTTACCTAAAAGGTCTCTGGGAGAGACCAGGAAGAGCTCAGTAAGTGGCAGCTATACCAGGACGCCCCTGACTCTCATAGGTAGCCCCGGATGGAGTATCAACCCAAAGAAAGCCAACAAATAGCTCTTCCTGGCTTTTCTGAAAAATGTCTGACCCTGAGCTTCCCTCAATGTTAACATACTATTCTCGCCCACAGAACTAATACCACGCTTTTGCTGCTACTTGTTTATCTTCACGTGTCTGCTTGGGGAAGGACCCCTGCCCAAGAGCAAACGTTCCGATCGCGATGTCCCCTTTCCCATGCATGGGACTCTGTCCATGCAGTCTCTGCTGCATTATTGAACAGTGCCACCTCTCCCCCACCGAGGATGGGCTTCTTCCAGAGGACTAGGATTTTTAGTGTGGAAGGCACCTTCCCTCTTCACTTTTGCTTCCCGGTCTTGGAGGGGGATGCAAATAGCTAAAAAGCATTGGAGTGTTGGGGTAGGAGCTTCCCTTAGTACTTTCCCTAATGGAACAAAGAACCCTCATCCATTCTTCTTCGTCATCTCGAGTTCCTTTTGTGACGGACGGAGGCCGGCATCATCAGAATAGGGCAGAGAAAAGCCCACCGTACAAAAGCGTGCCAGGCGCGCGCGCTGACTGCTTTCCTCAAGACTAAGAAGTGGCCCATCCGTTCCCTAAGGCCGCGGCCAGCCTCCGGTTCCCGAGAAGGTGGGACAGTCGTGGGTGACCTGCCTCGGCCCTCACCCTAAACTCTCCCCTGGAGCCCAGGAGTGGGGCGAAGCTCGGTAAACACCGTGCGCCAAAGAACGGGCGAGAGCGAAGGTGAGATTAAGCAAAACAAAGGATCGGGACCTTTGAGCGCTGAATCCGGGCGCCGCCACCAGGAGGCCGAGGGGCGCCCGCCCCCCGCGCCCCGCGCCGGGTGCCAGCGCGCCGAGCCCGCGCCGCCCGCGCTCCGAGGCGCGCGTCTCCTTATATGGTCAAATGACACAGCGGGGGTTCTCTAGGGCGGAGCGGCTCCGCTCCACTCTTGCAGGCTGAAAGCTGCCGCCACCGACCGCCGCTGGATCGCCTGCCCGCCCGCCCCGTCCGGGAGCCCCTCGCCGGTGCCGCGCCGTGAGTGCCTCCGCCCGGAGCCGCCCCAGGCGTAGGCTCCGGCAGAGTCCAGCTGAACCCGGTGGAGGTGGGGAGCGACCTCGGGGCAGGGCAGAGGAAACGTGGAGGGGACACCCCGGGACAAGGATCCGAACCTTAAGGGAGGGACCCTGGGGAGAGGGGCGACGATCTGCGGGGCAGAGATCCCAGAGAGAAGGGAGGCGAACCGTGGAGGGGAGACTAGGGTTGGGGACCTGAAACGTGGAGGAGGGACCCTGCTGAAAGAAGACCCCGGGGAGAGGGGAGACGAATAGTGGGGGCGAAGGGTGAAAATGACTGGGCGAGGGGACCCGAGCGGTAGGGCAGAGACCACGGGACGGGGGACCTAAACAATGCGGGAGAGACCCCTGGGAAAGGGGAGCAGAACCGTTGGAGAGGAAAGGCTCTAAGGAAAGGGGGCCCTGGGGAGAGGGCACCAGAACCGTGGAGGGGACCCCGAGTACTGGGACCCGGAATGGGCCGGGGGTGACCTCACGGACCTGGATACCTGAAACACTCACCCATCCCCAGAGGGAGGGCAAAAGCTCGCGTCCTCATTAGGTGGGTCACCACCAGGTGGCACGGAAGGGCTGAATCACCCAAGGGCGAGCCCGGGGCAAACTCTGGCGGCGCGTCCAGCCGCTGACCCCAGGAGGGAAAGCAGCAACCGTCCAAGCTCTCTGCACTCAGGCCGGACGCCCGAGGGAATTGCCTGGGCAGGCAGGTCTGCGCGCCAGTGACCCAGGCATTTCCCTTGTGTAGACAGATGTGGAGTTTGCCGTGTGTGACTTATCTCCTTGACTAGGGCAGAAATTTAAAAACGGAACCATCAGGTTAAAGAACATTGGTTTCTTTTAAATGAAAAGGATTCTCATGTTTAAGTTGTGATATCTTAACATACCTGAAATTGTGGGAAGAAAATGTTAAATGTTATTTTTGGATTGTAAATGAGGAATCAGTCATATTTACTTTCAAATCTCAGTTGGGTTGGTTGGACCTAGTCTAACCCATTTTGATGAAATGTTACCGCTGCCTTCCTTTGGCCCAATTTATGGCATGCTAGCTCTTGCACATATTTTGGGAAGTAATAAATCACAATATGGGCTTATAATCAGGAAGAACTGTCTTCAGAACACTACTTTAAATACATTTCACATTTTTGGTGCTAACTCTGCTTATGTGTGTTCTATAACAATACACAAAGGAGGAGGCTTTGTGGTATCCTAAAGATAATTTAGATTTTTTAAAAAATTGCAGCAATTATTAGAAGTGCAGGAATTCCTAGTCCAGGAATTAAACATCAATAAAACCCAAGAAAGGAAAAGTTTTTATGTATTAATAAAAAATTTCACAAGCTTTTCAAATTTAGCTGACTCCAAAAGGTAAGACTTTCGTATGTAGAAGTGCATTCCCGCAGTGTTTATCATTCTGTGGTGCTTTCAGATGTGTTTATACAGCAGCACATAAATAAGAGATCAAGTGTCTTTTTACTTTCCACCTAGGTTTTTATATTCAGCCTCATTTCAGTTCAGTCGCACTATATACCACCAGTATAGTGTGGGTAGACTCCAGGATGCACCTGGACTGGACCTATGCTTTCTCAGTTCACATCTGGATCCCTCAGTCTGCATGGCTTGGTCAGGTCACCTAATCTCTTGGTGCCTCACTTTCCCCAGCTGGGAAATAGGGTCACACTGTCATTTATGGCAGGGTTATTATGAAAATTTTGAATATTTATTTTATTTTACAGAGAAAGAAACTAGTTCAGGGCTGGGAATATAACTCAGTTGGTAGAGTGCTTGCCTCCCACGCACAAGGCCCTGGGTTCAATCCCCAGTACCATCAAAAAAACAAAAACAAAAACTGAAACTAGTTCACAGTGAGATCAAAGTAAATTTTGCTCAAGTTTTCCCAGCCTGTAAAGGTAACTCTGAGAACTATCCCACCTTAAACAAACGTCATGTGCTTTCTTTAGTGACAGAATGCTGGTCTTTCAGGACACTAGGCTTGCATTTTGACTTTGGTGTGAGCAAGTGAATTTCCTCTGTCATCCTGAATTGTGGATTTCAACTTTAGTGTCAACTTGGCTGGGCTATGAGGTGCCCAGACATTTCAAACATTGTTCAGATCATGTCTTTAAGGGAGTTTCTGGATAAGATTAACATCTATCTGAGCAAAACCAACTGCTTTCCCTAATGAATGTGGCCCTTATCCCATGGCAGAAGACCTCAGTAGAATAGAAAGGCTGAGTAAGAGGGACTTTCTCCCACTGGACTTTGGTCCTTTCTAGCCTATGGACTGGAACTGACGCATCTGCTTTTTGCATGTGCTGACTTTCAGACTGAAACTTGCTGGCGTTCCTGGGTCTCCACCCTGTCAACTGCAGATCTTGAGACTTTTCAGCTTCCCATAATTGTGTGAGCCAAATCCCTGGATAGATCCCTTGACTTACAAGGGGATGAATCTTAATAAACCCATGGCAAGTTTAAAATACTGCAAGTTGAAAAAGGCAGTGACTGCCTGCCCTGCAAGCGTCCCAGCTGAGCAACAGAGCACATGTAGATTATTTTCCCCTCATGATTTCAGGGCTGATGGGGAGCTCTGTTTGCTGCCAGTGCCCGGCTATTAAAAGTGTCTACCATTGTGGGGGTCAAAAGATCACAAGTCTAACCATTGTAAGCCAAGGACCCTCGGTGTATATCCTTGTATCTCTTCTTGGTTCATCTTCTCTGCAGAATCCTAATACGGCCCCTTGTAAAATGTATTTGCTTAAAAACTCTCCCATCAGCTCTCATTTTTCCTACTGTGTTTAACAGTGGTCTAGATTTTCCTTTTGCTGCAAAATATGGCTCTCTACGTGGCAATGTACCAAGAGGCCTGGGCCCCATCTGGCCCTCATCCCCAGCCCAGTTCTCATGAGTGGTTCTCGAGCTTCATCTGAGCCTCAGCACACATATGTGTCGTCACACTCATCCTTGGCTGTACCTTTACTGTTCTGATTTTGTCTGGGCCTTCAAGAAGCCCTCTAGGCTCATGGTCACAAGCAGCAAGGCATGTGACATCTGTGGCAATAAAAGAAGTGGCTTTCTTGTTTTGATGGGTAAATAGAATAATATCAGAAAGTGTCCTTGGAGCCCAGTTAAAAAGAAAATAGAACTCTGTTTGTGGATGCGCCTTTTAGACCCAGTAGAAATCGGCAGTGAGTGAAGTAGAAGGAAGTGTTCAAGGTCATCTTGACAGTCCAGTTCAGTTCAAGGAGCAGAACTGAAAGGATTGAAGAGGCCAGATGTTCATGGACGTTGGGGGACACCAAAATAAAAGGGCAGTCCGGAGGGGTCATAGGAAATGGAAGGCCAGCAGCAAGAGAGTAAGCAGCGAACTGACCCTTGGAGATAGAACGAGACGGATGAATGACAGTGGGTGATGTTTGTTCCAAAGGTGCAGAAACAGCACCAATAACTTGCTTATGCTTTCTTAGCAAGGCAGTGCTGGAGCCGTAGGCTGGGACCTCCTCCAGTCCCCACGCTGGTGTGATTTATGAACTTGAGGCAGCCTGTCATTCTAGCCTGTATAACTGGGGTTGTCATGCATCAACTGACCTGGCAGGTTTAGAGGTCAAGTGACAAGATAGGACCTTAGGAGTGGTTTACATTTGTTGGAGCTAGAGCTAGACTGGAACTCCTTCGGAGACTGTGTTTGATCTCAGGTTCCCAGTGCCTGATACTATACGTGGGAAATAGTGGTTACTCAATACCTTCTCCTTGGCTAGATTAAGAAGCGGGAGCACAAGTATAGCTATTCTTGTATTCAATAGACTTCAGATCATTTGACATTGACATTTACTGTTTTCCCATGCCTTTCCTTATTCAGCATTCAAAGGAAAATTCTGAGGACTGCAATTTATCTATACTAGCACCATCTTACATAAAGCATGTCTTAAAAATATCACAGACAAGATAATTTTATAATTCTTGAAAGCTACCAGGGTGTGTAGCACATTATAATACATCCCTCAACCCTGTCCGTAGATACCCTCAATAAAGGTTCACTAAAAGAATCCATTATGCAGAGTGGTAAACATAGTCAGTGTTATATCTCACAATCCAAAATGGTTTGCAGTCCTAAAATCTAAAAGTTGATTTCAAGTAGATTCAAGATACATGATTCTCTTTTTAGACACAGCAACATCCTTTTCACCAGAATTTCTATTAAAGGAAGAAGTTTGGCTTGGCAAATGAGAACAGTGTTGGGGTGAGCTGAGTTTGTGTGTCAATACTTCCATCCAGAGGACACAAACTGGGGTAGCTATTCTCTGAGCATGTTTCTGGGTGTGGGAGTCCCTCCCTGCCCTTGAGTGAGGGTAGAGAATGTTTGATGACAGACGCAGTGGTCTGTATGGAACACCTGGTGCCTACCCCTGGAGTCCAACGTGTGTGTGTGTGTGTGTGTGTGTGTGTGTGTGTAGGAGGGAATCTGTACATTTTCCCCAGAGCTTGGGAGTGTCTCCTGGCTGGCTTTTTGCTTCTTTATCTGGCCAGGCCCCGTCCTGGCCAGTGTAATGGTGTGTTCATGTGGGTTCAGAGTCCAAACACAATAAGAAAAATTCTCGCTGTGGGAGCAGCAGTTTATCTGGAAGGAAGGATGAAGGTATGATGTTGGAAGAGTGAGGGGGAAGCTCGGGAATGTGACAGTAGAAATTTTAACACCAGATGCCAAACCACATTGCTTTTTGGGGTTTGCCATACAGAGGGGATTGTACACACGAAAACATTCCCCATTTTCAGTCTTGATTTTTGCCCATGTGTTTGTGCTCTCTGGGATGCTTGTGTTCACCCCCCCCCCCATCCATTGGTTCACTCATTCTGCCAGTACTTACAAAGACCTGTGCTGCTGGGAGGTGTCTCAGCAGCATGTACTGCCCACCTGATCGGTGCCTAGGGCCAGTAGGGAACTCAGGCATCACAGTGTGGAGTGGTATCACGAAAGCATTGCGTTTTTATGGTCTGTTCTTAAGAAGAACCCACAGACAATAGACCTAATTTTCTCTAATGAATTCTGGTTGATGGTCAATTAGCAATGGAATTTCTCACGTGGGTCCCTGGTGGCATTTAAAGATGGACACAGCTTGGTCCAAGGATAAAATCCCTGGAGTTGCTTCTGCAGGTCTTGTGGGAAGTGCTTGGAGACATTCGTAGATAGCTCTTTAGGAAATGGCTGTATTAGCAGAGTCTCATAAAGCAGTGCCTTTGGAGTTTGGAAGGGGAGGAGAAAATGGGCCCTTGGGGATCAGGTTAAAGTAAGTAGTTGAATAAAAGGGGCATTGAAAAGGAGACTCTGGCAAAGCTGGCCTGTGTGGGGGCCACCAGGTTTGCTGTTTGGGAAGGAGGGACCTGAAACTCAAAGACCTCAGCCAGCAAGCCAAGGAGAGGCTGAGCACCATGCCAGTCCCTCTCCTGATTCTCCACACACCTTATAAAACAAAAGCAAAATCAAACAGATGAACAACCACCACCAAAGAAACGAGCTTCCTGCTCTGAATGTCTTGGCAGCTCTTCTCCCCATTGGCCCTCTTCCTCCCTCTCTACCACCTCCCTCTACTTACCTTTACTCGCTTTTTATTTTCCTTCTCCCTTTGATCTCATGCTTTTTTTTCTCTTTGTACCTCCAACACTTCCCCTACTCAAACTTTGTTTGACAGCTTTTAAATTGCAAGTTTAAAAACAGAGCACATGCATAGGCCCGTGGTGTTCCATGGGTTTTACGGTGTTGAGTAGTTGTTAAGCCCGGGCATCCCTGCTCCGTTGCTCTCTGAACCTTATTCTTGTAACTGGCTTGAAGTTTGGCTGACAAGGGATGTGGAGATCAAAGCCCTCCCTTGCCAGGTCAGCCCCAGACCTGCGAGCTGCACCTGGTACCTGCCCCGCCCAGTGCAGGTAACTTGGCCTGAACTCAAGTCAGTATCCTAAGATACAGCTTTTTCAAGTACCCTGGTTGTTCAGAGCCCAAGGGGGAATGACATCAGAGAATGGGAAGGGATAGGAACTCTGGGACACTGTAATTTGGATCTGATTCAGGAGAATAACAAGTCAGCGGTCACACCACATGTTCAGGTGTCTGCCTGCATGCCCCTGCTTAATCTCACCAGCATTCCTGTGTACCAGGTAATGGGCAGGAATTCTTTCTAACCTGTCAGGAGGTGTACGGAGTTCACAGAGGGTAAGTGGATTGCGCAGTTAGGCTTAATAATCCCTATGAAATCAAGACGTCCTACGTGTACTGGAAGATTCGGACCTGGACTCCGACAACATGAAATCATTTTTTAAGAGCCATTCCCTTGGGTTTGTCTCCCCCACCTTACATAGCCAGGCCAGGCTTTCAGGCAGTGGATATTTAATGAGGCCTGCCTCGCCCCTAGCTGTGTGCAGGATGGAGGCGGTCACATGCACACCTATTGCCCACAGGGAACATCTTAGCCAAGTCCACCAACAAGGCACTCAGGCCCTGCCTTGGCTTTGATGGTCTTCAGGCTGAGCCTTTTGCCACCCCTGCCAGCTGGATCTTCTGTCTTCCCGGTGTGCTCACCCTACACCACTTCTCATTTCCACCGCTTGGCCTACTCCACCCCTTGACCTGTAGCATCACCTGGCCCACCCTTTGCCAGTATAGGTGCCCCTCCTCCAGGCCCAGTTGGGCCTCCCAGGGAAGACTCCTCTGTGTTCCCGCGATACCTGTTCATCTCCATTGAGCTCCTGCTGTAGAACCTTGCAATTTGTAAAATGGTACTTTCCCATCTAAACCACCAGTTCCTGAGGGAGGGGCCAGTACATTGCTCATCTTTGTCCTCCAGCACTTTGTGTGACATCTGACACGTAATCCCAGGTCAGCCAATGTTTCTTGAGTGAGTGAATGAACAGCTGGGTGTTTCATAGGACTGAAAAATGCAGAGTTAAAGCAAACTTCTAATGTAAGACTACAGACACTTTTCCCATTAAAAAAAAAAGGTTCAGGATTGATGGTGTAACTTTTAAAACACATTTTTTTTTTTTTAAGAAAACATTATGGGACTGGGGATGTTGCTCAATGGTAGAACATGTGTGAGGTTCTGAGTTCAATCCCCAGCACCAAAAACAAAACTAAAAAGAATATTCTATTTAGTCTCATGTAATTAAAAGAGGAATGGGTTCAACCCTCCATGACAAAAGGGAAGCTCTGAGCTTTTTCGCATTAGTCTATGGACTATTTATCCTGACTCTTGGGGTTTGTACTTCTTATAATTATTTGGAAATTCTTCAGAGGACCTTGGGAAGTAAAGTGCATCTTACTATGGAAGTCGGTGTCAGAGGTGATGGCAATTGTCACAGGATAGCCTCAGTCATAATTTGAGCAGATGAGAAGCCCGAGTTATTCTCAGAGGTTGCGCCCTTAGATGCTTTTCTGTCCTGGACCTACACAACCATAGGAGGTGTAAAACACACATGCCACACTTGGCCTTAGATGTGGGGCACGATCTTGACCTTGGAGGGAAGCAGGTGCTTCTCACTGGGTGCAGACAAAGACCGTGCCTCATAGAGACAGTTGTATAGTCTGCAGATGGCGTCCTGGGGCTTGTCCAACCCACATGGACTCACTTTCCATTCAGATCAGCCATTTGTTTTCTCAAAGTTAGATGGCTACTGGGGAGAACCCTGGAGGCTTCCCTTTTATTTCACCAAAACTCCTGGGCTCCAGTTTTTCCATCCCTAAAATGAAGGAGTTGTCTGAAGATAATGTCAGGGATAGTTTTCAGGTTTTAAAATTCCATGATTTATAATTAGTTCTCTCTTTCTTCATTGTTCTTCTTACAAATTCCCAAATCATTATTCTTCTACTTGTGTGAACAGAATAGACAAAAAAATCCTCTCGTTCCACAACAAAATGGCAGCCTTTATTGGAAAAATATATATGTTGGAAGGTTGGCTCCGGATTGGGATGAAATAAGGGACAGTTCTCTCAGGGCCAATAACCGGAGAATTACAGGAAAGCATCACACCATCTTCCAGCATAGCTGTTGCAACCTCAGAATGCCTCACACAAAGGCTATTCAGTTGCTGGGTTTCAGAACAATAATCCAAATGCTCCAGAGCCTCATCTTGTGATGTTATCACAAGAGTGTCCAGACGATGTTTTCTTTAACCCCAGGAAGAGTGATTTAGAGGGGTGGATCTTGCCACATGTATCCAGCTGTGTGTTTATTTCTCTTGGAAGAAAAGTATACAATGAACACAGAAATAACCAAGTAAGGATGCTTGAAAGATGTTCACATCCCTGCTTACTGCTGTCAGGACCTTGTATACACAAGAGGATAAAATTAATAAACACTATCAAATTTGCTGTAATCGCAAACCCATAAGCAGCAATATTTCATTTGCGTCAGAGAATCTAATTCTGGGATTTCACCCTCAAAGGGCTGGAAATGACTGGAAATTGAATTGAGTTGGCTCAGAGTTGCATGGCCAAGGGGCGTGCCTCTTTAACAACCGGGGAAAGAAATGTTCACTTCTTAGCAAATGAATTACTGCTTTAAAAAAAAAATTCCTATAGAAAATCAACTGTATTTTAATGTCCACACCAAGTGTTCCTATAGGAGACCTTTTCTATCTGGTGTAATTTTATAGCAATGGCCGAACAAGGAGGGGAGGGGAGGAGGAACACCTGATCCCCTCCAGCCCGACTGCCCCCACCTTTCTCTCTTTCTATTCGTGCAAACTGTATACTGATCCTGGAAAAATAAAACAACGTGTCTTCCATGGAGACACATTCTTGTTCCTCTTTGCAAGGCTCCAGGAGAGCCGCTGACCGCAGTCACTGCATTTCCCACTCTGTGATAATCCTCTGGGCCAGTCTTGTTCTCCTGCCCTCTGGGTACCTGGACAGCTGCAGGAGGACCGGCTTTGCATCTGGGAGAAACAGCTCCCCCTGAGGGACATTGGCAGTATCTTGTGTCCTTGGGCCGTTTGTGCCTCCCAATGCAACATCCAGGTCAAGGGCAGCACTCTCCTGGAGTCCAGTCACAGATTCCCCCAGATATCCCTCCCTTATTCTGCTGAGATTTCTTCCTATTCACGTGGGTGAATCATAAAGGGGAGCTCATGGAAAATCTTTTAATAGAAATAGGCATATTGTTTCTATGCCTGCCTTTCTATTTTGGGGGCAGAGAGAAAGGAAGAGGTATGGTGGGGTCACATGTTGCAAGCATGCCCGCGGCCGAACCAGATGGGGACTCTGGTGCCAACTCGGATCCGACATTCTGATGCAGTCAACCATAATCGGTACCGTCAAAGAAGTGGGATACGCTCAAACACAAAACTGGCCCCAACTAATAAAAAAAGCATATAATTGAAAATTATGAGCACTGAAAGGTGACTTTTGGTGATGAACCCAGAGAAAAGAGCCACCGGTTGGCTAAAGAAGAAGATGGGGGTGCCAGGTGACGGCTTTGTGTGCATGGCCCGTGGAGAGTGCCTACTGATGCCTGGGTTCTCTCTGTGTTTTGTAGGCTTTTGAGAAGCCGGGTGTCAACATGACAGAGCGCTTTGATTGCCACCACTGCAGTGAGTCTCTCTTTGGGAAAAAGTACATCCTGAGGGAGGAGAACCCCCACTGTGTGGCCTGCTTTGAAGCACTCTACGCCAACACGTGTGAAGAGTGTGGGAAGCCCATCGGCTGCGACTGCAAGGTACCCACCTGCTGGTAGCTCTCTTGGGCTCTCTGTGCACCCCAAAATCCAGGAGCTTTCTGCACAGTTTGTGCCTAAATCCTGAGCCTTATCACCCTTTCTGACCCCTCTGATGACCATGGACACCCCCGCCCCCCAAGTCGCTTTTCTGTACCTCTTGTTCCATGATTTGGTCTCTGCCCACCTGCTTTTGGTTAGTGCCTTCGCAGGACCTGTGCTTGATGTCCCAAGTACACTTTTCCTGTTCTAGTTATTAGTGTCCTTATCTAACCACCACCTGCCCGCCAGTACAGTAACTTCCTTCAGGGCTGCTCTTGCTTCTGTCTGTCTCCTGATGACTAACAGGGAGCAGTTGCTGCTCAGTAAATATTTGATGAATGAGTATGTACGTGAGTGAGCCGGAGTCCTTCCTAGGTAAATGCACACATAAAAAGCTTCAAAGTCCCTGGGATATTATGGGTTCCTCTTCTTCTAGTGGGAGAACAGGATTTGTTTATTTGTTTTAAATGGGAAAAGGGTTTCACATAAGGAATTATCAGCTTCCCATGAATGGCATGGTTCAATAGAGATCTTTGGACATCCGTGCTGGCCTGTACTTCTCAACAGATTCTTAGTGCAGACTAGGACACAGAAGGAGACCCTGCGAGTCCGTTACTCACCTTTCTGTTACTGTGATGAAATAGCTGAGATAAACAACTTACGAGAAGGTTTATTTTGGCTCATGGTTTCAGAAGTTTCAGTCCCTGATCTGCTGACTCTTCTGCCTTTGCGTCCTTGCTGAGGGACCAAGCCTTTGGGGAATATTTCAGATCCAAACTGTAGCAGGGACCATCCGGGTCTCTAGGATCTCTGACATCTTTGAGCTGAAAATTCACTGCTAAAACGCCTTGACAAGCTATTCAGGTGGCTGCCATCTGGAGAGCCACAGAACTGGTTACAAAATGGGACCATTTGGGGATCTCTCAGGGAATTCCCAGTTTGCTTGACTCCAGGGAGGTTGGTGGTATGTTATCTTGTCTTTTCTACCCTCATTACTTTGTGTTCCTTGGGGGTTTTCACCCCTCTGCTCCGTGGTTGTAAATATCAGAACCTAGCTGCTGCGGATTGGCTTGGGCTGTTTGCTGTTGGATCATCCTGGCACATCCAATGCATACTTCTTGTATTTTTTTTTTCACATCATTCCTAGGACAGACAGTAGTCAGGGCTGCACCACTGATTCTCTTGTGAGGTACTTAGTGACAGCTGAGGGATGATTTCCATCTGGTATAGAAAAAGACTTGTGCCCGAGCAGAAATGAAAGATGTGTGACATCAGCTGCTCCAAGTCGGGCTGTGGCCACATTGCTATTGGCTTCAGAACAGGACTGGCATTCTGCGAGTTACACAGCACAAACTTGACAGCATTCAGAGGTGTGACCACTGGGAGCCAAGACAGCTGACCTGGCTGGTCAAAAATCGAGTATCTCCCTCTCCCAACTTCTGCCTGGTGAGTGTCTCGCTGTACCTGATGAATGTTCTTGGTCCCTGCACTAATCAGCTGTCCATCAGGAGGACACAATATCTTGTAAGTTAAGGTTTATTTTGGTTTGTGATTGGGAAGATCCATGGCTTTTAAGCCTGCGGCAAAGCAGGACAACATGGTGAGGACGTTTGGCAAAGTAAAACCACTCACATCATGAGTCAGGAAGCAGAACAGGGCAGAGGAAGGGGCCAGGGTCCCTCAACCCCTTCAAGGGTATGGCCCAATGACCCTAAGGACTGCTTTCCTTTAATTAATTTTTTTTAAATTTATATATAAATTGTGGGATGCATTACAATTCTTAATACACATAAAGAGCACAATTTTTCATATCTCGGGTTGTATACAAAGTATATTCACACCTCCCCAAAGTACCAGCCTAGGGACCAAGCCTTCAATGCATAGGTCTTTGAGGGACATCTAACCACCCTATAGTAGTGTCTTTTGATTTATTTAGTAGGCCAAGGGTCAGAGTGCAGATGTCAGACTGCCTTGTTCCATTCCATGGTCAGTGTCTCACCAGATGTGTGAACTTGATCCATTTACTTGACTCCTGGGTGCTCTTCTCCACATCCATAAAGTGGAATCAGATGCCTGCTTCATCGGGGGTCACTGATGTAGACACAAAGCCCCAGCATTCCCCACAGCACCTGTGATATCATAAACCTCAAACTTCCACTTTTCCCTCTTTTCCTATTCTTTTAGTGGTCTGTCCCTTCCCACACACTCCCAGAAGCCTCTCGCCCTCTCTCTTATCAGTTTGCATGATGGAAACATTAGTAATGTTTGGAGAATAAATTACTAGACAGAGAAAAACAAAACCATTTCATGAAAGTCTTACCTCGAAAAGACATACTGAAGTCGACGAGAGGTCCAGCTGTCATTCTGACAAAGGAACACTCCAGTTTAAAGGAAAGAGTTTGAATATTTGGGGCTAATCATCTCTGACCAGTGGCTGAGGTACAAACAGAACAGACGTCGCTTAGCATGTCTCTGGTGTCATTCACTGAAAAGACTCTAAAACCAACCATTCTTCCAGCGATATCTCTCATATGAGCAAATAAACAAGAGTCCTTTGAATGGGGCCAAAGTCAGCAGGGCCGCTGCTCAAGTCAGGAGTTAATCATGCTGAACTTTTCAACCCAGATTGATGTTTTTAGATATGTGGGGTCACACGGTGTGATTTTTCTATGTTTTGGAACAAAAAGAGATGTTGAGTTGAAGTCAGACCTTGCCATTTGGGGACTTTTTGTGGTGGTTTGCTTGCCTTTCAAAAATAATTATGTAGTTGACTTTGTGGAGGAAGCAATGATAGAAAAAAAAAATGTTGTTATTTCAGGAAGTCAGGCCACATGTCCCAGCAGAAGGGGTACTTACTTGATGGAGCAACTGAGTGAGTGGGTGGATCTGGTAGCCACCCTCTTTTCCTAAAATAGCATGGCCCCTGCAGGCCTCATTCAACTCTCTCTGAAGGACAGCTTTAAAATATTGGCAAGTGTATGGGAATTTGGATCATTTTGAGGGTATTGACTGACTTTTTAATGAGAGAGACAAGACTCAAGGACCACTCCCATAGTTAGCTTACTTGAATATTTTTTCTACGCAGTCACTCAGTTACATTCCTTAATTCTATTACATTACTCTGAGGAAATGCTGTGATCTCAAAGGGTAAAATCATTGATTTGGAATAGTTCCACTGGCTAGGGGAATAGTTGAGAGGAAGCAATATGAATAAAATTTCATGATCCTCTGACATTACACCCTTCTTGAAATTTTTCTCGGAGACTGGGACTGGCAAAATATTTTTGTAGATGGATGACAGATTAAGTTCTGGCTTCAGAAATTCTAGAACCTAAGAAAAGGTAGGCTTGCCAATAACTCTGGAGTACCATGCATTTAACAAATTGGTGACTTTCAACAAAACCTGGGCCACACTCCCGTCTCAGATTGAACTTTCTATATGTCTGCAAGCTGTGAAATGGGACAGACTACCATACTCCCATGTGCCTTAGAGGGTGCTGGGAAGAGAAAAAAATAATGAACAAAAAGACATCTGCAGATCTAAAACTAGCGTTTGGGGTTTCGCTTCCCACATGTTGCATGATCCAGGTATCTGGAGATGCTCCCATTGCAAGATCAAATTCTTCCTAATGCCTCTGTGGGGTAGGGGCTTTTCTCACTCCATTTAATGGAGAAGTCACTGAGATTTAAGGTTGAGGATCTCACCCAGGATTATGGGATTTGGAAGTAGATGAGACAGAACTTGAATACAGAAGCTCGCTAGCTGCCTGTCCCCTGCAGCCTCGGGCCATGGCTCTCAGGTCACATGTGGTTAGTCCTGTGAAGAGGAGGTGCCTGCCTGGCCTCTATCAAGTGACAGTCAATGAAAGGCCTTTACCTTTCCCCTGAGTTCCTCCAGGTGGCGATGTTTGTGCTGCAGGAAAGGTGACGTTTGTTTCTACAACTCTGATGTCCTGCTTCCTAGGGTTATAGAACCAGGGCTATTTTGCCTGCCACGCAGTCTGCCAATCACTAAAAGGAACAGTTTTGCAAAAGAGAAGTTTTACTTGCAAAGCAGCTAAGCATGTAGAGAAGGTAGAGCAAGTTTTAAATCACTATGCCCCAGGAAACGGTTTGGGGATGTATATATATGGCTGAGGCAAAGGGAAGACTGATTGGATCAAACTTAGTCCAGTCTTAGGCATGTTCCCATCATGTCCAGGCTCAGAAGTGTTAGCTATAGTCAACTAAAAGCAAGTGATGGACAGCAGGGGAAATCTAGAGCATTTATCAGGAGTTAAGAACAGGTAGTAAGTCAGGTTTCACTAAGTCAATTAAATGGGAAACATCAAATTGATATTCAGATTAGCACAAGTCCCCAGAAACTGCCAAGTATACTGGTGGGCAGTGTCCATAGCAACTGCATTGTTTGGGGCAGGACCTGGGCCACTCCTGCCTGGGTTTAGATCTGGCTCCACCTTAAAACAAGCTGTGATGCTCAAGGTTGTGTTTGCATGTCTGTCAGGGGAATTGAATGAGTTAACGTCTGTGGAGGACTTGGGACAGAAACTGTCAGTTTCAGTGCTGTCCTTTCTGCTGTTGCCCATGCTTCCAGGCTTTTTTAAAATCTTTTTTCGGGGGGGTGGGGGGGTTGTTTGTTTGTTTGTGTTTTTTATGGAACTGGGGGTCGAACCCAGGTCTTTGCGAATGTAAGGTAGATGCTTTGCCACTGAGCTACATCCCAGCCCACACTTCCAGACTTTGTAAGGAATCGAAAGAATATACTGTTGGAAATGTAATCACCTGACAATCTAAAGCATAGGTCATCCTTTCAAAATGCTGGGCCTCATTGAGACAAGAATCCATTCACAAACCAAGATTGTATGGATTCAAGAAATGGTTGCTTTGGGGAATCAGTAACCAGATTTCTCCCAGCCTAGGGGGAGGAGTGTAAAAGGGGCCAGGACATCTGTCTGCAGTCAAGGGCTCAAGGGCGACCCTGCTGCCCAGAACCCCACCCCCACCCCTGGCTGGAGGTCAAGGATCCCTCCAGGCCACTCACTCAACCCCTGGGCTCAGCCACCAGGACACCTTTGCAGCCACCAACAAGCACATCCCATGTCAAGAATGTTTCTGACATGGAAAAATATAAAATCTGAAAGGAATTTTACTGCAATTTATGAAATTTCTGTGAGTACAAGACTATCTTTGATATTTTTTCTGGGAAGTATAAAAGATCTTTCTTTTTCTGACTTCCTTCCCTTCCCTTCCCCTTCGCATGGTGCTGAGGACTGAACCCAGATCCTTGCACTCTACAGCTGAGCTCCACCCCCAATCCCAAGTCTTTGTTTCTTATCCTCGTGTCTCAGCATCTTAGTTCTACCTCTTGCATTCATTTTTGCACTTCACATACAGGACAGTGTCCCTTGGTATTCACTGGGGTTTGCCGCCAGGACCCCCCCTTGGATATTGGCAGGTGCTTAGGTCTCTTGGATAAAATGGTGTGGTATTCTCCTTTTACCTGTGCACATTCTCCCATGAGCTTTGAATCACCTCCAGGTTACTTAGACTACTTTGTACAATGTAAATGCTATGCAAAGAGTTTTGTACTCTGTTGTTTAGGGAATAATGCCAAGAAAAAGATCGGGTGCAATTATTTAAAAAAAAAAAAAAAACTTTTCAATTTGTGGTTGGTTGAATCCAAGGATTGAGAATCCAGAGATACCAAGGGCTGATTGTACTGTGGAAAAAATTAAAAAAAAAAAAAAAGCAGAATTAATTAGACAAAATAACTAGACCAGACTAGCATGGTGCTAACAACTACACTAAAAATCTATTTAGAGCTGTGAGTGGGAGAGATGAAGAGGGTCACCTGGCCCCAGGTCCTTACAGGTGATGATCTGGACCATGGTGATGATACCAGCTCAGGCAGGAGCCTGACCCATTATAATCTAGCTTCTCCGCCACTGGGTGGCATTTTCCAATTGGTCTCTAAGGTCCAGGGAGTCCGGGGGCTGCAGCCCTGAGTCCCACTGAGACTCAGAGAATACCACACTGGCCGAAAGCCTCCTCGTGCTTTGAGAAATCAAAACTGGCAGTATTCAGTGACCTTCCTGTTGCCTTAACGTCTTTGCTCACTTCCTGCTTCCTGCTCACCTAAGAGTCCAGGAAGAAGCTGTGATATGAATTTATTAACTGAGCCCAGGCTGAAGAGCACAGACTGAGAGCCCCCCGGAAGAGCCTGGCAGGAGCTGTTGATAGCACAAGGAGTGAGGTGTGTGGCCTTGAATGTGATTTGGAAAGAGATGTACAGGTTCTCCCGGTGCTCTGTGGGCCAGGGCAGTTCATGGCTGCCCTGAGGCCATATCGACCTGGCTGGAAGCTTCACAGTCAGGTGAGATATGAGCTGAGTTAGACAGCTGAGCCCAAGGAGAAGGGGAGGGCATGGCAGTGACATAGAGGAGGCTGGAACAAGGTGAGACCCACTTGGAAAGGGGCTGACGTGCCAGGTGAAAAATAGGAACACAGTTTAGTTCTGTTGGATCAACAAAGGCAGAAGGGACTGGGCATGTTGCAGAAAACATAGCTTTTTTTGTATCATTATGTTAAATTTTCTTATGTAAAAGAATGAAGCCTTATTTCATAGGGTTATTGTATGGCTCCAAATAGGTAAGGCAAACTCAGAAACGTAATTGTACATCCAAAGGAGCCAAGGAAAATCAAAAAGCACGATACAAAAGTTGAGTGGTAGAGTGAAGAGCATGGGGGTGTTAAGATGGCAGATATTCTAATTTTTAATACTCTATAAGGAAATGTAATTGCAGAAAGTGACATTTTGAGGCGACTGTTTTCATTGTTAGCTATGATCTGAATGATGGCTTAATCTAACATTCATTGAGCAATTGCTATATAAGTGCTTTACATGTATTGACTCATTCCACTGTTGCAGCCAATAGTTGCTACATGATTTCTGTTTTACAGGTGAGAAATTGAGATTGAGAGGCGTTCAATGACTTTCCCAGTCAGGCGGGTGCATGATGGAAGATTTGAATTTAGGCAATGTGGTTCTAGAACCATTGAGTTGACGACCAGGGAGAGATGCTAAGGGCTTCTTGCCCATACAGGCACTGGACACGTGGAATGGAATTATCGAAACAGACTTTTGAGTGATGACGAAACACACACAGCATAGTTTGCCATGTTTGAGTGTGCAGCTCAGGAGAGTGGTACTTACCCTGAACCACCATCACCACCCATCTCCAGGACTTTCTATCTCCAGAACTGGAACTCTGTACCCACTTCACACCAATCCTCAGTCCCCCTTTGCCTCTGATGACCAACATTCTACTGTCTGGGTCTATTCACTCGACTCCTTATCTCCGCAAGGGAGGTCGTACGTATTTGTGTTATGCCACTTACCACAATGTCCTCAAAGTTCATGTTGCAGCAGGGGACAGGATTCCTTCCTTTCCAAAACTGAATGAAACTCCATTGCATGGATATCCTACATTTAGCTCATCCCTTCATCCATCAATGGATGTTTGGTTGCATCTACATTGGCTATTGTGAATTATGCTGTCCTGATCTGGATACATAAATATCTCTATGAGACCCCACTTTCACTTCTTTTGATTATAAAACCAAAAGCAAAATTGCTGGGTCACATGGTAATTCTGTTTGTAATTTTTTAGGGAGCCATTATACCCTTTTCCATATGAAATTGAAGTTTTTAATGCATATACTCCACAATCAACATTGTAATAGTGACAGCATTATTTAAAAAAAAAAAAAAAAACCCGAATTAGGCGATTAGTGTTCTCGGTGGACAGGACTCTAAATGGTTTGTTCAACTTCTTTATTCAAAATCCAAGCAGAAGCAATGCTGAATTGGTTCATTTGGACAGTCTTAAATGACATGAGGTTTGGTGGGCTCTGAATTTTTTCCACTGTATCCACACAGTACATTTTTTTTTTGTACCAGGGATTGAATGCAGGGTGGCTAAACACTAAGCCAAATTCCCAGCCCTTTTTATATTTTATTTAGAGACAGGGTCTCATTGAGTTTCTTAGGGCCTCACTAAGTAGCTGAGGCTGGCTTTGAACTTTCGATCCTCCTACCTCAACCTCCCAAACTGCTGGGATTATAAGCATGCGCCACTGTGCCTGGTGTATACAGTACATTTTGCTTAAGCCAAGAGCAGCATAAGTCTGAACAGGATTCCAGCTGGTATGGTTAGCTAAAAAAAAAGAAAAAACATCTTTTGCATTAGGGTTTGCGCTTTAAGCTTGGCTCAGCTATATATTCTACACACTAGCTGTGTGACTTTAGAAAACATAATGAACTTCTCTAAGCTTTAGCAATAATACTCACTTTGCAGGGCTTATTGGTGCCTGAAATGTGCAACATGATCAAATTACCATCAATAGTATCTCAAATTTCTGAAGTTTTGAAGTTTTTTCTTTCTTCTATCAACGTGCTTCACCCCAGCCCCTCAAATTCCTCTTTGAAGATGGGACACATGCCTGGAGAGAGCGGAGGCTGTTCCTAATCCTGAGTGATTATGATGTGTATTTACAGATTGTGAGCTTTGCTATTCATGATGACTTCACATATGAACACATCAACACAAATTAAAGCAGTTTGTATTTTTTTTTTATTTATCGAAAAACCAATAAAGCCCACATGATTTTTTCTGCAGACTTTCTGACAATATTTTAAGCTAAAAATGCAAAAGCTGCACTGCCCCCACCCCACCCTGTACACATGTCCTGCAGGTGAGGTTCACACAGACTGGAAAGGGTTGCAGCATTTCAGTAAGATCTACCTCTGGTCCTCCGAGAGGCAGTACCTATCTCAGAGAACCCACTAAGACCCCAAATTGATTCTCTCCTGAGAACAAAGCCTCCAGTTCTGCTTTGAGAAAATTTGACCTTGTCTCACCTTCATTCCTCTTCCTGCATCAGCAGTGATTCTACCTGTAGCTGACCCAGGAAGTAAGCCGCCAACAGGGACCTCCCAGCTCAGGAGGGACCAACACAAAGCTCGCCCCTCACCGTGAGGTCTTGGACATGACTGTCTTCAAAGTGTATCAACCACACACTTTTTTACATTCCTTGAATTAAGAAAAAAATGTGCAAAGAGATCACCAAATCAAATAGCTTTAGTTTGATCTGAAGTTCTGGGAAAACACACACACACACACAAGTGCACACACTGGTATTTTAGCAAAAGAGAACTGTTTGTTCTAGTTTGGGTTCTGAGTGTAGTTGGTGGCTTAGGACTTGCTAATCAAATCCAAGAGATGTTTTCACATCCCACACTTGGCGTCACTCCAGGCTTGACTGCATGGGTAACAGAGCTGTCTGGGGAAGATGATTCTTGATGGCCATCTGTGTGAGCAGCCCTCCTATGGGCTGGGCGAGATACTTGAGACCTGGAAACTGGCCGGGGAACCAGGCGGTGGCCTGAAATTTGGCTTCTGCCTTGTTAATAAATGGATGGTGGTGTGGGGCAGGGCTGGACAGACCCATGAAGACAGCAGTGGACAGGTACAGCTGAGTGTCAAAATTGTTGCCGTGTGCCATTGTAAAAGGGCAAATGTCAAAGGACATCTTAGGATTCCTCAGACAAGGCCAAGGGCAGTGCAGGGTCAACACAGTTTTCTCTCCTGGGCTCCTTTCTCCTCATCTTGACTACAGTGCTTGGCTGTGTCTCCTCAGTGCCTTTCCCATCTCTACCCTGCTTGAGTCTCCTGCAGATGCAGCCCGAGGCAGCCCCTGCATCCTCCTGTCCCCTCCTTCCCCCCTCCCTTAGCCACCTGTCACAGCCAGTCTTAACATTTCCCTCTCCACAGCCTTCAGGACAGATGGACACTCCACTGACAAGAGAGGAAGCCATGTGTCCAGTGACCCTGTAGATGAACCTGTCACCTCGCCCTGGCTGGTCTCTCCAGCCCCACACACTGCTCTGCCCAGTGTGTCGTTCACGGCTTGTCATTGTCAACATGCGTGCTCTTTCTCTGCCGGGAATCCCCTCTCCATCCCGCCCCACCCAGCTTGCTGCATCCAGGACCTTTCACACACAACTGGGGGCACCTACAGGGAAGCCTCTCCTGACATCCTCCCACCAGCTAACCCAGGGGCCTGCCCTTGGAGGGTTCCATCTCTGGGTGTCCCAACACCGGGATTATTCCCTGTCTTGTCTGTGACCACCATGATCCATTTTCTGATGATCTTTGTTACAGGAAATAGATAAGGAAAATCCATTTTCATCCATTTTTTAAAAGCATCTCTCTCTCTCTCTCTCTCTCTCTCTCTCACACACACACACACACGAACACACATTTAACCTGCCGCTCTATGCTCTAGCAAGGACCAAGTGGCCTGGCATTACCAGTGTGCCCTGTGAGGTGGTGGTGTGCAGGAAGGCATACTGGCCCGGCCCACCTCATTCCTGGCTGTCCCTGCTGTTCGCACCCGGCCCTGTGCTGTGGGTCAGACAGCAGGAGTTCCACGCCCCTCCTGTCCTGTCCCTGACCGTCCTGTTTGTCTGACTCTGCAGGACTTGTCCTACAAGGACCGCCACTGGCACGAGGCCTGTTTCCACTGCTTCCAGTGCAAGAGCTCACTGGTGGACAAGCCCTTCGCGGCCAAGGAGGACCAGCTGCTCTGCACAGACTGCTACTCCAACGAGTACTCGTCCAAGTGCCAGGAATGCAAGAAGACCATCATGCCAGGTCAGCACGCGCTCCTCTCTCACAAAGGAAGTGAGGGTCCCAGACCCTGGTGTGGACCCCCCAGTGCTGTCCCTTGGCTTAGGGAGGTGATTAGAGATTTGGGAAGCAGGATGGAGGCCGGCCATTGGGAGGAGACGAATCTTCTGTCGGTACGTGTGGGATGGTTATGTGGCCCATCTGTAGAGTCATCCCTCAGTATTCATAGGGGATGCGTTTCAGAACCCTCCAGAGACAGCGACATCCCTGATGCTCCAGTCCCATATATGCAATGGTGTAATACTGCACAGCCCCTGTTCACGTCCCCTGTGTACTTTCAATCATCTCTAGATGACTTGTAACACCTAACAGCGCTACACAAAGAGTTTTATACTGCATCATTTAGGGAATGACCACGAGAGGGAAGTTCATATGTGTCCAGCACTGATGCCATTTTTTCCCGAGTATTTTTGATCCACAGGAAGCCATGGACACAGGGCTGACTGCAGCAAGAGAACTCTGGGCTTCCCCGCAAGCCTCCTCTTTCAGCCTCACCCTTCTACCAGCAGATATGCTTTCTCTTTTTGTCCCTTCTCCTTGCTAAATTTGTACTCACTCAGTTATTGAAGCAGGTATTTATTGAGTTCTGGTGTGTTCAGGGCCCTGGGCCGGAGCGGGGCGTTCATGAGCTGTGGGTGGGAGCCCCACCATCCTCTGCCCTCCTGGAGCTGGTGTGTGGAGCAGGTGTGCTGAGGACATCAGAAAGGGCAGAGCCACAGCCAGGTCAAGGGATGTGATAAAGTGTACTGTTTGTTGGTGGGGGAGGACGAGATTAAGTCCCTTGGTTTTTTGAGGGGAGAAATTGTTAGTTTTGTTTTGATAGTGAGAAGAGGAATTTTTTGTTTAAAAAAATGAACAAAATGTAGGATTTTTAAAATAAAGTATTACAAAGATAAATTCTGTCAGATTCATTTGAAAAATGAGGGTGAGGGAGAGTAGCTCATTAAAGAACCTAAGATCTTGACCTTGGAGACTGACAGAAAGGTAGTCTGTGGCTGTTAACTAAGGCTATGTGCCATCAGGACATCCTTTGCATGACCAGCGGCGAAAGGGTGACCTATGGGTAGAATTACCTCGTTTTAATTAATACAAATGCAGAACACCAGTTAAATATGAATGCCAGGGAACTTGTTCATGTGGATCCCACTTGGGACCTATTTAATTTGAGATCCCTACAGGAGAGCCACACAGAGCCAGCAGAGAACCTCTCTTCAATAGGATGTCCTTAGGAAGTGTGGCCCTTCACTTAGTTTCTGAGGCTGGCTTTGAATTCATTGATCCTCCTGCCTCAGCCTCCCAAGCTGCTAGGATTACAGGTGTGTGCCCCTGTGCCTGGTGGTGGAAACATAGTTTTAAAGAAGTTTGGTTCACTCTGTCAGTAAATGGAACCAAACAAAAAGTCCACTTAAAAGGATTTTTTGCTTCATTTGTCTGTTTGTTGAAATAGGGTCTTGCTATGTTGCCCAGGCTGGCATTGAATTCTTGGGCTCAAGCAATCTGCCTGTCTCCACCTGCCCAGTAGCTGGGACTAGAGGCTCCATGCCTGACTAAAAGGGGTTTTTAATATTCATTACATCAACGAATGCAATAATAAGATGTGTAAGAAGAACTCGAGTTGAGGACCTTGAGTTGGTAGCTTCAGTACAGCCAATGCTGATTTGGAATATCAGAGTAGCCATTCGAATGATCCTGCCATCCAGTAGCTGAGTTCCATGGACCTGCAAAGAAAATTGAGCTCAAGGGAATTAAGGGCAGACGTGTTAGGAGACTCTAACCCACAGCAAGAATGTTGAGTTAGGTGAGTTGACAGGGTTTATGTAAAATTTAATGAAACCTTGGTCTAAAGAGTAAATTAACCTTGTGATTCTGAGGAAATTTGGAGTTGAACCCCCATCCTTTAGTGGAGACCCCGACTGCCAAGCTACACAGTTTCTGTTTTATTTTGAGTTGGCTTTGTTTTTTGGCAGCGAAGAGATACTGGAGAGTTGTGAGTGAGAGACTGACAGATGGGAAGTATTTTAGGAAGATACATTGGATAAGAAGTTATAATTTTTTAAATGGAAATAATTAGGCCTTCAGGCGATGATCTACTGCATTTCTCTGGCTAATGCAACTTGAAAATAATGATGACATGCTATGACAAGGATCGGAAACACCCAGCCTGCTGTGGGAGAGGATGGAGCTGCGAGGAAGCCTCAGAAGATGGAGATGAAGGCGGGAAGGCCCCTTAGAGTGGCCCCGCTCTGCAGACATTAGACACTTCGGGCTCAAGGGCAGGGCCAAGTGGAAGGACAAGGGCAGCCTGTGGGAGCCTGGGCCTGCTGTGGTCCCAGCCCACAGGGAGCCCTGAGCAGGACGCAGCCGTCCTGTAGTAAGAAAACCCACAGCACTCGCTGGAAGACAAATGAAATCTTCGCTGGTTTTCTTGACAAGAGCCCAAGGAGGCGTCCACTGAGGACTCATAGCAAACTTCTTGAACTCCTCTTTCCTTCTCCATTCCACAGCTCCCAAATTCTCCTCCCCTAGTGCACTCCCCAGGGTCCAAGTGCCCCCGCTGGTGCAGGCTTTCTGACTTTGTCCTCTCTGATCTACTTTTTTTTCCTTCAGTATTCTTCCTTTTTTCTAGTAAATCCTGCCTGCCCTCCACCCTCATCTTCTCCCCATCTCCATGTCCTTCCTTCCCCTTCCTGGGGACCAGGTCATGCTAGGGCTCTTCCTGAGTTGGAGAGGTGAGGGAGGCCCTGGGCCAGGCGGCTGGAGACTGGTTCTCGGGAGCAGGTGAAGGTGCAGGGACCACCTGGTGTCACCAGATGTTTGTCTGGGCTTGCTCGACACACTTCTTCAGAAGTGTTGTGGGTTTTGGTGGTGGTGGTGTGTGTATATGTGTGTGTGTTGTTGGAACCCAGGGCCTTGCACACGCTAGGTAAGCTCTGTACCCCTGAGTCACACCCCCAGCCCCCAAGGAAGGAGTTCACTGGCCATTTAGCCGTGGTGACCACATGGTGCATGTGTTAAGAAGGGGCTCTGTGAGGCTCCTTTCATGAGAACATAAAAGCATTTGCCATCTTCAGCTTAAATGAAATTAAAGGCCCCTAAAGGTCCACCTGTCTCATCCTACCAGTGAAGGAACCAGGAGTGTAAATCCTGTCCATCTCTCAGCGTGCTTTGCTGCAGGCATACAGGTTTGAACCTCACTAGAACAGATGAAGGAAAAAGTGCGTCCCTCCCTATGAGTCAAGGTGCTTCCCTGTACAGGTAGATGGCGGAGGGGGAGTCCCGCACAGTGTGTCGGTGGAGGGCTCATGCATAGGTTTGGAGTGCTCACAACCTCACTGGCAAGATACAAAGAGCAGCGCTGGGTCATTTTCAGTTAGGCATCTCAGTGGGGTCCAAGTGCATTGGACCTAGAGCCAGAGGCCCAGTGCCCTTGTTTGACTCCCCAGGAGCTAAGTAACTTCAGCCAGTGGCAGCCGCTCAGGTCTTGGTCTCCTCACCTGGAGGAGGAACGCATGCTCTCCAAGACATTCCTCGGTTACGTTCGTCATTACGATCGTCGTCCTGGCCTCCACACCAGCTCTTCTTCCCTGGACTCTGCTCTCAGGGACGAAGTGGAAATGACGGTTGTTAGTTTTCAGCTCTCTTGTTTTGGAGCTGGGACTTCCCTGGTTGCTGACCTTGGATGAGACTCCATCTTCCTCACAAGGTAGAAGGGACACATCTCCTGGATCTTTGCATTTTCCCCCTGACTTGGCCTTCTCTGTTAGGTTCTGTGGAGAAACAACCAATAGGAGATATATTCACACTCACACACATGTGTGTGCAGAGAGGTCGATTTCTTTCAAAAGACTGGCTCACACAACAAGGGGGGTGGGGTCTGACATCTGAAGGGCAGGCTGGATGGCTGGCAGCCTAGGGAAGAATTGATGCTGCAGTTCCAAATATAGTTCTTCAAGGCAACAGGCTGGAAACTTGGGCCAGGGAGATTCTGGAGAACAATTTCTTCCCTTGGGGAAACAGTCTTTGCTAGTGAGACTTCAACTGATTAGATGAGACCCACCCCCCACAATGGGCTTCACTCTGTCTATTGATTGTAAATGCTAATCACATGGAAAAAACACCTTCACAGCAACACTGCTAGTGTGACTTTTGCTTTTCATTTTGCTTTATAATAGACAGGTTTCACTATGTTACTCAGACTGGCTCCTAAGCTCAAGTGATCCTTCTGCCTCAACCTCCCAAGTAGCTGGGACTACAAGCACATACCACTGGGTCCAGCTAGACTTTTTTTTTTTTTTTTTTTTGGTATGAGGGATTGAACTCAAGGACACTGACCATTGAGGCACATCCCCAGCCCTTTTGTATTCTATTTAGAGACAGGGTCTCACTGAGTTGCTTAGTGCCTCGCTTTTGCTGAGGCTGGCTTTGAACTTGCAATCTTCCTGCCTCAGCCTCCTGAGCCACTGGGATTATAGGTGTGCACCACTGTGCCCAGCTAGACTGGTTTTTGAGCAAACAACCAGTTCTCATATTTTAGCCAAGCTGACATATAAATTCAATCATTGCACCTTCCATTTCTCGTGGGGTTTACTGGGAAGAGGGAAAAGCCAAAACCCATGATCTGATCACAGATTAAAAAAAAAAACGAACACTTCAGCAACTCTGAGGTGAACTAAACAGATATCTTAGGAAGTAACTGCCCTGCAGTCTGTTCTGTTAAGGAATAAGAGGAGCTGGGCTACTAAATTCTCAACTTCAGGATCAGTGGTAGAAAATGCCAGGTAGCAATAATAACAGCATAACCAGAGTCCCACCCTTGGCCAGGCACATGACTTTTGGAGTCCCATGTCATCTTCACAGAGTCTCCTGAGCTGGACGGCTTGATCCCTGTATTGCAGGTACCTCTACCAGGAGAAGTGGGCTGAGCTCCAAAGGCAGGGTGTCTAGAAAGTCAGGGGTGTGCAAAAAAACAAACACCAGATTAAAGCACTTGCTTACCTTGGTTTGTTGTTTGTTTTTTGCTACCAGGGATTGAATCCAGGTCATTTAACTACTGAGCCCCAGCTTCAGCCCTTTTTTATATTTTATTTAGAGATGGGTCTCACTGAGTGCTTATGGCCTTGTTAAGTTGCTGAGGCAAGCTTTGAACTCACAATCCTGCTGCCTCAGCCTCCTGAGTTACTAGAATTATAGGCATGGGCCACCATGCCCAGTGGTTTGATTTTTAAAACAGCATTGGAGGGGAAGTAGTCCTAATTCCATTGTACAACAGGAAAACTATAGACAACAACAATTCATTTACCTTTTCTAAAGAAGTGTTTGCCGAGTCTCAGGGTATAGAACTGATATTTGGGGAGACAGAAATGCCAACTACCCTGATTTGATTGTTCTTCACTTTTTGCATGTATCAAGTTATAATACTGTAACCTCTAAATAAGTACAAATAATTATATGCCAATTAAAAAGTATAAATTTAAGCAGGGCATGTGGCACACACCTGTAATCTCAGCAACTCAGGAGGCTGAAGCAGGAGGGTTACAAGTTAAAGGCCAACCTCAGTAAATTAATGAGTTCTTGTCTCAAAATAAAATTAAATTAAAAGGACTGGGGATGCAGCTCAGTGGTAAAGCACCCCTGGGTTCCATCCCCAGTACTCAAAATAATAATGATAATTTTATAATAGTAATATGGAGAGCAGACAGATCATCAGCATAGCTTTTGCAATGAATTTAGATTTATAGGACAAGAGGCATGTCCCAAGTGAAAAATCTTCCCTGAGGGCCCCACACAAGCCAATCTCTTGATTACTAGGGAGGAAAAACCCAGTTCTGGGGTTCACCAGCACTCATTGTCCAAATACTGAGCCTCCCTTGGAGGACTTTTCTTGCAGATGTATTGCAGGCTCTGAGCAGGTTCAAGGGGGACTAGTGACTCTAATCTTGCACCCAGGTATCTGATTTTTCATTTGTTTCCTTGAATCAGAATGATACCCTTCCTCTAGCCTGCACTTTCCTGCCCATAGGCTGTTCTGAGCCCCATTCCCTTCTGAGGTGGAGCTCGGCTGCCACCTTCTGGCCGTGTTGCATAACTGTACAGCACTGTGCCCACTGCAGTCACGGTGCAGTCACCATCTCCCCTGGCTCCAGGTGCCCAGTGAGCCCCCTGCATGGTCAGTTCCGAGAGCACTGGTGTTCACTTAAGACTTACTTTGGAAAATGCCAAGAATTCACTTCAGTCAACTGTCCCCATGTTCACTGACAAAATCTTTTGGCTTTGGGCGGGCTTGATGAGAGTGAAGGTCCCACATTAAAAGAGCAAGTGACAAAAGTATGTATGGGTAAAGAAACCCCTGGAGGCCAAGGAAAACCATTCTAAGGTGTGCGTTAAATTCCTCCCACCATCTTTACTGGATTTCGGTTGCTTATGTGGTTTTTGTCTCAGGATCCATCCCCGAGTTTAAATTCTATAGATTGTATACCTTAGCTTTGAAGATCATTACAGGTCACCACCTGAGTTCCCTCCCACACACACACCTCTGCATATTTTATATAATCTATGCAAGGCAGAACCTGGATGTCTGGTTTGGGGGGAATGGGAAGCTGAGAAAGTGGCCTGGGAATGACATCCAATGAAATAATCATGTAATAATTCTCAGCACATTCCTAATTACCTGAGACGGGGATGCCCCTGACCAGACTTCCAGCTGGCGGAAAGACAGGCCTGAGCTTACTGTTGGGACCATATCTATTATGTTTGGAGTTGGAGTCAGGGTCTCTTTCACAGACTCCTGTCCACAGCCTGCGTTATCTCAGTGCTTCCCCTGGTCTGGGACAGGCAGCTCCCTTCCAGGCTCGTCCTCCTCACTTCCGATGTCTGGATTGAAGTCTGATGGATGCACCCATCATGCCTGGGTGTCCCCATCCTTCACCTGACCTGGGGTTGGCAAAATTCCTCCATCCAGAGCCAGATAAATGTCTTGGGTTTTGCAGACTATGCAGTCTCTACTCAATTACTGCTACTCTGCGCAACTACACCACAGTACACAACTACACAACTGCTGTGCCAGTGGAATGGGGGAAAGCCACAGAGTGGGTGCAGCTGCCTTCCATTCACCACCTCAGTGTATGGACCGGCTGTAGCTCAATGGTAGAGTGCTCGCCTAGCATGCTTGAGGCCCTGGGTTTGATTCCCAGCACTGCAAAATTAGTATCAATAATAATAAAGAATGATAAGAGCTCATTTAGAAAACAGCAGCGATCTGGATTGGGGCTGTGGGTTATATTAGTGGACTGGGCCCTGAGCTGCCTCGCACATGGGAAGTACTTTTCTATCTCTTTATCCTTTACATTTCTTTTCCCATCTTTTTTTAACTTCTGATATTATATGAACAGCGATTACATGCATCTTCTATCTTGAATTATATCTTTCCATAAGTATGCACTGTTTGGGGGAATGTATAAAAACGTGAGTCAACAAATGTTGTGAATGGTGGAGTGAGCCAAAAAATGTTTCCGTTCCCTTGATTGACTTGGAGGAATGGTAGAACCCTATCAAATGATAATAGTTATTCCAAAGAGAACGGGATGGCACAAGATCAGATTAGAGGACTGCTAAATGGGATGTACAAGTGCCACATGTAGATTTCAATCATAGCACATAGCACAGTGCATGAAACTACAAAGGTACATCCCATCTCGATTCACACAACCAGAGGCATAAAGTGAGTGCTGGACAAGGTCCTTGCTGAGTCAGGCTTGAGGTCCAGGTTCAGCCACCACACAGTCATTTCCACCTCTTTGAAAACCAGAGGGGCTTTTAATTTGTAGACTGAAACAGGAGAATGCACAGTAGTCCTCCTCATTCTCAGGGTGTTATGTTTCAAAACCCCCAATGGATGCCTGAAATCATGGATAGTAGCCAACCCCAAATGTACTATCTTTTTTTGCTGTAGATACAAACCTATGATCAAAAGTCTAGGGGGCTGGGGTTGTGGCTCAGCGGCGGTAGAGCACTTGCCCTGCATGTGCAAGGTCCTGGGTTTGATCCTCAGCACCACATAAAAATAAATAAATAGAAATAAAGATATTATGCCCAACTACCCCTAAAAAATAAATACAAAAAAAAAAAGAAGTGGTCTTGCTTTAATATTAAAGAAAAGTCTAATTTGTAAATTAGGCAAAGTAAGTGTGTCACAACAGTAACTAATAATTAAATAATTATTAATAGACGAATGAAATAGGCCAATATTAAATCAGGGTTACTTGAACACAAGCACTGCAATACCTTAATAATCCATCTGATAATTGAGACAGCTACTGACTAATGGGTGGATAGCATATACAGCATGGATACACTGGTCAAAGGGGTGATTCACATCCTTGGCAGGACATGTGACATTTCAATATACTACTCAGAGGGCTGTACAATTTAAAACTACTGAATTGTTTGTTTCTGGAATTTTTCATTTAATATTTTCAGACTGAGGTTGACCATAGGTAACTGACACCAAAGGAAGTGACTCTCCAAGTAAAGTGAAGTATTCTAAGTCATCCTCCATAAGAACTGGTCTTTGCTGTGCCAGACTTCTCTGTTTACAATGCCAAGAGAGACTTTTTTTTTTTTTCATTTAATATTCCCAACCACCATATTTAAAAAATAAATGTCAAGTACATACTATGTACACATATTGTTCTAGGACCTGGGTGTATGGCAAAGAAACAAAAGAAAGGCAGAGTCCTTATTCTCCACAAAATAGGAATTATTCACAGTTAGAGGGGAGCCAAAGAGCTGAAGACTTGCTCCCATCTCAAACCAGGTGGCAGCAGCCTGTGAAGGCAGAGGACCAGAACTCCAGGCCAGGCTATAACCATGCTGTTTTCTCTTGACTCTGACAATAGGTACCCGCAAGATGGAGTACAAGGGCAGCAGCTGGCATGAGACCTGCTTCATCTGCCATCGCTGCCAACAGCCCATAGGAACCAAGAGTTTCATCCCTAAAGACAATCAGAATTTCTGCGTGCCCTGTTACGAGAAGCAATATGCCCTGCAGTGTGTTCAGTGCAAAAAGGTATCTTGAGTTCCCCCTTGGGCCTTGCATGTCCCAGCTGGTTTGCCTCCGTGGCTTTCTGTCAGGTCTCCCCTTACGCAGTACCTAAGTGGCTTCAGACTGGTGTTGGTCCTGCCTTACAGCTGAATTCTCATGTGCTCCTGTGCCTTTTATCTACTGGATCTGTGTTCAGATCCTTCTTTCAAAGACATGAGCACTGCTGCTTTCTGTGATTAAAAATCCTTTAGCCCTGCTTTCCAGAATGATTCAAAAAATGCACTTGATGTTAGAGGGAAGGAGAGCTGACTTTTTAAAGCTGATCTGTAATAAACAAGAAACCAGCTGCTATATTTGAGAGAGAAGAAGATGGGGGAGGAGGGGGATGGGAGAGGAGGAGGGAAGAGGGAACAGAAGGAAAGAAAGGAGAGAGAAGATGTGAGAAGTAAAGGAGAGAAGAAGGTCTACCCATGGACAGGGGACAGATCGGTTATTAAACTGAATGTGTTCACTGACCGGAGAATCTACATTGAAACCCTTAAGTTCAACACTCCTCTCTACATTTGTAAACATGTGAAAAAAAATTGTGGGGGGAGCCCTGGCCCCATGTCTAGCCCCTCTCTTTGGCCTAGGCTTTCCTGCTAGCTCTGCCATTGTGCTGCTGGGAGGGCACCCACTGATTCTGCACAGTGACATCTTTCAGGTACATAAAGAATTGAACCTCTTGATTTGTGTGGTTGTGTGGTGTTTTCTGGATCAAGCAAATAGTGAACCATTTCCACAGGTGACCAGCTGTGGACAGGAAGCACTGTTCTTCTCTTCGTCTTTAGATTGAACTCTCATTGCTGATTTTATGCTGATTCCTCATCTCTGTTCACCCCTTTTATTCTTCTCCTCAAGATCCAAGGGCGGTTTTGATTTGCTGGCTCTTGCTGTCATCCTGCCCAACGTGGGATCTGCTCAGTTGCAGTCATGACAATACGCCTTTGTGTGCATGTTCGTTAAACCCACAAAGAGCACCCACCAGAGGTGTCATTCCTCAGGCTATGAACAAGGCCCCGGGGCACCAGGAATCACTTGATATCCAGCAGTGATCACACTGTACTGTCCAACCCAGGGGGTGTTTTCTGACACATGCTGGTGGAGGGGAATGGAGTATTAATAGAGTGGGTGACAAGAGGACCCTGGCTCACGTGAGGAGAGCGCACCGGGTGGTGCTTGGGGAATGACTCTCTTGAGAAAGCAACACTGAGGCTGAGATGCATCTGAATTAGCTGATGGGCATGGAAAGCAATGGAGGGCCCAGAATCCAGAGCTGGGGAGGGAGCACCTAGGGAGGAGAGCTGTCATGCATCCCTCTGTCTTCCCCATAGAAATATCCAGACCAACCATGTTTCCATAAATCCTTTCTGGGGATGGGAGTCACTTATAGGCAGATTATTTATGATTCATGAATGAATGAAAAAAATAGAGGATAGAAGGGAGTCCCGAATTCTAGTTCCTGTCTTGTCATTAACCAGCTATGAATGAATTCTTGAGCAGGTCACTTATAAATTTCTCTGGGTCTCAGTTTATTCATCTGTAAAAGGAAGAAGTATCTCTTCCTTCATAAGCCTTACATAAGGACCAAAGGAGTCTCCCAATTCTGTCACACTGTTCAAAAAATAAAAAGGGCAGAAAGGCAAATCTGGGGTGTTGTAGTTTTTCTGCTCTGTCTTCTGCTGCCGTGGATCTGTGGCACTGAGACTTCACCGGGACACCTCTGATATCCATTATTCATCCACTGTTTACGTGAATATGAAAAGCAACATTTGGAGGAAAATACTAGATAAAATTGAGGCATCGATGACCAGTTCACTAGTTTGCAGCTTCTTCTCACAAATGGTCTAAGGCTGGGAGACAGGCTGGGGACAAAGTCTTTGGGCCTATTTTTCCCAAAGCTTCCAGGATGCTGGTCCCTTTATGTGGCATCTGCAGGTGCTGTCTGGAGACTTTTCTCTCTTCTTGTTCCACAGCCCTTCTTGCTGAATGGGCTGAATTGGAGAGCACTGTGGGAGGAGGAACAAGGCCAGGTTTTGAGGCCACCCCAGAGATCCTCTCCTTTGTCCTCAGTACCCCTCTTCATGGATGAGAAAACTGAGATGCTGAGCTCTTGAGCCATGACTTGCCCCCAGCCACAGGGCTGGTAAGGAGTAGGACTGGGATTCAGACCCCAGTGTCCTTGATGTGGTCTCTGATCATGACCTCTCCACCACACTGTCTCCCTAGTTAGGGTGGTGGCAGTGCCCCTATGACATCTGTGCCTTAGGTCCTCACTCCCTGAAGAGCTGAGGACAGACACACCAGGACCCATGTCACTAGCAGGAACGCCTGGGGCTACAGTGAAAGTACATGGAGGGGTAACAATGGGGTGGAGTTTTACTGCTTTTTCATGGCTCTTAACAAACCTGATATTTTCTGGGTGTGATCTGCATCGTCCAGTGGCCACAGCAGAGGTGGATGTTTGGTGGAAACAGAGGCCCCTAACTTTCCCCCTTGCTCCCTCAGCCCATCACCACAGGAGGGGTCACTTACCGAGACCAGCCCTGGCACAAGGAGTGCTTCGTGTGCACTGCCTGCAAGAAGCAACTGTCGGGACAGCGCTTCACAGCCCGGGATGAGTTTGCCTATTGCCTCACCTGTTTCTGCGACTTGTATGCCAAGAAGTGCGCAGGGTGTACCAACCCCATCAGTGGTGAGTGTCCCAGGAAAACCCACTGCCAGGGCATGGGCCATCAGCCTCATGGAGCCACCTGAAGGTTGAACTAGGCCAAGCACTTCATCATGTGATGGTGTTGAAATCCTGAGACCCTCCGGGCCTTGCTGAGGTTCCGCACCTGCAGACCTGTCTTCCAAGCTTTCCTCTCCTTGGTCCAATGCTAATGCTCCAGCAGGTTCTAATGACTTCCTCCCAACACTTGGTCCCTGGAAACCATGTGGCCTGCTCTCAGGTTGATGGCTTTACTTTGGGTTGGATTATCTTTAAAAGTGAAGTCTGCAAGTCTGTGACAACTACATGAGCACCATGAAAACTGCCATTTTCAGGCTTAGCAGCTGACCTGGGCTTTTAGAAGTATGCAGTGGCTTCTTAGTGACTCTTCTGCCACAACAGACCATAAGTAGATGACGGTAGAGGGCATGGTCTTACTTTTTTTTAATCATAGTTCTCAAAGAATTTGGTAAAAATGAATCTAAAATCTTGTTGGCTGGTAGACCAGGCAGTGGACTAAGCAATTAAACATACCAAAGAAATACAGGATAGAGAGTAGACGGCTTCAGACTGAAGTCCTTTAAATGTTTACCGTGTATCGCTACACCAATGACCAGTGGGGAGAAAAAGTGAGTTTTCTTTCATGGTGTAAGAAATGTTCCATATTGTGATTTTCCAACCCTACTCAGTCAATGGTTTCATCCCTACCACAGGAAGATGGTACACACCTCTAGTACACAGTGGTTTGGCCGCATGACTTTCCTGTGTGGCTTTGCAATGTAATTACACAAACAAATTCATGCACCCCTGTTCCTATGCATTTTTCCTTACTTCCTCGGGCCTAGAACCAAGTTCACTTTTCTAGGTCACTAAAACAGTCCTTTGGTGTATAATCCAGAGCTCATTATACTCCCAATTGAAATTAAAATATAAAGAAAAAAATCACAGCACTTAAATTTTCCTATGTTAAGACATCCAGTTCTGGTCATTTATTTATGATATTTCTCTTGGAATTATTTAGAGGGGAAAATTCAGTCTTCTACCCTAACATCCTCATTAGGGAATGCTGTTTTCATAGTGGCTTCTGTCATTGTAAATGCTTATAAAATGAAACTTTCATCCACAGAAAAGCACTTTTGAATCCGATAACTAGATGTGTGGATATTAACTGCAGTTATCATCACAGCATTGAAAGAAACAACACTAGGGAAAACAAAACAGAAAACTTTCCTCTAAAACAGAAGAATTAATTCTCTGAAAAGTAATGACTTATTTTCAAGGATATATAGATGAACTTTGCAGCTAAAATATACTTTTAGCCAGATTTTCATAGAACTGCAAAGGCTCGGAGCTTAGACTGTTTCATATAGATCTTTATTTTTTACTTTTCCTTTTTAACAAAATTTAAATTATTTTTGTAAATAAATTGGAATTTGGTATTTTCCAACTTTTTTATGTGCAGTGATGCTTAATTCTCATATAAATATAGTTGATCATCATTATCAGAATCCAAACTTACAAACTTGCCTACTTGCTAAAAATTTATTTGTAACCCCAGATCGATACCTAGACGTTTTCATCCACAGACAGGCACGGGGGAGTGACAAATTTGAGTTGCCAGACACACACATTCCCAGCTGAGGAAAGATACCTATCAGAGCTTAGATGATGCCCTGCTCTCTGGTTTCAGTGCTGATACTGCAAATAAGTGTCCTTTTCTCAGTCTTTAGTGATACTTTTGTGTGTGTGTGTGATTTTTGTTGGCATCTCCACTGTTTAAAACGGTTTTCAAAGTTCTGTTTAGTGTCCCTAAGTATGAAAAGTCTGATGTGTCTTACACAAAGAAAATATATGTTAGATAAGCTTCATTCAAGTGTGAGTTATAGTACTGGACAAAAATTCAGTTTTGATGAATCTGTACTAAATCAATAAGAAACACACATAAAATAACATCATTTATTAATCAGTTGATAAAAATACTGTGACCAGAGAGGTTAGTGGGAACGTAACCCTGAGAGTTTTCTTTGGAATGATGGTTCAGTATTTGATAATTCAGTGTTCAGAAGACATTATGGGATATGACTCCTGTGAATAACCATGATCAATTGTATATACATCTTCCATTTAGGAGGACTCTTTCCCATGGGGCTGATGTTGGCTCTCATGTCTATTTGCCAGCATTTCAGAACAACAGTGGAGTTTCTAGAAGGACACTTTCTACCCTGCATGGCACCTGTCACATCTTTTTTCGTCTTCCCCTCCCACTGCTAATCTTTCTCCTAGCCCCCAGCTCCATGATATTGGGCTTATCAGGAGTGAGAGAAAGGAGAAACGTGGGATGTCAGTGATGCTGGGGCATCTGAGAAGTTGTTTCTTGGCTTTGTAGCTCACTCAGAGTGGTTTATATGCCTAAAAGAAAAAGAACCACCTTCTAGCCCTTCTTGCCCATCAATCAGTCAATCAAAGTGTGGCCTACACCACTGGTTTTCAAGCTCAGCTGCGTACTACAAACTGCTGAGGAGGGTCAAAACAACTGATGATTGAATAAATATGAGCTGTGACCTTGGCACTGGAATTTTAAAAAACTTCCCAGATGGTTCTGATATGCAGAAAAGTTAGAACTGCTGGCCTAAAGTATCAGTTGAGTTCTGCCCTGGGCCAGTGCATGGGCTCTATGGTCTGTAGGTCTTTTATAGTTCTTATGCGTCTAGAATAAGAAAAGCCAAGGAATACAGTGGAAACAAACATTGGTTATTTGACATAAGTGTTTGTTTTGGGGGTGGGCAGGGTGTTTGGGTTCTCATGACCAATCCCAGGGCCTCAATGCATGCTAGGCAAGTGGTCTACTATTGAGCTACATGCCCCAGCACCAGTAACTTTTATTTTTAAGCTCTATGATGTTTAAGACTAGAGAGTAAGCAGGGTTTTCTGGTTTGCATTGCACCAGTAGCAGATGTACTATAGTATTAGGGTACAAGAATTTGCAATGACAGGCCTGGATTCAAGTCCCAACCCTGTCACTCACTTGCTGGAAAGAGTAGCTCTAAGGCCAGCCTCCCCCATCTGAACTGGATGTCCAAGGTCAGCCTAAATGCTTAAGTTGTAATAGAACCTACCTGACAAAGTGTAGACTCTTCATGCACATCTGAGGACTCAGACCATTAGAAACGAGTCATCAGAGCGGTTACTTTGTTTTTAATATGGGGGATCATACCATTATTTCTGGAAAGAACTCTAATTGGAATTCCCTATCTACATTTCAACAGATTGTAACTGTTACATAAGTTCTGTTTTATTTCATGGTAGGCAACAGTGTACAAACCTCCTGCCCCTGATACCATAATCAGGGACCATTGTACCTTAAATATTTGATGGGGATTAGTCATCAAACACAAGTCAAGCAGTCAAACTGAAAACAAGTTACTACTTTTCTTGGTTAAAATGTTGGGGCTGTGGCCCGGCACAGTGATGCACTCCTGTAATTCCAGCAAATGGGGAGGCTGAGGCAGGAGAATTGCAAGTTTTGGCCAGCCTCAACAATTTAGCCTGACTCTTTCTCAAAATAAAAAATAAAAAGGACTGGGGATATAGCTCAGAGATAAAGTGCCCCTGTGTTAAATTCTCAGTACCATATATATGTAAAATATATATATATATATATATATATATATATATATATATATATATATATATATTCTCAGTAACACACACTCACACACACATTTTATATATATTATATAGTATGTATATATAAACATGCATGCATACACACACACACACACACGCATACATGGGGATGTAGCTCAGTGATAGAGCACTCGCCTAACATGCATGAGGTCCTGGGTTCAATCCCCAGCATCACGAAAAATATAATAAAAAATAGAATGACTGTCCGCTCCCTGACACTTTTCATAATCTGCTCCAGCTGTGTTGGCCCCTGTCCCACCACGACACTTCACCTCACTAAGCCCCCTCTTTCCTCTGCCTGTTCTGCTAGCCTGTGCTTTCAGGGCTCATCTCAGCATCTTTTCTCTTCGAGAACAACCATCCCCTCACTCCCATCTCTTCTCTGGGAGGCCTTTCTTGGCCATTCCAGGAAGAATCAACCCTCTCCTCTCCAAACCTCATCTATTAAACATAAAGTGAGCACCAGACTTGAGGCACCCAGTGAAGGCAGGAGAGAAACTCTGCTCTCACAGTTCTGATTCCTGGGAAAACATGCAATAAGTAAACAAAGAAGATAGGCACTTTTTTCACAATGTTGCTCACACCTTTTGGAACCAGTTGCTGTGCCTGTTTCTTCTGATACTTGTGAGCTCTGTGGGGCTGTGTGTAGTAGCTGATTAGATATGAATTCCCAGTTCACAGTGTCACTGGGCTAGAAAATCACTGTCACATGATGCCCATGTTGAAATGCATCAGCCTGGAATCCTTTTCCAGTGTCGGGTGCCGGTTCTCACTAGCTCACACTCCCTTCCCTCCTTCACCCTGTGTGTTGTCTCCTCTGTTCACAGGCCTGGGAGGCACGAAGTACATCTCCTTTGAGGAACGGCAGTGGCATAACGACTGCTTCAACTGTAAGAAGTGCTCCCTGTCCCTGGTGGGGCGAGGCTTCCTCACCGAGAGGGACGACATCCTGTGCCCTGACTGTGGGAAAGACATCTGAAGGACCCCTGGAGGCTACAGCTTGTGATTTCACACAAATTTATATATTTTCTTTCTCCACCAAGCAATAGTTCTGGTTCCCACAGCCACCTCAAGATTTTCCTCTTTCACTTTCAGTGATCTTCATGTTTGTTTAAATCCTTTAATCCTTATGCTAGTTCAATGGAGGGAAGGAGAAAACCCTTCTGTAAACTGTAGGTGGGAAGATGGTTTGGAATTTTTGTAATCAAGTGAGACAAATCCAAGCATAAAATTCCTTTTGAACGCTATCTTTATAAATGCATCTTTCTTTCACTGCTATTTAATTTTTAAGTGCAATTGACATATGTCACAAACTTGAAAGTTTTCCAAACTATAAATAAGGTAAAGAAGAGTTTGTATTTGCAACTCTGTAACTTCCTGTCATCTAAAGCCTAAAAGCAAGATTATGTGACTTACAATAAAGTTAATCAGAATAAAATCTTTTGCCAGACACAGTGTGTGAAATGATTAAATGCTGAGTTTCTGGGTCTAAGTTACACTTTATCCCATGGTCCAGTGATCACTGTATGGAGCTCAGCTTCTAATGGGCTGGGCCATTGCTATCTAAAATGACATCATACCATCTATTTAGAAGAAGCCTTCAATTGGCACCATATTTTCCCTTGCTGTTTTTCTCCCCTACAGTCCCAAGCACTCCCTTTCTTGGAATATAATGCTTGCCCTTTGATGCAGTAACATATGCTCTGGATGAATGGAATAGGAGGCTAAGTCAAGTCAACTTTAGGATGACTTCTACTGGGAGAGCTCTGCTTTGTTTCATTGTCCTAAACCTGCCTTCTCCTCCACAAAGTGCAGGAACACAAAAGGACACAAGCAACTTGAGGCCGGAGACAACATCTTATTCATCTTCACATTCTCAATGTCCTGGGCATTCTGGGAACCTTTAGCATTTCTGAAAAGATACAAAAGACAGAGAAGACAGAGACAAAGACAGAGCCAGTGTTGTAAAAATAACCCTCCGAGCTCATTGTTCGTCAGTAGTGTATAAAATAAACTTTGATAGCACAGTACACATTTGGGAAGCATTGAGTCACTTTATGGCATACAGCATTGCACATTTAGCCTTGGAATGGTAGCATTAGTGACCTTTCATCCTTTCGTTTTCTAAGATAATGCAATGTGATAAAATGATAAGCTGTGCCACAGAAAAATCCAGGGGGTGGCAGTATTGTTAGAAATACTTGCTAGGCTGTGAAATGGGTCTTCTGGATTTACAGTTGACTTGAGGTTTTTGCTTTAAAAGAATAACTCTAAGCTGGGCATGGTGGTACACCATGCTGGGATTACAGAATCCCAACAAATTGGGAGACTGAGACTAGAGAATTGCAAATTTGAGGCCAGCCTTAGCAACTTAGCCAGGCCCTATCAGCTTAGTGGTAGAGTATTCCTGGGTTCAATCTCCCCCGCCCTCCCCCCCACACATAGATAACTCCATCCCTCATCAATTGTAATGTCATTTTCTACCTCATAATATAAAAGTAAAAGCACTCCAGATTTCATTACAGAGCATCTTATCCACTCCTCACCATCTTACCTGATCCAAAATTAAGGGAGTTCCATTTTGAGTAAAAAGTTTCAACCGGACTAATCATCAAATAATCATTTTGAACAAAAATATTTTAAAATATTTTGGAACACTGGAGTTTGATCCAAAGCAGGCAGACATTGAAGGGAAGCGGAATCTTAGAATAAAAGAATGGTCCTGTTTTTATGGCTATAGCAGGTCCCAGTGAAACAGCTAAAACTCTGTTAGCAAGTCTTTAGCCTCACAGGCTTGAGGAATCAGAGGCCAGAGTTTGGGATAAAGAGCTCCTGGAGTATGAAAGAAAAGTCCTGGGAAAAAAAGAGCCCCAAGTTCTCTGAACCTCCTACAAATTTCTGGCTATAGGCCAGACTCCAAACAGCCCTGACAAGCAAACATACTTATTGGGTGGGACTTTAGGAATGGTGATGTGCAGAGCTCAGGTGACCCTCTTCCTGCTGTGAAATGATAGACATAAAAACCCATCACTTCTCTGAAAATTTCCCTAAAGGCATACAACTGATAGAGAAACATGAATTCAGGGAAATCTTCTACTCTTAGCAAGCAGTGACAGTCCATAGCATTGGGGCCACACCTGGCCCTAACCCATTCCCACTCCCCAGCCTCATGTGACCAGCTCTGTGTGAGTGCAGCCAAGAAGGTAATGGCTCCCTCTGCCCCAGGAGAGACAGGCTGAGAATCCTGGGGTTCGAAACGCCCTGGTCCACTCTGCTCATAATAGAGGTTCCATATTGGAAGGGGCAATCTGAAAGACCAAAGCTATCAATCCTCTCACTGAGAAGGGACATTACTGCAAAGCCCAGGGTGGAAGGGAATGGGGTGGAATTGGGGTGTGGTAAAGAGGTAGGCTCTGCTGAGGCTGGTTTCAAACTTGCAATCCTTGGTCTCAGCCTCCTGAGCCTAGGATTATAGGTGTGCACCACCACACCCAGCTTAGCTCAGCAGCTCTGCCTGAGGAGACTGATATTTGGTACCAAGCTCTGAGAAATCTGCCTAAGGGGATTGTCAAAAGCAATACAGATTTGCTGGCCCAATTAAGTGGGGGTTAATAACTCTTTGATAGCTGTGGGAAATGTGGCAAAATGAAAGACCATCCTAAACTTTAATTACGGGTTGCCAACCTATAACAGAACATTTCTAACATTTCAGAAGGTTCCTTTGTGTTCCTTCCAAAAAGGTAACTACTAGTCTCACTTCTGTCACCATAGTTGAGTTTTGCCCGTTTTGTGCACTTTTTTTGGCGTATGTTCTATTAAAAAAAAAAAAAAACAACTTTACGAACTGTATTGCTTTACAGCCTATCAGAATTTGCTCTTTATTTCAGCATTTTAGAAGTAATTGTGACCCAGTGTCTCTGCACTTAATGCTCCTTTGAGTTTGTTTAATATTTTTCATCAAATTTGAGAATGTTTTCAGCCATGAAATTCTATTTTTTCTCGTCCATTTTTCTCTCCTGGCAGTTCCATTATGCCTATGTTGGTATGTTTAATGTTGTATCACATTTCTCTGAGGCTCTGTTCACTAGTCTTTGTTCTTTCTTCTCTGTTAGATTTTATCATCTGTTGTCTAACTTCACATATTTTTTTTCCTTCTCCCAATTCATATCTACTCTTGAGCACAACTAGTGCATTTTTCATTTCAATTGGTGTACTTTTCAATTCCAGAATCCTATTTGATTCTTTTTTGTACTTTGTTATTTTGTTTGGTAATTATCACACCTCCAATTCTTTAAACATAGAACTAAAGGATTAGTTCTTTTAATACACATATGTTTGGCCAGTGTTTGGTGAGAGGTTCTACTTATTAAGCACTTTGAGTCAGTAAGACTTCTGCCTTTGCTGATGTATCCATGTGAGAATCGAAGGTGCTTTCAAGTCCACTCTGCATCCCACTCTGGTTGCTTCTTAGGTGCAGCACAGTTTATGCACAATCTTTTGGACCCTTTCAGAGGTCTCTATGAACTAAATCCTGCCCACTACCTGTTTTCTTTAAAAAAAAAAAATTGTATTGCCATACAGCCATGCCTTTTCATTTATGTACTGGGGGTGTGTGAATACATCAAACATATATATTTTCACCAAGCTGTATAATTTTTTAACTTATACCCCAATAAAAATATATCAAAATATGTATGTTGTGCTTTTTTATAGTTTCCTGTAATGGGCAGTCATTTTAAAGCTTACCTTTTTTTTTCTATACACAGCGAGCAAACATGTTTGATCTTCCTTGATCTTCTCTTGATTACTCTCCCATATATGAAAACTTCATGAGTATGTCTCTACTGCATGTTTCTGCAGCAGGTCACACTGGGTACATTGCCTCCTTGCATGCTTAATTTTGAATTGTGTTAATCATTGCCTTCCCCCTCACCTCACTTCCCCCATACCATGGGACTAAGAATGGAACCCAGGGCCTTATTTATATAAGTGCTCCACCACTAAACTACATCACCACCCCTGTTAAATTTTATTTTGAGACAGTCTTGCTAAGTTGCCCAGGCTGGCCTCAAACTTGCAATCCTCCTGCCTCGGCCTCCTGTGTAGCTGATTACAGGTGTATGCCATCATAGCCAGCTAATCTCTGCCTTCTTAAGATTCTCCATGGGTGTCTACTGAGACTTAGAATGAGGATGTCTTCCTGCAGTGGTGATTTTTTATTGCCTGTGCTAGCATCTTAGACTGATGAGGGGACTGGAACTACTCCCAAGACACTTGCTGAGACACTTTTAACATTCTTAGTGATGGAAATTTTTGGCTCAGATTCTATGATAGCCTGCTTTCATCCCACCTCATCTTTCTGCTTTCCTTTTTTATTCTCTTGCTACTTTCCTGTTTTTTCTTCTTCCACTTTCTTTTCATCCGTCCCTCATAGGTTTTGTTCTAATTCACTCATCCTATGTGGTACTGTCCTTTGAAGTCATACCTAGCAGGTTCTGTCTTGGAGGGCTGAACTTTCATTTCTCTCTCCCTTATAGTTTGGACAAAGAATCAAAAGAAAATGGCCTACTCTGTGTTCTGGCTTTCTCTTAGGTTTTGCCTATAAGATCTTTGGTGCTTTTAAGATTTAAATATATACATATTTTTTTTTCTAGTATAATTGTTCCTTACATTTAAGAAGTCAGAGCAAGGCTTTTACTCTGTTTAACATATGAAAAACTTAACTATAAACATTGTACTAATTACTTCCTGTTACACATTCTACAATTTTAAGATTTACATTGATTTTTCTCAATCTCAGCTTCTTAAACTATAATTTAAATCTAAACGATATTATACAATAAGTTATATACTTAAAGTTAGATACTGTAAAGTTCTTAAGAGCTAGTCTAACTTCAACCAAAACTGTGAAAATCCAGTCACTGAAAAGCTGAAGAAACACTTTAACCATCACTCCACATGGACTGTGACCATGGAAAGAAGCTCAGTACATGTGTCTGCTGTGGTGTCATGTGCCCTGGAACTACACTAGTTACTAATCTCTCAACACTGTCCCATAGTGAAAGCTTCACCTCTGCAAAAGAACTCAATGTTATTAGTAGAGCATAATCTTAGAGATAGCACCGAAATCCCTGTCATCACACAGACGGAGCCCAGGCTATATGCTAAACACATCATTGACTTGCCATAGCTGGACCCAATTCAAAATGTCAGCACAGGGCTGCCCTTGAGGAATAGTCAGGCCCAGAAAAATTCCCTAACTCCCTTGGAAAAAAAAAAATTTTTTTTTTAAATTAACTATACCAAAGCAGAATAAAAATGGCATTAACTGGGTTGGGGTTGTGGCTCAGCAGTGGAGTGCTCACCTAGCACATGCAAGGCGATGGGTTCAATCCTGAGCACCACATAAAAATCAATCAATAAATAAATAAAATAAAGATATTATGTCCAATTACAACTAAAAAAATATCTAAAAATGGTATTAACTGATATATCAATTAATCACATTGCTTTACAAATTTAAAATATGCAAAATGTGTAATCCTCCATTATCTCTAGTGACGCTCATTCAGACCTGAGGACACTTTTCATTGTTTGCTTGCTTATTAAATGACAAACTTAAGGGTCTTAGGGATAAGCATAAGGTAAATCCTATAAGAAAGAAATAAGAAACAGAGTGAAACCCAACTGCTTGACAAAGGAGGAAATGAAGCCCCAAAAGAATAAAGCTTACTCAACTGCAGAGACGCCAACATGTTAGAAACCAGGTTTGATTCCTAGTCATTGTGCTCTAAAATATGAATTATTTTCTACAAAGATCATTATGATGCAAATTCTATCTCCGAATACACATGCAGTCTTCTTAAACACTGAGAAGGAAATGTCCAGATAATATACATTCCCAAATGTGCATAAACTATGAAACCAAACTTTTAGTTTAAAAAATACTAGATAATAATTTACAAAAAAAAAAAAAACCCAAAGTGACTTCATTCCTGACATCTATAGGCCATAGTCTATAAAAGCATTTAAACAACTAGACACATATGAATAAAATTATTTCCCAGGTTTCAGGAATCTTCTAAAAGAAAAATCCATTAGTTTTGTTTTTGGTTGGTTTCTCCAGGCTTTAAGGAATTAAAGAACACATATAAAATATATTTAAAAATATAACTAAAACACTATTTCATATTGCAGAGACTGCTGAGATTTTAATTATTAAATGTTCTTTAGATTTCTTCTCAAACGATTGTTTGGACTGAAATCAATTGGAACTGATAAAAACATGGTCCTTGAGAACAGGGACCCTGTCTTATTTACTGAAACACTTTATCTAGAGCCTGAACAGAGAAGACATTATTGTTGAATGGATGTTTGTCCAGGAATTTTAAGAAACTGGAGAAAAGTTAATTTAGATTTGTCTTTTTAATTAAAATGTTAAAACTGCAAAACTCTCTTTTAAATAATATAACTTTTTAACCCTGGAAATGAGAGATATATCTGAGACTGGAAGCAAAAGGAATTATATATAATTATGATCTAACTGATAAAATTTTCTCAACTATTTTAGGCTAGCAACTCTTTAGCTGCTAAAATGTATACTGGAATTGAACAGTTAAGTCAACGGATGGTGGTTGGTGAGAGTCATCTTCCTCACTGTTGGAGTGGGAGACCTAGACATCAATATGAACTTATATTTGACTTACTACAGCCAGACAGGGCTAGAGTTTGGATCTGGACTGTTCCCCAAAGCCCATGTATTAAAGGTTTTGACCCCCAGCAAGGTGCTATTAAGAGATGGTGGAACCTTAAAGAGATGCCTAGTAGGAGATTCTAGGTCATTGGAGGCATGCCTTCAAAGGGGACTGTGGAACACTAGTCTCTTTGCTTCCTCCATGAGGTAAGCAGTTTCACCACATACTCTTGCCAAGATGTGCTGCTCTGCCACAAGCCCCAAAGTAACAGGGCCAACTGTTGCTGTCAGTTGAGAAAGCCTAGAAGCAATGGTACCCCAATAGCAATGAGAACATCTAGTGCCCAGAACTTGATTTTTAACCAAAGATGAACCAAGTCTCCTTAGAGAAGTGGCTGATCCTAAGACTTGGGCCAAAAGTAAACAAAATGAACCTACTACACTCTATAGTGCCAAAAAATAAGGATGTGCTCAAAAGAAAACATTGAGGCAAAGGGAGCAGGAGCTAACTTGAAAGAGCTTTTAATGGCCAATGCTAGAATAATTTGAGGGGGGAGAAAAGCATTAAATAAACAAATGTATAAAGTTAGTTTCCATGAGTCCATACATAATCAAATATACTTGATACTTGAACAAAGTACAGCTTAACTCCCTACTCTTTAAGTGATGTCCTCTCAAAGAGCACAATAAGAAAAAGGAGAACAGGAAAGTCTTAGTGGAGAAACCTGATGAACACTACTTAAACTTTAAAACATCATGTTTCTGGTATGTAGCCTTAAAATAATGTGATGAAAACAGCACTTCACCTCCGTGTCTTCGCCCCAAACCCATAGCCCCAATTTAATCATTAGAAGAACATTAGACAAATCCCAGTTGAGGGACATGAGAAACTACCTGACCAGTATTCCTCAAAACTGTCAAGGTCAACAAAAGCAACAAAAGTCTGAGGAATTGTCACAGCCAAGAGGAGTCTAAGGGTACTTGATGACTAAGTGGTATTATGGGGAGGATCCTGAACAGAAATTGGATACTAGGTAAAAACTAAGGAAATTTGAACAAAGTATAGAGTTCAGTTGATTTTAATTCCTTTTGACAAATAATCCATACTATGTTAATATAAAAACTGAGTTTGAGATATAGAAAAACTCCTAAGAAGTTTATTACTAAAAAAGTTAAAGAATTATAAAGCAAGGCAGTATGGACATAATAGAAGTTATAGGTATAGTGTTTTTATATTTTTAAAAAATATTGTCTTCTATGACTGGTAGAGTATTTTACAGTTTCTTAAAGGTTTAACTATGAGTCAAACAAATATCAATATTTTAGTTCAAACTACCACAAAGACAAAAAAAAAAAAAAAACTTCACAAGAGGAAAAAAGATTTTTATTTGCTTATTAGGCTCATTAGACTTACTTTTTAAAAATGAAACTGAATAGTTTAGTTAAATCTGAGCAGTTAACAGCTGCCAATTGCTCTTAGACTTAAATTCAAAGTACTCACCATGGATGGTCATGTAAATGTCTACATAATGTGGCTTCCACCTGACTTCTCCAACTTCAGTTAATACCATCCTTCCCTGTTTTCACTGACTTGGGCCACACCAGTCTTTCTGTTTCGAAAAATCTATTCAGGGCTTCCACATCTTGTCTGGTCTGGTATCTGTCACCTACTCACCGGGCAGCAAATTACCCTAACACTTAACTGGCTTAATCTTCGTTTTACTTACCCCTGATTCCGTGAATCATCAGAGACTGATCTCACCTGGACAGTGATGCAGCCAGTCAACTTGCAGCTAGACTGGAGACTGGTGACTAGTGGTCACATGTCTGGTGGTTAGTGCTGGCTGTTGGCTGGGCCACATATTTCCAGTTGGGCAAGCCTGGGCTTTTTCACCTAGTTGCAGCAGGGGTCCAAATGTGAAAGTATGAGTACTCATTTGACCAAAGAAAGTTATGGCCTGTCCATACACAAGTGGTAGGAAATAGACTCCACCTTTGAAAGGAGGAATGGAACAAAGCAGGATATGCAACCATCTAAAACTGACCACGTGAAGGATGCTTTTCCTGAAAGTTTCCATAGCTGTCCCTCAGCCATTCTCCCCTTAATGTGTCTTCTCCTCCAAGAAACCTTTTCTAACCACAATATTTACAGCAGCTCCTCACCCTACCTTCCTTAACCCTCACCATTTCATGACCCTGTTTTATTATTTTCTTTCCATCATTACAATTATCCATTATTTCACTGTTCACTTATTTGCTTTCTCCATGAGAACAGAAACTTAATGTGCCTTGTTCACTGCTAATATCTTGAACAGTAGGCACTTAAAATACATAGGCAATTCACATTTTTATTTTTTATTCTACTACAAGATAATCAAGTTATTAAAAATTATAAGAGTATAGCACTTCAGTTAGTAAACTGCACTTAATAATCTAAATGGATTTTGTTTCTTCAGTCCATACAAAAGAATGAAAGATCTACTTTTTAAGACCCAAAACAGAAAATTACCTGAGATTTTTCCAAGTTTCTTTAGAGCTTTAGTCTTCATATGTAACAACACTGATACCAGTTTAAAAGTCAGTGGTTTTCATTTTTTAGGTCAGCACAACACAATCTCTTACTTGAATCTCTGGTTTGCCCCATTTTGATAGGAAAACTTATTACATGGGAAGGTTTGGGGACTTCTTTCTCTTTCAGGGCATAGAGGCAATCAACACATCAGTCTCTACAGCACCCTGATATCCCCCAAAACCTGACTACTCTAAGCTTCCACTTAGAGAAGGTTATACAATAAAAAAAAAAAACAACACTTTCCATTTAGTTTACTCGAATGAAGATGAGTCACTATTTTTTCATTTTATTTTTTATGAATGACAGATCTATTCAAGATAGTTTTACTCAGTTTATTTAAATAATAAGGCTACTTAAAAGACTTTTTACATACAAAAATGTACATAACAAGGTGAAACTTTTCTGTACTGAATTACAAAACTTGCACAAGCATTTAATAAAAGAGCACACTTAAAAACATTTTGACCATTTGGTAGCCTCTAAAAATTACTGAAGTTCCACAGTAGTAAATAGAGGAAGCTCTTACATACATATATGATTTACTCTACTGGCAGTTTTACTTAATGTAAGTTTTTTAAAAGTCATTGCTATTGAATGAGTCTCTAGATCAGTTTTAGAATGGTCTCTCAAAACTTAAGTCAATCAAAATATTATTTCAAATAAAAATTTCAATTCTGAAGAATTTTAACACTAGCAAATATAGCCTCATAGTAGTAGTAGCAAACCAACTTTCCAAGGCGCCTGGTAGCTGTCTAGATTAATAAGGCTAGTTTGGAAAACTGTAGTGCCTTTACAGCCACTAGGAAGCAAGTTAGTGCCCTGGAGCTGCAGGGTCTCGAGACTGCAGAATTCACATGCAGTCTATGATCCCTTAAGTGCAAAAGGACTGGGGTTAGCCTATCTTTGCCCCTTAGTGAACAAGTAGGACTAAGCAATATGACTTGCAAAATAAGCCTAAAGCTTAGGATCTCAGAAAGGACATGAATGGAAGAAAGAAACCATTTGGGACAGAAGAGAAGAGGAAAACAGGGAACAAAATGAGAGAGGGGAAAAAAACAGCAAGGCCCACCTGCTGATGGCAGAAGTGGTGCCTCTTACCATACCTCACAAGGCACCCATTGACTCCAATGCCATTAGTTTGCCTAACCCAACAATAAAATCTGGCTTTGTTGGAATACAGAATCAAAAGCAACACTATCAACCCACCGTAGCAAGTAAAAATTATTCTAAAGTTGTACACCATTCAAATCAAGTCCTCCTAAACTGTTAAGCAAACCAAAACATCACTTCAAAATTAGACTCCCAGTGCTGCTGGCTCCTGATTCCCAGCATTCGGCAAGCTTCCTTATGTGGAGAAAGTCATTTTGAGACAAGCTCTATCCATATACCTTCAGATGGCACAGCGCTCTAAGATGGTGGGAGTATGTAATACACAGGGCATGGTTTAGCACTTCACCTTTCAAACTCAAAATAGCTCAATAATATGCTGCTATATGAGCACTGATTCTGAATGTTCATAATATAAACTTCAATTTGAAGCAACAATGTTACACAGTTCAGCTGTTATTACCAACCTACTCTGTAAGTTAAATATACAAATTAAAAATTAATTTCACTGAGTAACTAAAAAAAAGTTCCCACTGACTTAAAATCGTCAAATGGCTAACTCTCTTAACTAAGAGAGCAATACAGGTGGAGGCAGAGGGGACAACTGAATAGAAAATATAATTTGTCATTCTACCGTAAAATCTGTACTTTAAATCTCCCTTAATATATATTTACGCATAGGATCACAGTTCCCAATAATATATATATATATATATATATATATATGTATGTATATGTATATATCAGCCCTGCAGATAATAATATATTTAAAAATTTACTGTAACATCAACAATTTATGCAACACTTAGTACATATCAATTTTGTCTTACACGTACAGATTTGCAGTCTGGAGTAAAGGCAGAATGGTTAAAACTATAGAATTAAAGTCTTAGTACAGTACTTACCTGCAAGGCTGAATTAGTTTTTTGTAAGGCTATTTAATAGCTGAACTAAAATGCTTGGTTTAACAAATCAAGAGAAATGAGGCTCCTCTAAAAGCATATTGAAAAAGGTAAACCCCAATTTGAAGATCAATCATACAAGGAAAAAAAGTGCAAAGTAACCTTTGCTCTTGGTTAGAAATATATAGCAAAAAAGTAGACACTTGAATCCATGAACATGACATAAACCTATTTTCTCACTGACTTCCATTACACAATTGGAGTGATAGTACTCAAACAAAAATTAAAAACAAAACACAACAAAAGAAACTTGTAGATGATTCTGCATGGGACAGCCATATTATACTACATGCAGCCCATCCAGCTAGGAGCCCATTTTTCCTGTGCTGCACTCTACAGTGAATTCTGCCGTCAATAGCCCCTACACTGCCTACTCCAGAGCACACTGATTTTTTTCCCCCCGCTTACTGCCATACTTTCTGGACTCTCCTAAGTTCTAGAATTTTATGCCCCTCCCTATTCTCTAAACATTTTCCCATCAAGTACCAAACTCTAACATGATTATTCAGCCTACAGATTTTTAAATGAACTTAATTTTAAAAAGATTTTAAGCTCCCAGGAGGAAGTAATGGCTGAACTCAGAGTGAGATCATTGACTGATTATGAAAAGAGTAGGCAGGACTGTTGCATGACAAGAACATTCTAAGGGATGGACCGACCAGTCAGCTTATAATCAATCAATTCTATTATGCTTCCAGGGAAGAAGCAATAGCAAGCACTGACTTCCCTTTTGTTTTTTATGGGAAGAAGCAATGTAACAACTGAAGAACAGCTATTTTATTTGTATATATGAAATAGTTTCCAACAGTACCACCAAGATTCTTTTCTTAGTGAATCCTTGAGGACAAGTGTGGCAATATTTACTAAAATACTGCAATGAACTGTTATATGCTTCAGCTTGGGAAAAGAAATTAATAAAAATGGTAAATCAATATATGAATTAAAAAAAAAAAAAATCCTCAAATGTCCCCAAAGACTCTTAAAGAGACTAATGAGAACAATTTTTAAAAGTCATTAGATGCTTTGTGCCAGATTTGCAGCTAATGATCTGACCAGGGTCAACGTAAATGACACATATTAAGCCATTATTTTAAAAAAGAAATTCTTTCATAATCAGGATATGAAAGACAAATTTTAAAAAGGAAGGAAGGGACAGAAGGTGAGAAAGAATGACTATTTTTTTTAACCTGTTTTGAACCTCTTAGGAAAATTCCACAATAATCAGGATTTTTGTAAATAGTGTCAATCAATATATGTGAACTTGTTTGAAAAACTACAATTACAGTTATATTTACATTTTTGGAAACTTCCCTTCACGGCCATGTAACATGTTGTATCTTCCTCTTCGTTTCTGGGGGCTTCAGGTTATTCTAAAAAGACACGAACAGAAACCAATTGATACCTACAGAAATGTCGAGAACAGCTAAAGAAACACTAAAGCACCAATGGTTATTAAGGTACTAATGGAAGGTCACTGCTGCCATCTGGTGGGAATGTAGCTCAAGACATTAGGAAAAAATAGGTCTCCAAGACTGGTCTCTCTATGGTTTTCCAATGTTTGCACATCAGAATAACCAAGAGCACTTAAAAATATGCCTAAGCATGATCCTTATCTCAAAACCAATGAATCCATAAAGGTAGAGATGACGCTCTCACTTCTTTCGTTTTTCTGGTAGCTCCTTAGGTGATCCCAATAATGCAGAGCCGGGAACCACTGACAGCTAGTCCAGATCCACTTCCTCCTTGCCTAGCCAATGTCCTCCGCAACTTCAGAGTTCAAAAGCAGTGGGAAACATGAACAATACAAGAAAACATTTATCATTTATAGCTATCTCATACCTCTGAAAGAGGAAAATTCCTTTGGATAAGAGCCTGGGGAAAAAAATCCTCAAGGCTCACTCCTTACTGCAGGATTTACTCTTCCAATTCTCATCCCACACCCTCCTCCTCTCCCACAAATGTGGGTAAATAAGGAAGGAAGCAGCTTGGTGTCCTAAGCGTGGGCCTTGGGATCAAGCAGACCTAGGGTCAAATTGCAGTTTGCCCACTTTCTAACTCTGGAACCCTGGACAAGTTTATTTAAATTCTCTAAACTTCTGTATCCTTGACTGTGAAAAGGGGATAACAACAGTGCTTACTTCATGGGATTGCTGATAAGATTCAATGAATAAGTAAATGCTGGTTAAGTAACTTTCTTTTTCCAGGGTCTATATTTCAGAATGTCTAAACTATTCTTGAGTTTCAATCCCTCTGACATTAGAAGATGATAATAAAGCCAAAATATACTACAGGAATAATAGCTATAAAACTGCTAGGTGTTTAAAGATAAAATCACTTTTCTGAGGAGTCTAAGGAAAGACAATGAGAGCACACATGACAGATTCTCCCAAACTTCCTAACTGTCCAAAGTTAGATACACTTGAGGGGTAGGGAAAACCATTAGGAATTATAAAGAGATTCTTGTGTGATTTCAAGGTAAGTACAAACAGACCTGAGGTCAGGGTCCAAATGCTATTTAACAAATATATTACCCTGGATAAATTACTTAGCATTCTGAGCTTTACTAATAAAGGAGTACTCTCTCCTTTTAGTTTCAAGACAGTGAAAAACTGATGAGAAAAATCTAGAAAAAGTGCCTAATGCTCTCCATATATACCTTTTAAACAAATAAATTGAAGGAATCTTTAAAAATACTAGATTTAAAAATAAGGCATATAATAATAACTTTAAAAAATAACAATGGATTTTAAAACTCCAGGGTTCCAACATATAAGTGATGAGATAGGAAAATTCGACAGGAGATAAAGGGTTCAAGAGGATCAAGCAGCATCAGTGGGCTAGTCAGGCTATAAAGGAACTGCTCACGCTTTGGTCACACCCCTTACTGGCACAGAAACCACTCCATACTTACTGCAGCCTCTGTTTCTTCTTTAGGAGCAGCTCGCTTTAACTTGACAGGAGTAGTTCCAACAGGGGACAAAGGTGGTGACTTCATAGTGCCTGAAGGACTTTTTCTATGCATTAAGTCATGGTTCTGTTTAGTGTCATTATTATTGTGTTCCGATTTATCGTTCGTAGGCAAATTGGAAGACAAAATTAGGGGTGAAACACTTGAAGAGGAATTTGATAATTTTCGAAAGGCATTACTGGTAAAGCTTGCCTGAGGGGGAGGCTTGAGTCGATCATTGTCTCCATTCTCTGTCTTTCTTACTTTTATGCTTGTACTTGTTGAGCTTCCATCAAATACAATGAGAGGCCTTTTCCTTAACCCATCTACAGTGTTACTCCTGAAATCAAAGAGAAGCGCTTTTGAAAAATACTATGTGGGATGGTAAACCAGTTCACTGGAATTCAAAGTTAAAAATAAATAAATAAATAACCAACAAGACTACTGATAAGACAAATGTATGTGAGACTACTGGAAATGAAATTATGTGTTCACTCTAAAAAATAATTTTATAGTGCTCTGTTTTAAAGCATTAAGTATTTCAAGAAATTCAGTTAGATTAACATATACAAAAGATGCAGTTATTTTTAAAACAACAATTAAACATCTAACACTAGCCCTTAAAACAGGATTTCCAAACAAATTACTGACAAAGTTATATTGACCACATAACTGCAATGCTATTATTTCAAAAACTATATGAAGACTACCACAATGGCACCCCACAAACAATGAAGAACATTCTTATTCCTGTTACTAAGCCTGTAGGGCCATAGTAATATTTGTACAATTTTAATCATAAGCTTTGGCAAGAGTCTTCATGTTTTGCTTTTCAAAATCTAATTTATATTTTATTTTATTAAACATTTTTTTAGTTGTCAGTGGACCTTTATTTTATTTTATGTGGTGCTGAGAATCAAACCCAGGGCCTCACACATGCTAGGCAAGTGCTCTACCGCTGAGCCACAACCCCAGCCCTCTAATTTACATTTTAATAGTAAAGGTAAATGCACTTATTTAACTTGAGTTATATAGCAGATTTATTAAAAAAAAAAAAAAAACCTTAAATATGTTAAAAGAAATTGAGCAGTAAGTTACCAGCAAAACTCTTTAACTTCACCAAAGTGCTATCCAAGGATCAACAACATGAGTGCCATCTTGGGAGCTTATAAGAAACACAGAATCCAGGGACTCACACTGAACTACTGAATAAGTCTTAAAATCAGTATTTTAATGAGCTTCCTAGGTAAATGGCCACTCACCAATCCTTAAGTCACCATTTAGTTTCATTTTGTAGATGATGAAAAAATAAGTTCAGTGTTTGCTCAATGCCATTATAGAAAAGAAAAGGAGAGCAGGATTCATCAGCATTGGGGCATTCAA